>NC_138778.1:216081072-216378572 GCF_965119305.1 Pelophylax lessonae
GGTGGTTCTTCAACCCAATTGTGTTCTATTGCTGAAGGTGGTTCTTAAACCCAATGGGGTCCAACTGCTGAAGGGTATTCTTCAACCCAATAGTGTCCCACTGCTAAAGGTGATTCTTCAAGCCAATGATGTCCTACTCCTTAAGGTGGTTCTTGAACCCAGTGGTGTCGCACTCCTGAAGGTGGCTCTTCAACCCAATGGTGTCCAACTGCTATAGGTGTTTCTTCAACCCAGTGGTGTCCTACTGCTGAAGGTGGTTCTTCAACCCAATGATGGCCTACTCCTGAAGGTGGCTCTTCAACCCAATAGTGTCCTACTGCTGAAGATGGTTTTTCAACCCAATGGGGTCCAACTGCTGAAGGGTATTCTTCAACCCAATAGTGTCCTACTGCTAAAGGTGATTCTTCAAGCCAATGATGTCCTACTCCTTAAGGTGGTTCTTGAACCCAGTGGTGTCGCACTCCTGAAGGTGGCTCTTCAACCCAATGGTGTTCTACTGCTGAAGGTGGTTCTTCAACCCAATGGTGTCCAACTGCTATAGGTGATTCTTCAACCCAATGATGGTCTACTCCTGAAGGTGGCTCTTCAACCCAATAGTGTCCTACTGCTGAAGATGGTTTTTCAACCCAATGGGGTCCTGCTGCTGAAGGTGATTCTTCAACCAAATGGTGTCCTACTCCTTAAGGTGGTTGTTCAACCCAATGGTGTACACCTGTCTTTCAATAAAAAAATGTATATATATGTATTTCAACTGTCACTTTTTGCAACTAATTTTAATATTGTTTCTTACCTGCTTCCAACACAATTCATGACAATAACTTCCTCCAACTGAGGGGAGTGGGAGTGCTAAGTGGCTTTGCCGGATATAAATCACATGATTGTTCCCAGCATTGTCAGGAAAACTTATGGAAACACCCAGAGCCAATCACATGGGCAGGATTTAGAACTTCCTAGGGGAGGTCTGCAGACAAACAAAATGTCCCCATTATCATGTCATGGAAGTGACTTCTAAAAAAAATCTTCAAATTGAAGAAAAGGTTATTTTTAATTGCAAAATGGTTTATACTGGCAATGGCATACACCAATCAGCCGTAACATTATGACCACCCACCATAACCCATCGAGGCATGGGCTACACTAGACCTCTGAAGGTATGCTGTGGTATCTCGCACCAAGTCACCACTTAAGCCCCGGAAGATTTTACCCCCTTCCTGACCAGGGTCTATTTTGCGATTCGGCACTGCGTGACTTTAACGGACAATTGCGCGGTCGTGCGACGCTGTACCTAAACAAATTTGACGTCCTTTTTTTCCCACAAACAGAGCTTTCTTTTGGTGGTATTTGATCACCTGTGTGATTTTTTGATTATGCGCTATAAACAAAGAAAGAGCGACAATTTTGCAAAAATAACAATATTTTTCACATTTTTTTATATGAAATTCCCCCCCAAAAAAAATTAAAAATCAAAATTTTTTAACATTTTAGGCCAATTTGTTTTATGCTACCTATGTTTGGTAAAAAAAAAATCACAAAAAGCGTATTTTGATTGGTTTGCGCAAAAGTTATCGCGTTTACTAACAAAGGGAAAGATTTCTGTCATTTTTGGTGTTTTTTTTATAACGAGTAATGGCGGTGATCTGCGTTTTTTTTTTTTTTGCGGGACTGCGACATTTCGGCGGACAGATCGGACCCTTGACTGACATTTTTGACACTTTTGGGGTTACCAGTGACATTACTGCAGTAATCAGTGCTATACATATGCACTGTTACTGTAAAAATGACACTGGCAGGGAAGGGGTTAACTGTATTGGAGAGGGAGGGGTTAAGTGTGTCCTAGGGGCGTGTTTCTAACTGTGATGGGACATGGCTACTAGTGTAAAAACAGAGATCAACGGTCCTACATAGTAGAACCGTCTGATCTTCATTTCTACACAGGGGAGAATGACAGGCGGCTTGTTTACATTAGCCGCCTGCCTTTCTCCCTCTCCACCGACGATCGCCGAGTGATTGGCGGACATCGGGTCCGCCGGTCACACGCACTGACCTGACGGACTTTGCCTGGCCGGGGCTGACCGCCGCAGTATATGTACTTGCGGCGGTCGGCAAGTGGTTAATAAAAGACCACAAAGATGAATTCTTGCTGGAAAAAAATATTTTAAGTAACAGACAGCATGGATTGATGAAAGACAGAAGTTGTCAAACAAACCTGATTTCTTTTTATGAGGAGGTAAGTAAAACCGTGGACAGAGGGGTGGCTGTGGACGTGGTATACTTGGACAGAGGGGTGGCTGTGGACGTGGTATACTTGGATTTTGCAAAAGTGTTTGACACAGTTCCCCACACGGCTAATGTGTAAGGTAAAGTCTACAGGCTTGGAAAGATCGGTTTGTAAATGGATAGAAAATTGGCTAAAAGATAGAATTCAGAGAGTAGTGGTTAATGATTCTTACTCTGAATGGTCTAAGGTTATCAGTGGTGTACCCCAAGGTTCAGTGTTGGGACCCTTACTTTTTAATATCCTTATAAATGATATTGGGTCTGGGATTAAAAGTACTATTTCAGTCTTTGCAGATGACCCCAAGCTTTGCAGTGGAATAGCGTCCTTATAGGATGTCTCCAACTTACAAGCTGACCTCAATGCACTGTTTCTTTGGGCAACTATGTGGCAAATGAGGTTTATTGTTGATAAATGTAAAGTTATGCACTTGGGGGCTAAGAATATGCATGCATCATACATACTAGGCGGAGTAGAACTGGGGTTATCCATAGCGGAGAAGGATCTGAGTGTTCTGGTGCATCGTAAGCTTAATAATAGCAGCGGTTTCCAAAGCAAGCAAAGTTCTTTCTTGTATTAACAGAGGCATGGACTCCAGAGAGAGATATCATTTTGCCCCTGTACAAATCATTAGTAAGACCTCATCTGGAATATGCAGTTCAGTTTTGGGCACCAGTTCTTAAAAAGGATATCAGGGAACTGGAGAAAGTGCAGAGAAGGGCAAGCAAACTGATCAGAGGCATGGAGGAGCTCAGCTATGAGGAAAGATTAGAGGAATTTAATTTATTCTCTCTTGAGAAGAGGAGATTAAGGGGGGATATGATTAACATATATAAATACATCAGGGGCCATATAGTGAACTTGGTGTTGAGTTGTTCACTTTAAGATCATCACAGAGGACAAGGAGGAACTCTTTACGTCTAGAGCACAGGTGTCAAACACAAGGCCCGCGGGCCGAAAGCGGCCCCCTAGGCCATGTCATGTGGCCCTCGCACCTCTCCTGCAGCTGCAGCACCCCCCTGGTCTCTGCCCCCACCTTGTCTCTGTAGTCAGCAGCAGCCAGAACAGAACTCCTATGCCAGATCCTGCACTACTCTGTGCAGCTGCAGAAAAGCTTGTCTTTGATCACCCCCCCCCCCCTATTCAGCAGCAGAGAGGAGGGAAGAACTCCTCTTACAGTTCCTGCACCTCTCTGTGCAGCCACAACACCACCTTTCCATTGCCTCCCCTGGTCTGTAAGGGGGTGAATTGTGATGTAAGGAAGGGTGGGTGACTCTTGAATTCTGATGGTGGGGGGGCTCTTGACATCTCATGTAAGGGTGTAGGGGCGTGGGGTGCTCTGGACATCTAATCCTACAGATAAAACTGGCCCTTTGGGGGCAACCATAATGCTGATGCGGCCCGTGATGAAATTGAGTTTGACACCCCTGGTCTAGAGGAAAAGACATTTCTTCTACAAATACAGAATGGTTTCTTCACCGTAAGAGCTGTGAAAATGTGGAATAGACTCCCTCCAGAGGTGGTTCTGGCCAGCTCAGTAGATTGCTTTAAAAAAGGCCTGGATTCTTTCCTGGGTGTACATAATATAAATGGGTACTAAACATTTTTTTTAGGTAAAGTTGATCCAGGGAATATCCGATTGCCTCTCGGGGGATCAGAAAAGGAACTTTTTTCCCCTGCTGTAGCAAATTGGATCATGCTTAGCTGGGGTTTTTTTTTTTTTTTTTGCCTTCCTCTCACCCTCCTCTCTCTCATTCCCTCTTCTCTCTCGCTCGCTCTCTCATCCCCTCCTCTCTCTCTCATCCCCTCCTCTCTCTCTCATCCCCTCCTCTCTCTCTCTCTCATCCCCTCCTCTCCCTCTCTCTCATCCCCTCCTCTCCCTCTCTCTCATCCCCTCCTCTCCCTCTCTCTCATCCCCCTCCTCTCCCTCTCTCTCATCCCCCTCCTCTCCCTCTCTCTCATCCCCCTCCTCTCCCTCTCTCTCATCCCCCTCCTCTCCTTCTCTCTCATCCCCTCTTCTCTCTCTCTCTCTCTCATCCCCTCCTCTCCCTCTCTCTCATCCCCTCCTCTCCCTCTCTCTCATCCCCCTCCTCTCCCTCTCTCTCATCCCCTCCTCTCCCTCTCTCTCATCCCCTCCTCTCCCTCTCTCTCATCCCCCTCCTCTCCTTCTCTCTCATCCCCCTCCTCTCTCTCTCTCTCTCTCATCCCCTCCTCTCTCTCCTTCATCCTCTCCCTCTCTCCCTCTCTTCCTCTCCCACCTCTCCTCTCTCTCTCCCATCCCTCCTCTCTCCCACCCCCTCTCTCCCACCCCCTCTCTTTCTCTCTCCCACCCCCTCCTTATCTCTCCTTCATCCTCTCCTCTCTCTCTCTCTTCCTCTCCCACCCCCTCCCTCTCACCCTCCTCTCTCTCTCTCCCTCTCATCCCCTCCCTCTCTCTCATCCCCTCCTCTCTCTCTTCCCTTCCTCTCTCTTTCTCTCCCATCCCCCTCTCTCTCTCATCCCCCCCTTTCTCATCCCCTCCTCTCTCTCTCTCCCACCCCCCTCTCTCTCACATCACCCCTTTCTCATCCCCTCTTCTCTCTCTCTCCCACCCCCCTCTCTCTCACATCACCCATCTCTCTCACCCCCTCTCTCTCATTCATTCCTCTCTCTCTCACTTTCTCCCACCCCCTTTCTCTCTCTCTCCCACCCCCTATAACTCCCCCTCTCGTGAAATCGCAGGGGTTCTTGCTGGGAGTTGTAGTCCTTCAATTTTGGAGGGAGTCACATACGTTAAACAGGAAGGGGTGGGGCAAATTTAACTAGGAGGGGAAGGGGGCGCCTAGTCTTACCTAGGGCAGCACAAAACTAAAATACACCACTGCAGATATCCCCTCTCAAAGCCCAGGACGTCATATGACGTCCAGCGGTGTGGAAGTGGTTAAGTCGAATGAGCCATCGCTCGATGAAGCTAGTTGTGTTTTTTATGAATCGCGCGGCCGGCCTCGGGGGACGTGGCGGGTGGGGAGAGCAGACAATCCCGTTGGTTGGCTTAAAATAGACTAAAATAGACACTTGTCACTTTGATTTAGTTCGCTTCATTAAAAAAAAGTTTGAGGAAGACGCATGAACACGGCTAGAGAGAAGAGATCAGCCACCTGGGGACATGTCCGCACGGCGCGCACGGCTCCCATCAACACACCTTTTATTTTATTATCCATTTTATTCTCATGTCTGGAAACAAAATTGGTGAATAAAATGCAATATATTGATTCGGGGGAATCAGCTCAGCGCCAAAATGTTTGGCTTTGCGTTGTCATTTAAAAGCGTTTGTTACCCCAAAACTTCATATTCCCGATATGTGCCTGCTGTACCATGTACTTGTATGAGAAAGTCTCCTGTTCTCTTTGTATTGCTTCCTTTATGTGAAATCCCTGGTGTGCCTGCCAGTCCCTCTGCTTTCCTAAAAACTGACCACACTAAGCAGGAGAGCACAGCGTGGTCAGTTCTCTAGCTATGCTGGGAACTCCATGTGCTCTCCTCCAATCATCAGACTTGTCCTGACACGCCCCCCGCTGCACATCCATTTCCTGGCAAGCTCAGTGTGCTGCTGCTTCTCCTCCTCCAGCTCTTATGCAGCTGAGAACAGAGGGAATGTAATCAAAAGGTATTTATAATGTATGTTTTATATGTATATATGTTTTTCCTTTCATTTTTTTTATTTTAAACACTTGAGGTTAGCGCAATAAATAAAAAATCGCACAAGTGATCAAATACTGCCAAAAGAAAGGTCTATTTGTGGGAAAAAAGGACATCAATTTTATTTGGGGACCGCGCAATTGTCAGTTAAAGTAACCCAGTGTCGTATCGCAGAGACCCTTTCAGTCCTTAAGTGGTTAAAAACACTAAGAGCCCATTGATATGTGTCAGGCATTGTGGGAATGCAATCATAAGTGCACGCATGACCACAACGCATGACAGGTGCTGCGGCACCATTCGATCTGAATGCCACCCCGACACGTTAATGCAGTGCGCATGTGTTGCAACGTAACAATGCATGGCAATGCACCATAGACATTTTGTGGCACGTCCCATTATTGGGGTGTTTGGGTACATTGGAAGCCCATTGAGATCAAAAGGATCCCTAAACACAATGGAATTTAATGCTCTGCAAAAATGTAAATGGGCCCCGGTGTTCTGTAAAAATGGCAAGGCTGTCCACAAGGTTTAGGAGTGTGTCTATGGGAATGTTTGACCATTCTTCCAGGAGCGTGCTTGTGAGGTCAGGCACTGATATTGGACGGGAAGGCCTGGCTCGCAGTCTCCACTCTAATTCATCCCAAAGGTGTTCTATCGGGTTGAGGTCAGGCCAGTCAAGTTCCTCCACCCCAAACTCACTCATCCATGTCTTTATGGACCTTGCTTTGTGCTCTGGTCCAAATCATTTCGGTGGAGGGGGGATTATGGTGATGGGTTGTTTCTCAGGGGTTGGTCTTGGCCCCCTTAGTTCCAGTGAAGGGAATTCCTAAGGCATCAGCATACCAAGACATTTTGGACAACTTCAGTTTGGGGATGGCCCCTTCCTGTTCCAACATCACTGCGCACCAGTGCATGAAGCATGGTTCAAACAGACATGAATGAGCAAGTTTGGAGGAACTTGACTGGCCTGCACAGTCAAAGGGGTTCTATTGGGTTGAGTCCTGACCTCAACCCAAAAGAACCCCTTTGAGATGAATTAGAGTGGAAACTGCGAGCCAGGCCTTCTCGTCCAACATCAGTGCCTGACCTCACAAATGTGCTTCTGGAAGAATGGTCAACAATTCCCATAGACACACTCCTAAACCTTGTGGACAGCCTTCCCAGAAGAGTTGAAGCTGTTATAGCTGCACAGGGTGGGCCAACTCAATATTGAACCCTACGGACTAAAACTGGAATGCCCTTAACCACTTTACCCCCAGCCACTGTGCTGCTACTGCGGCACAGTGGCTCGTTATCGTCCAGCGACGTAAGACCTACGTCGCTGGACTCCTCCCCCTGTAGGCGGCGCTCGCGCGCCGCCGGAGGCGCACTCCCGCTGTTTTCAGTCACAGCGGGAGTCGGGCCAGGATCGTCGGGAAATCTAGTTTGGAGATCCGCCCGCTTGTGTAAACAGAGCGGGCGGATCTCCTAAGTGACAGGGAGTGACAGATCGCAGTGTTCATCATAGCTGAACATCCGATCTGTCCCTGACTCACTCAGTCACCCCCCCCCCCCCACACGTTAGTAAGCACCAGGCATACATTAACCCCTCCCTCTCCAATAAAATTAACCCCTTCCCTGCCAGTGTAATTTTTACAGTAACAGTGCATATATATATAGCACTGATTACTGCAGTAATGTCACTGGAACCCCCAAAAGTGTCAAAAATGTCAGTCAAGGGTCCGATCTGTCCCGCCGCAATGTCGCAGTCCCGAAAAAAAAATCGCAGATCGCCGCCATTACTCGCAATAACTTTTGCGCAAACCAATCAAAATACGCTTATTGTGATTTTTTTTTTACCAAACATAGGTAGCAGAAAACAAATTGGCCAAAAATTTTTAAAAAAATTTGATTTTTACATATTTTTTGGGAGGAATTTCATATAAAAAAATGTTAAAAATATTGTTATTTTTTCAAAATAAACGCTCTTTTTTTGTGTATAGCGCAAAAAGTAAAAATCGCACAGGTAATCAAATACCACCAAAAGAAAGCTCTGTTTGGTGGAAAAAAAGGACGTAAATTTCGTTTGGGTACGGCGTCGCACGACCGCGCAATTGTCGGTTAAAATCGCACAGTGCCGAATCGCAAAAAGTGGCCTGGACGTAAGACAGCAAAATCCTTCGGTGGTAAAGTGGTTTAAGTTCATGTAGGTGTAAGGCAGACGTCCCAATACTTTTGACAATATAATGTACGTTCCTTGCAGGTCTCTCGGTGACCTCCTGTCCCGGTGAATCTAGGGGCAACTATGGACTGTCTGCATTCGACTGCCATCCATCCTACAAACTGGGACAGCTGTACAAGGGACGTTCATCCAAACAGATTATCTCCGAAGCCCAGAACTCTGATGAGACGCTCAGCGCCAGCCCAACGCCTCGGGGACGCGGCGAGGGAGAACAGGTCAAAGGCCGCAAATTAGGATAGCTCTGTTTTATTTCGTTAACAGGGGTGGCAGTGGAGATTATTAATAAGCAATCAGTAAAAATCAAAAGCTGTGACTAATGCCTTCCATACCTCCGGAGCTTGAAAGGACGAACATCTGTTTTCCGCCCGGAACGTCTAATGACGATAAAGATGGTTTCTGGACCATGCTGAGCGCTAAAGAGCTCATATCCGGCCACCAGGGATGCCCGGACATTGAACACCTGTGCCAGGCTCTCCTCCCGACCGCCCGACTTCCAGCATCCCGAAGATGCGATAGAAAATTGTTGTGCAAATACGGAATCAAGAAAATAACCTCCAACAGACACCATCCTTTTTAAAGATAATTTTTTCGATTAAACCCACGCAGCAGGCACAGGCTACCTATTGGCCAACATTCGTGCCATGCTGGTCTACCGGTATCCTTATTCTCAGAATAGCCCTGAAGCTGTCCCATGGTTTCAATCCCTTGTCCTTCTCAGGGCCTGCTCAGGGAAGGATATTCCATTGCACAGAATCACGTGACAAGAGGCTGCAGTCCCAAACCAAATTCATCACCAAAAAACACATTGTTGCTCTAGGTCCCTTCCCTTGTCTGGAGTCTCATTAGGAAGTAATGGAGTGGAGAAAATCCCAGCCTTCCTGCAGGCTCTTGAAGTATCCAGAAGCAGCCAGAGGGGTTTGATGATCACTACCATACTTTAATGATAATGGTGAAAGTGACTAGATTGTGGCATAAACGCAGGGCCGGTGCTACCTGTAAGGCAACCTAGGCAGCCGCCTAGGGTGCAACTTAGCAGGGGGCACCAGCATCCTGCACCCGGAATTAGTAATGGACCGGCCGCCGGCCGGTGCGGCACTCCTCATGCTGTGCTGACTGTGCGCTACAGCAAGCCACACTATGTGAGGACCTTCAGCGTTGGCGAAATCCCCATAGAAAAGCATTGAATAATGCTTTCCTATGGGGAGTTTGAATGTGCGTGCGCGGCCATTGCCGCGCATGCGCATTGGGTCTCCCCCCGCCGGCTGACATCAGCGGGGGAGGAGAGTAGGCAAAGCCTGACCCAGCGTTGAGGTAAGTTACTGAATGGGGTTTTAAGCCCTTCAGCAACTCGGGTTGGGGGGTGGGTGGCAATTTATATTTTGCCTAGGGCGCCAAAAATCCTTGCACCGGCCCTGCATAAACGTGCACATGGCAGTGGATAAGGGGGGTACCACCAGCCCTCCTGTACAGGACTCGGGCCAGCAGGGGGGCCCAAGAATCGGATATGGGCAGGGAGGGTAATTGGTGTGGTGGTTAAATAATAAAACAAAACATAGAAAAAACAATTAAAAAATGTGTACCAAAATAAAAAACTAAATTAAACAAAACATAGAACACAAATACAGAAATGTATACCAAAATAAAAAAAAACTGAAAGCAACAAACAAAATAATAAATACAATAATTAAGGAAAAAAATAATGAATTAAATCTTTAATAACTAATTCAGTAGTAAATTAAATAATACATTAAAAAAGTAAATAAAAAAAATAAAAAAAAAAACAAACACGTCAATGTATAACAAAGTAAAATAAATAACAAATTAACAAATAAACTGAATAATAATTTGTTTAATAATAAAAAGTAAATATTCAATACAAATAATTAATTTAATTTAATTGGTTTATTTAACACATATAGTTAACCTAAATGTAAAAAAATTCAAAATTAAAGAAATAATTTGGGAGGACTAATGTTTTTTTTTTTTTTATAAAATATTTCAGATCATCTGAAATTGATAATTGACTTTTTGAAACACAATCATTCCTACAATGAAATGTTCTATAAACATTGGTGTAGTGAGTTGGAATACAGATTGGCAATGGGAAAAGGTGGGGGGGGGGGGGGGCGGTATTGTCAGTCAGTTTTGCCCCGGGGGCGATACTATAAGATGGTCTCTTAGACCTTCTAAGTAATTACAGATAATCAACCAAAAAATGTCTGTGGTGGCTGGCATTCTGCATTCCACACTCCACCCACAACAGGATCCGACAGAAAAGAAAGACAAAAATCTGATTACTCCTAATTTGGACACTTTGTAAACTTTTTGGCGTTCATAAACTGTGAGCCGTGTATTACATGGCACATCCTGTGAGCTTCAGCCAAACAGATGAAAGACACAACTGGAACAAAAACCCCGGATACGTTGACGACGTTTCTATATTGCTAGAACATATATCTTCCGGAAAAAAAATAAATACAAAACCCCTTTTGTCCATGTAAATACTTCCTCTATATTCCCATCATCTACTACACACCAGCTGCAATTTTACATCAGGCTGACAGTGGGAGGTTCCTAAAAAAGGAGAGGGGAAGTGTAGAGCAGGGGTGATTTACCAACATTTTGTTTTTTTAAAGCAGACACAGCCTTAGTATATAAGCCTGTCCACTAAAAGCAGGGTGTAAGGCTCAGTTCACTATGCAATTTGCTTTTGATCCGTTTCTGCAGTGCTTTTTGCGCACACGATTTTGCTGCAATTTGCGTTTTGCATTTTTAATAGTTTTTTTTTTTTTGGCCAGTTTGTTGTTGGTCAGATTATAAAACACAAATTGTGGCAAAATTGCTGTAAAATGGCGACAAAAACACACTACATGCTTTTCTGCAGCTTACGCAAAACGCAAATTGTGGCAAAATTGCTTTAAAATCACGGCAAAAACGCACTACAAGCTTTTCGGCAGCTTCTCTATTAAACCAAAAAAAGGCACCGTTTTGCATTTAACCACTTGCCGACGAGTCACGTTGACTGTACTGCGGCAAAGTGGCTCGTTTCCGTCCAGCGACTTAGACCTATGTCGCTGGTCTCCTCCCCCTGTGGGCAGCGCGCGCATGCCGCTGGAGGCTCGAACCTGCTGTATTCAGTCACAGCGGGAGTCGGGCCAGGGGAGGAGCGGCGGTGATCACCGCCGCTCTTCCCCGATCGTAGGGAAATCGAGTCTGAAGATCCGCCCGCTTGTGTAAACAAAGCGGGCGGATCTCCTAAATGACAGGCAGGGTCAGATTGCAGGGTTCAGCACAGCTGAACCTGCGATCTGTCCCTGTGTCACTCAGTCACCTCCCCCCCCCACACGTCAGTAAGCACCAGGCATACATTAACCCCTCCCTCTCCAATAAAATTAACCCCTTCCCTGCAAGTGTAATTTTTACAGTAACAGTGCATATGTATAGCACTGATTACTGCAGTAATGTCACTGGTACCCCCAAAAGTGTAAAAAATGTCAGTCAAGGGTCCGATCTGTCCGCCGCAATGTCGCAGTCCCGCAAAAAAAATCGCAGATCGCCGCCATTACTCGTTAAAAAAAAAAACACCAAAAATGACAGAAATCTTTCCCTTAGTTAGTAAACGCAATAACTTTTGCGCAAACCAATCAAAATACGCTTATTGTGATTTTTTTTACCAAACATATGTAGCAGAAAACAAATTGGCCAAAAATGTAAAAAAAATTTGATTTTTACATTTTTTTTGGGGGAAATTTCATATAAAAAAATGTGAAAAATATTGTTATTTTTGCAAAATTGACGCTCTTTTTTTGTTTATAGCGCATGATCAAAAAATCGCACAGGTGATCAAATACCACCAAAAGAAAGCTCTGTTTGTGGGAAAAAAAGGACGTCAAATTTGTTTAGGTACAGCGTCGCACGACCGCGCAATTGTCCGTTAAAGTCACGCAGTGCCGAATCGCAAAATACCCCCTGGTCTTTTAGCAGCCAAATCCTCCGGGGCTTAAGTGGTTAAACCAAAAAAAGCACCGTTTTGCATTTAAAAAAGTCCCCGACCCTCTCCAAAAATGCAGTGGCTGAAATAAGTGAACGTGTCCCATAGGAAACCATGTTAAATGAACTGCAGTGCGTTTCTGCAAAAAGCACCAGAAAAACACATAGCTGCAAACCAGGCCTAATGCTCGGTTCGCACCTGTGCAGTTTGCTTTTGATCCGTTTCTGTAGTGCTTTGTGCTGTGCGTTTTTACCACGATTTGCGCTTTGCATTTTGTATGCTTTTTTTTTTTTTCTGGCCAATTTGTTGTCGGGCAGATAAAAAAATGTAAAACTCAAATTGTGGCAAAATTGCTGTAAAATCGCGGCAAAAACGCACTACAAGCTTTTCTGCAGCTTCTCTATTCTATTGAAGTCTATTGAACCGAAAAAGCACCGTTTTGCGTGCTGGGGGGGGGGGTGGGGGGGGGGGAATGGACAGACTTTTCTACTTAGGCTTTGACTGCTTTTTAGGACAAGTGAACTGTAGGATATTGAGCGAGAGTTCCCTAAAATAACAAAAAACAACCAATTAACTCTTTTAAAACCTTTCTGACCATACAGGTGCCTGACACCCTCTAAAACCAGGTATTCATGTTTACTTTCTTCATTATATTGTATCACAGTACAGGAAAATGTTACATTGCATCACAAAGCACTGTGCCCCCGCTCGGGACATTAAGACCCCATTCACACTGGGGTGACTTGTCAGGCGACCTGGTCGCCCCGGGAAGTCGGGTCGCCTGTATGTGAACCGGCTCTCACCCTCTCTATTTGTCCTGGTGATCATTATCACAGAATAGAAAGAGATAGGAAATTCAAAATATTACAGAAATAGGAGGCAAGGGGACATCTTCTAATGGGGGGGAATTTCTTCTCACTTCCTGTTGTGCTTCCAGGACAAGAAGTAAGGCGAATTTTCCCTACTGGCGACAATTTAACTAGTTGCCGACCACACGCTGCCTTTTTACTGCGGCAGTGTGGCTCTCCCATGCAAACCATCGTAGATCTATATCGATCGCGCGCCTGCAGCTAGGGGGCGAGCACGGGCCGCCGGCTGCACGCTCCCACCTCCGCTCGTCAGCAGGGAAGCCGATGCACGGGGCAGGTGGCATCAACTGCCGCCTGCCACCCGCGATCGCTCACTGCTGAGAGAGAAGAACGGTCAGCTGTTGTAAACACAGCTGACCGTTCTTCTCTCTGGAATGATCACAGAGGCCCTGTGATCCTTTTATATAGGATCACAGGTTTCTATGATCATTTCACAAGCCCCGCCCCCCACAGTTAGAAACACGGCCCTAGGTACACATTTAACCCTTTGATCACCCACACTGTTAACCCCTTCCCTGCCAGTGTCATTATTACAGTAACAGTGCATATTTATAGCACTGATTACTGTAGTAATGTCACTGGTACCCCCAAAAGTGTCAAAAATGTCATTTAGGGGGCCGATCTGTCCGCCGCAATGTCGCAGTCCCTCAAAAAATCGCAGATCGCTGCCATTACTAGTAAAAAAAAACAAAAAAAAAAACAAACAATAAAAATGACATTAATCTTTCCCGTAGTTAGTAGGCGCTATAACTTTTGCGCAAACCAATCAAAATACGCTTATTGGGATTTTTTTTTACCAAAAATATGTAGCAGAAAACAAATTGGGCTAAAATGATGAAAAAAATTATGATTTTTACATTTTTCTTTTGGGGAATGTTATATAGCAGAATGTAAAAAATATTGTTTTTTTTTTTCAGAATTGTCGCTCTTTTTTTTGTTTATAGCGCAAAAAATAAAAATCGCACAGGTGATCAAATACCACCAAAAGAAAGCTCTGTTTGTGGGGAAAAAAGGACATCAATTTTATTTGAGTACAGCGTCGCACGACCGCGCAATTGTCAGTTAAAGTAACGCTGTGCCGAATCACAAAAAATGGCCTGGTTAAAGTGGTTAATGGAAAACTATATCAGATTGAAAATTTGTAAAGCAGGAATGTGGCCAATCCAATCATGCAGTTCCACACCATACAGAATATCTGAGACCGATGAAGGTGATAGAAAAATGTCTGTACGTGAATAGCGTTCCTGCGACCTTTGGAGGTGAGCCTAAGAAGAGCGCAGAGGAAGGACACCACCCTGACTACATATGGAGCAGGGGAGGACTGGGCCAAGGGGGCAATTGCCCCCCTGGGCCACTCTGATGCCCCATAAAAAGGCTGCACCGCTTCTGCCACAGACATGCCTAAAGGATTCCTGGTGAAGAGAAGTAAAAATTCCCCGCCGCTGACCTACTGAGTGCGGGACCAGACAAGGTTAGAGTGTAGCCCTCCCCCGCCCAGCATGGATGGTGTAAACTGTGTCTGAGCAGAGGTCGAGAGGTCGGCTCCATGCCCCACTGGAGACTCTCTCGGCGAGTTGGCCCAGCTCCCCCCAACTGCCCCCTGCTGGCCAGGTCAGGAAACCAGATTCAGCCAGTGGGTTAGAGAGTACCTGGAGTGGAGCTTCAGCCTGTAATGGGGTTCAGGAGGGGACTGGGAGGGGGGGGGGTGAATCACTGCACCATGGGCCTCTGATTTGTACTTGCCCCCGGGCAAAAAGTTGCCAGTCAGCCCCTGATATGGAGCACGGCGCAATGGACGCTCCGCACTTCTATCCAATGACTGGAAGCGGAGATACGGGTCTCTGTCACCAGCTCCTGACCTGCTACCTCCAGGCAACTCTACAAGGTCTCCCGAGAGCACAAATTAGCATCCATCTCTCTTACCTAAATTTACAGACGGGTTCAAAATCCTTATTTTCCTGGAGTCTGTCTCTGCCAGAAACTGAGCGATCAGTGTAAGAGAGATTTATGTGTTTTCTACATTTACACCAAACAAATATTCCAGAGTTTGTACTGCTGAGTCTCATGTCAGCTTTTTATATCTGTTAGGGACACACACCATCCCTGTGCTGAGTTCTCGGGTCTGTACACCTGCTGTGCCCATTATGAGGGGTTCCCACCATCCCTGTGCTGAGTTCCTGGGTCTGTATACCTGCTGTGCCCATTATGAGGGGTTCCCACCATCCCTGTGCTGAGTTCCTGGGTCTGTATACCTGCTGTGCCCATTATGAGGGGTTCCCACCATCCCTGTGCTGAGTTCCCGGGTCTGTACAACTGCTGTGCCCATTATGAGGGGTTCCCACCATCCCTGTGCTGAGTTCCCGGGTCTGTACACCTGCTGTGCCCATTATGAGGGGTCCCCACCATCCCTGTGCTGAGTTCCCGGGTCTGTACACCTTCTGTGCCCATTATGAGGGGTTCCCACCATCCCTGTGCTGAGTTCCTGGGTCTGTACACCTGCTGTGCCCATTATGAGGGGTTCCCACCATCCCTGTGCTGAGTTCCCGGGTCTGTACACCTGCTGTGCCCATTATGAGAGGTTCCCACCATTCCTGTGTTGAGTTCCCAGGTCTGTACATCTGCTGTGCCCATTATGAGGGGTTCCCACCATCCCTGTGCTGAGTACCTGGGTCTGTACACCTGCTGTGCCCATTATGAGAGGTTCCCACCATTCCTGTGTTGAGTTCCCAGGTCTGTACATCTGCTGTGCCCATTATGAGGGGTTCCCACCATCCCTGTGCTGGGTTCCTGGGTCTGTACACCTGCTGTGCCAATTATGAGGGGTTTCCACCATCCCTATGCTGAGTTCCTGAGTCTGTACACCTGCTGTGCCCATTATGAGGGGTTCCCACCATCCCTGTAACACCTTCTGTGCCCATTATGAGAGGTTCCCACCATTCCTGTGCTGGGTTCCCAGGTCTGTACACCTGCTGTGCCCATTATGAGGGGTTCCCCCCATCCCTGTAACACCTTCTGTGCACATTATGAGGGTCCCACCATCCCTGTAACACCTGCTATGCCCATTATGAGGGGTCCCCACCATACCCGTGCTGAGTTCCTGGGTCTGTACACCTGCTGTGCCCATTATGAGGGGTTCCCATCATCCCTGTGCTGAGTTCCCAGGTCTGTACACCTGATGTGACCATTATGGGGGGGGGGGGGGAGATATCACCATTGCTGTGCTAATTTCCCAGGTCTGTACACCTGCTGTGTCTATTATGGGGGGCTATCACCATCCCTGTGCTAAGTTCATGGGTTTGCTCATCTGCTTTTCCCATTATGAGGGGTTCCCATTATCCCTGTGCTGAGTTCCCCGAGTCTTTACAACTGTTGCATCCATTATGAGGGGTTCCCACCATTCCTGTGCTGAATGGATTTTTACTTATTTTGAAAAAAGGATAATGTAAGAGGAATAGCTCACTGTTGGTCGATCCAAAACCTATAAGAGGCCAGGGATTGGCTTTGCCCACTCAGTTCCACCTAAAATTACAATATCACTAACTGGTGGACTGAACCTCAATTTTTCAGATTATTTTTTCAGAGCCCACACATAGGCGTGCAAAGGGGGTGTGCCAGGTGTGCCAACTGTTTACTGTGCTTCAGTTTGTGAATGAACAGGAAGCCACTCAGCACAGAGCACTTCCCGTTCATTCACTGTCCAGTGCAGCTGAGGCGGCAGAGAAAGGCGTGTGTGTTAATGGAATACGCTGCCCACACCTATGAGCCCACAAAACATTTCAGACGTACCTCTTTCTGGGGGAAATTGTGAGCATTTAGAAGAAGCTGATTTAAGAACAAACAAATTACATGGACAAGGTCAGGTGATGCTCTTCTTAAAGCTCTTCTTAGATGCTGGAGTGGCCATCCCTTGATTGACATGAAAAAGCACCGGTACTCTATAACAGGTGATCATTATAATAAAATACATAGCAAATATTGAAAAGCAACTGAGCATCGCCTGGCCTCGTCCAATCAGATCAGACTGTTGAAGGTTTATTTAGTTACTATGTAGGTATAATATTATTATAGCAGGACTGCTGAGAGTTCCATGTTGGGGAGGTTTCAGAAGTTGCAGGGATTTCTCTAGACCAGCGTTTCTCAACCTTTTTCAGTTACGGCACCCTTTACCTTCACATCTGAGCCCCCCATCACATCAGAGGTCCTCCCATCCTATCAGAGGTCCTCCCATCACATCAGAGGTCCTCCCCTTCACATCAGAGGTCCCCCTTCACATCAGAGGTCCTTCAATCCCATCAGAGGTCCCCCTTCACATCAGAGGTCCTCCCTTCACATCAGAGAGGTCCCCCCTTCACATCAGAGATCCCCCTTCCCATCAGAGGTCCCCCTTCACATCAGAGGTGCTCCCTTCACATCAGAGGTCCTCCCATCACATCAGAGGTCCTCCCATCACATCAGAGGTCCCCCTTCACATCAGAGGTCCCCCCTTCACATCAGAGATCCCCCTTCCCATCAGAGGTCCCCCTTCACATCAGAGGTGTTCCCTTCACATCAGAGGTCCCCCTTCACATCAGAGGTCCCCCTTCACATCAGAGATCCCCCTTCCCATCAGAGGTCCCCCTTCCCATCAGAGGTCCCCCTTCACATCAGAGGTGCTCCCTTCACATCAGAGGTCCTCCCATCACATCAGAGGTCCTCCCATCACATCAGAGGTCCTCCCCTTCACATCAGAGGTTCCTCTTTACATCAGAGGTCCTTCAATCCCATCATAGGTCCCCCTTCACATCAGAGGTCCTTCAATCCCATCAGAGGTCCCCCTTCACATCAGAGGTCCCCCCTTCACATCAGAGGTCCCCCCTTCACATCAGAGATCCCCCTTCCCATCAGAGGTCCCCCTTCACATCAGAGGTCCTTCAATCCCATCAGAGGTCCCCCTTCACATCAGAGGTCCTCCCTTCACATCAGAGGTCCTCCCTTCACATCAGAGATCCCCCTTCCCATCAGAGGTCCCCCTTCACATCAGAGGTGCTCCCTTCACATCAGAGGTCCTCCCATCACATCAGAGGTCCTCCCATCACATCAGAGGTCCTCCCATCACATCAGAGGTCCCCCCTTCACATCAGAGATCCCCCTTCCCATCAGAGGTCCCCCTTCACATCAGAGGTCCTTCAATCCCATCAGAGGTCCCCCTTCACATCAGAGGTCCTCCCTTCACATCAGAGGTCCTCCCTTCACATCAGAGATCCCCCTTCCCATCAGAGGTCCCCCTTCACATCAGAGGTGCTCCCTTCACATCAGAGGTCCTCCCATCACATCAGAGGTCCTCCCATCACATCAGAGGTCCCCCTTCACATCAGAGGTCCCCCCTTCACATCAGAGATCCCCCTTCCCATCAGAGGTCCCCCTTCACATCAGAGGTGCTCCCTTCACATCAGAGGTCTCCCTTCACATCAGAGGTCCCCCTTCACATCAGAGGTCCCCCCTTCACATCAGAGATCCCCTTCCCATCAGAGGTCCCCCTTCACATCAGAGGTGCTCCCTTCACATCAGAGGTGCTCCCTTCACATCAGAGGTGCTCCCTTCACATCAGAGGTCCTCCCATCACATCAGAGGCCCCCCTTCACACCAGAGCCCCCCCACCCCTTCACATCAGAGGTCCCCCTTCACATCAGAGGTCCTCCCAACACATCGGAGGTTCCCCTTCACATCAGAGGTCCTCCCATCACATCAGAGCCCCTCCCACCCCTTCACATCAGAGGTCCCCCTTCACATCATAGATCCCCCTTCACATCAGAGGTCCCCCTTCACATCAGAGATCCCCCTTCACATCAGAGGTCCTCCCATCACATCAGAGGTCCCCCCTTCACATCACGAGCCCTCCTTTAACATCAGACATCCTCCCTTCACATTAGAGCCCCCATCAAATCAGAGCCCCCCATTACAGAGGTCTCCCATTATATCAGAGGTCCTCCCTTCACAACAGAGCCCCCCCCTTATATATGAGAGTCCCTTATCACATCAGGGCCCCCTATACATGAGATTTCTTCACACCACATCCCCTATTACAACAGAGATCCCCCATCACATAACAGTCCCCCCTTTACAGCAGAGGTCCCCCCTATTACCTAGAGCCTCCCGCCATATCAGTGCCTGTCCTTATACATGAGAGTTCTCATCAGAGGCCCCCTATACATCAGAGCCCCCCCATCACATGTGAGTCACCCCCCCCAATCATATCAGAATACCCCTTCCGTTCTGAGGCCCCCCATCACAAAAGAGCCCTCATTTACATCAGAGGTCCCCTCAATCACACAGTCCCCCATAACAGAATCCCCAGAGTCACACAGTCCCCCATCACAGAGCCAATGTTTGTTATGGTGCCGGCAGCCTGCACCATGGCAACTCAAGACCCTGATCCAGGGCAAACTGGATCCCATGCTTGCGGCACCCCAGGGGAACCAGGCCACACCCCAGAGTGCTGCAACACCCTGGTTTAGAAACATCGCTGTAGACCGGCAGTTCTTGACCTCAGTCATCAAGTACCCACAACTGGTCATGTTTTCAGGATTTCCTTCACTGTGTACAGGTGCCCCAAATTGGTATTTATGGAGGCCATTTTATCGAAGGGAAGTTCTCAGAACATGGCTTGTTGGGGGGACTTGAGGACTGAGGTTGGGGAGCACTGCTCTAGAGAAACAATCAATTGTGTCTACTGTCCCGTTAAGTGACAAATCAGACTTAGTAGATAAAAGTCCAATATTGTCCTGCTGATCGGACCCCGTGGCTTCCCGAAAATGAGTTCTGTGACCAGCGCCGTCTGGGGCCGCCGACTCTCCGGGAGCCTCCAGAAGCAGATCACGACCTCCAATCTGCCAACCTTCCTCTACAAAAGGTGCGGAGCAGAAGCTGCCGCAGTGTGCCCATCCCAACAGCCTGGCAGCCCCCCCCCTCTCGTCCAAGACGGCACCCCGCAGCCTCCGCTACAGGCCCTGAAAACAATAAAGAGGGCTCCTTTTTGAAAAGCGGAGCTCTGGCTATAGACAGGACCATTAGATCATGGTAATTATTCCATTTACATCACAGAGTGTCACAGCGGGACGTAGAAAACTCATCAAACACTTCTCTCTGCCCATTTCCCGGGCTGCTAATGAGCCAGACTGCGTGCCTTTGTGTTTCGCCTCTTTTACTCATGTAGCGGGGCTCCCCCGGCCAACGACGGCTTTGTCAGCCAAACAGGCCGGCCCTTTCAGAACCATTTATTCCCCCCGCCGACCCTTGACCCGCCGGGTTGTGACATCACCAGGCTGATTTGTGATCGTTTTCATTGGCAGACACTCCTCCCTTGTTCTCGCGTCTTTAACTCCCGTCTCCTATTTGGTGTCCCGAGCGCAGCGCTGCGACAAAAGGGATCTGCCAAGAGGAGCAGTGAAGCGGGCCAGGGCCCTGACAAAGGAGCCTCTTATCTCGCTATAAAAAGCCTCAAGAGGCCTGCCCAATGTAATGGCTTAATAACAGGAATTTAATTGTCTGGATTATCGAATCAGCGAGACAGAGACATATTTGGATAATCACATCACGGCCTAATAACGGGGGCTGGGTGACGGGCTTAAAAATAACTAAAAGTGTTTTTACTTTTTTGAAATGTTCGAATATTTCACAGACTGTGATTTGTTCGGCAAGGCTGAGTGCCGCATTTTTGAGCGTTTTTTACGGGCGTCTGTATGCGTGTTTTTGTGCAGTGTTTTTTTTTTTTTAAGCGTTTTTTCAGCCTTTGGCTATGTTTTTCAGTTTTTTCATCTCCTTTTATTGCATACTTATTACATTTTTTCCTTTTTTTTTTTTTTTTTTGGAAGGGGCTAGGGATGAAAGGTTATAATTAGGGTTATGTTTTTTATTTATTTTATATTATGTATTATTAATTATTTACCTTTTATTGTTTATTTATTTTGTTAGGTTAGGGGTTAGGATTAAAGTTAGAGGTTAGGATTGGGGTTAATATTAGGGTTTAGTGTTAGGATTAGGGGTTAATATTAGAGTTAGGGGTTGAAGTTATTTTTTATTATTATTACTACTACTATTATTTTTTTTTTTTATTTATTATGTAATTATTATTATTATTTATTTATTTTGTTAGGTTATGATTAGGGGTTAGGATTGTGGTTTAATATTAGGGGTTAATATTAGGGTTAGGGGTTGGGGTTATTTTATTTATTATTATTATTTATTTATATATAAGGTTAAGGGTTAGGATTAGGATTAGGGGTTGGGATTATTTTTTCTTTTTTTATTATTATTATACTTTTTAAATTTATTTTATATAGTATATATTTATTACTATTTATTTACTTATTATTGTTTATTTATTTTATTAAGTTAGGGGGTTAGGAATGGGATTAATATAAGACCCCATTCACACTGCCGCGACCAGAAAGTCGCCTCATAAGGGGTGACTTGTTAGCGCGACTTTCAGCGCAACTTCAGCGTGAATTCAGCGCAACTTATATGATAGACGACTTTGTACGACTTTGTATTTGGCCAATCAGAATATGATGGTTCTGGGTCATGCTCAATTACACAAAAAAAAGTTCTTAAAAATTGTCGTTTTTGATAGAGAGCCAATTATTGAAAAAATTATTGAAAAAAAAAAAATTAGATTTCTTTGGATTTAGTGTCTGGGGGGTCTAAAAAGGGTACCTGTGAAGTTTCAGCTCTGTAGCATGTCCCGAACCAGAAAAAAAAGATATTTTTTCTTAGAATTTTTAGTAGCGCAGGGATGGGGCTCTGCTCCTTTCACACCTGGGCGTTTTTGTTTCAGGCGTTTATTGGGTTTTTTTGTGGAGGCAGGCATGACCTCTGAACTTCTGTGTAGGGGTATATACACACACACATATATGTATATATACACATACACACATATAGGTGTGAAAGTAGCAGAACCCTATGCCTGCGCTAATGAAATTATTTCACCTATATGTGTGTATGTGTATATATATATATATATATATATGTGTGTGTGTATATATACTCCTACACAGAAGTTCAGATGTCATGCCTGCCTCCAAAGACGCCCAAAAAATGCCAGATAAACGCCTGCAACAAAAACGCCCAGGTAGAGCGGAGCTCCATCCCTGCAGAAAAAGAAAAATGATCTTTTTTCTGGTTCAGGACCATTTTAATGGAAAGTCGGATCACAAGTCGCTTCAAATAAGATAAGGAGGCGACTCCCATTGAAGTCTATGGGACAAGTCGGATACAAGTCGCCTCAAAGTAGTACAGGACCCTTTTCTGAAGTCGGAGCGACTTCAGTAGTGCCAATTAAGACAGCATTCATTGATTAACATTGCTTTTAGTATGTCAAGCGACTTGGGGTGACTTGAGGGCACAGAAGTCGCCTCACAAGTCGCGGCAGTGTGAATGGACTGTTAGGGTTAGGGGTTAGGATTAGGCGTTAATATTAGGGTTAGGGGTTAGGATTAGGGTTTAATATTAGGGTTAGAGTTCGGGGTTATTTTTATTATTATTTATTTATGCATTATTATTATTGTTGTTAATATTATTATTGTTGTTAATATTATTATTTTACTTAATATTATTTATTAGGTTAGGGGTTAAGATTAGGGTTAGGTTAGGGGTTTATATTAGGATTAGGCATTGGGGTTATTTTTTCTTTAAATTATTATTTATTTTTTTATTTTATTTAGTATGTATTTATTATTATTTATTTACTTATCATTGTTTTTTTATCTATTTTATTAGGTTAGGATTGGGATTAATATTAGGAATAGGAGTTAAGATTACAGGTTATTAGGGTTAGGGGTTAGAATTGGGGTTAGGGGTTAATATTAGGATTAGGGGTTGGGGTTATTTTATTATTTTTTATTTTTTTATTTACTATGTATTTGTTATTATTATTATTTATTTACTGATTATTGTTTATTTATTTTATTAGGTTAGGATTTAGGCTTGAGATTAATATTAGGATTAGGTGTTAGGATTAGGGTTTAGGATTACAGGTTATTAGGGTTAGGGGGTTGAGGTTATTTTATTTTTATTAATATCTTTTTAATATGTATTTATTGATTTATTTATGATTATTATGTGTTTTATTTAATCAATATTAGGGTTAGGGGTTAGAATTGGGGTTAGGGGTTAATATTAGGATTAGGGGTTGGGGTTATTTTTTCTTTTATTATTATTATTTCTTTTTTATTTTATTTAGTATGTATTTATTATTATTTATTTACTTATTATTGTTTATTTATTTTATTAGGTTAGGAGTTCGGATTGAGATTAACATTAGGATTAAGTGTAGGGATTAGGGGTTAGGATTACAGGTTATTAGAGTTAGGGGGTTGAGGTTATTTTATTTTTATTAATATCTTTTTAATATGTATTTATTGATTTATTTATGATTATTATGTGTTTTATTTAATCATTTTTTTTATTAATATTATTTATTTTTATTTAATGTTTTCATTTGAGCAGAAAAACATGACAAAATGCTCAAAAAACACGCAGTCAAGCATTTCTTTGGAACAAAAAAAAAAAAAAGCTTTAAAAAAAATGCACCAATTGAGCTGGAACAAAAGCTCCAGAACTTTTTTGAGCTTTAGGTGACTTGTAGTGGAGATGTGAACTCACTCTGTAGAGCATAGTTGATTTTCTTTCTCCTCCAGCGTTCCAGCGTTTTGGAGCTTTGAGCTTCATGCCCCTTAGATGCCTTATTCACAGGATGTATTTTCTTTTACAAAGAAGAGGACATTGAAAAAAACAAAAAAATTAATATAAAAAAAATAAATAAAGAGAAAAAACAAAAACAGAAAAATGAATAAAAAAAATAAATAAAGAGAAAAAACAAAAACAGAGGACATTGAAAAAAAAATGAATAAAAGAAAAAAAAAAAAAAGAATAAAAACAGAGCACATTGAAAAAAAAATGAATAAAAGAAAAAAAATAAAGAAAAAAAAAAACAGAGGACATTGAAAAAAAAAATATATGAATAAAAGAAAATAAATAAAGAAAAAAAAAAAAAACAGAGGGACATTGGTTCCCAGACTGGGTTTTACGGAGACTAAAAATATAAAGTTCAATGCCAAGTCCTCCAAGCTTTGCAAAAACGTAACCGTCCCCTCTTCTGAACCCTAAAACTCAACTCTTAACCCTTGTCCATGGCGCTCCCTATTGACCGCGCTCTAACCCTAATCCTTATCCCAATACCGAAATTAAACCCCGCACGGAATGTCAGCCCTCAAACCTAAAAACCCAAATTTATTCCAGTTCTGAATACCTGATACGGAATCCCTACCTGACAAACATCTTTTATTTGACCCGTTTGGTCCGGTAAATCAATTTTGAGACCCCATTCACACTTTGCGTAGTGGGAACTTGCGATTTTTACTTTAGGTGTTGCGCACAGGGTGGCTCATTCACTTCAATAGGTTGCCCTATTCTGTTTGCTGCCTAGAAGAAGCTCCAGCTCCTTTTTGGGCACCAAGCTTCACGTGATTTTCAAAGGCGCGTTCTGTCGCACGACGATTGCGGCAAAATAGCACAGCGTTTGGGGTGCCATTTACCCCCCCTGTTCACACCAGTGCCATTTGACATTTCCAAATGGCATGACAAGTTGCACCCCATTGTCCGCAATGGAACCGTTCAAATTGCCGCGACTCATGTCACAGCGACTTCATACTTATTTCCCGATTTCATTGTGACTTGCATAGACTTCTGTTAAACGAAGTCGCAAGCCGCGATGAAATCAGTGACGCAGATTACACCGACCTGCGGCTTTGAAATCACCATTTCCAAGCCGCCCCCGGTGTGAACCAAAGTTTAGATCGATTTTTTGTTATTTTGCAGTGACCGCCTTATGTTTTGGATTAGTGGGCAGAATCGTGGCGATTACAAATCGCCGTTTGTGAATGGGGCCTTAGCCTAAGTTCACTCTGAATGCGGGTTTGAAATTGTGCGAGATCAGCTGAACTCGCCCGTTTTTAAACCAGCATTTCAGTCTGACTTCGGGGGGCGATCTGAGAGACATCTGTGCATGAACCCGCACAGGTGTCTAATGAAATCTCTCCTGAAGTCGCCAAAAGTGGTGCAGTAACTACTTTTGGGAATCGGTGCGGCGGAATGCTGAGTAAACCGGAAGTGACGTTGTGACGTCATGACGTTGCGACGTCGCTTTCGGGTCACTATATCAGAGACCTTATTAAAGGCCATTCTGGCTTTGTTTGGGTCTCCAGCCAGCCGGCGGACATGCCAGCCGAAGGCTCAGGTTGCAGGAGAGGAGAGCCTGGGTGAACCGCAGAAGGTGGCGCAGGGGGGTCCCTTCCCGCTGCTTGT
This sequence comes from Pelophylax lessonae, assembly GCF_965119305.1. Classification (NCBI taxonomy): domain Eukaryota; kingdom Metazoa; phylum Chordata; class Amphibia; order Anura; family Ranidae; genus Pelophylax; species Pelophylax lessonae. The sequence goes on from NC_138778.1 coordinate 216,106,446, forward strand.
AATAACAGCCGAGTGGCTGCTTAGCCGCATCAGTTGTTATTACAAGAGAGCCGACCGCCGGCTCTAAAAAACCCGGGTGATGCCTGCAGCTACATATCCTCCGGGTACAACCACTTCAGCAAAATGAGGTACAGGTAGGTGATTTTGGGACAAGTGGTTAAACCCCAAAGCAAAGATGTAATATATTGCAGCTTACCAATCATTAGATGTGGCAGCTGCATTCGTTTTCTTTTTTTAAGCTTTTTTTTTCTTTTATTTTCACCTGGTGATCTGGTCAGCAAAACACTTCCTGTCTTGGGGCCGGGCCAGGACAAGGGGTGGACAGAAGGGACAGCTACCCTGGGTGCGACAAGTATTGTAGGGATGGGGGCGCCGCAAGATCCTTCTACTATAAGGCTGACAGGAGTAGTGACACACTGGAAGCAGCAAGGAAAGGAAGAAGGAGCTGGGAGGAGATGCAGGCTGTGCTCTCTCTCCCCCTCCTCCACATAAGATCACACATACTAAAGGGGGCGGGGCAGGGTGGGGGTATATCTTTTCCCTGGGCACTGGATGTTCTTGTCCCGGCACCGTCTTAGGGTGTCTCCGCTTGGGATGGAGAAGCAATGGAGACACTTTTCGACAGCAGCATTGTCAGTCTGGAGGGAGGGGAGTGTTAGATGGACTAGCAGATTTAGACGGACTGACAAACTGAAGCTCAACACCAGATCATAGTTTATAATCAGTTACAGCAAACTGTTGTTTTTTTTCCTTTTGGGATAAAGGTTTTACATCAATAAATAAAAGCTGATAATTGTAAGCACCCCTGTTAGTGGTAAGTGGTTTGTCCCATCTCTCTAACTGCTGCTGTGCCTGGACAGCTTGTTATATTAAAGGAAGTTAAAAAAAAAAAAAGGATCAAAAGACTTACTAGGTGAAAACCGAGGGAAAAAAAAGTAAAAAAAAAAAAAAAAAAAGAAAAAGAAAAAAAGAAAAACGAATGCAGCCGCCACATCTAATAAGTGGTAAGCTGCATTATTGCACTATATTAAATGTTTAGTTTTGGATTTAATTTTAAGGACTGGTGGGCTGCAATATTTAACATTTTTTTATTTTTGGGTTGAGATCTTTTTTTTGTTTTTTATTTCAGCCTATTTCCCCATTTAGGAAGGAAATCCTCTCTCAGTTGCCACCCATGTAACACCCCTAAAAATTAAAAGAGATTGACTTTCATTCTTAGCCAATGAGGACACAGATGGCAATAAAAAAACCTAACAGAGGTTCCAACCGTTCCCTGCTATATAAATAGTTTTGTCTTGGTTTAATAAAGATAAACAAATCACTAAAAAAATTAGCTATCCTTAATATAACTGAGCCCGTTAATTTATTTAACAGAAAAAAAAATAAAAACATTTTTTTTTATTGCAAATAAACTTTGAAATTATTTTTTATACTATAAAAAAGTAACACTAGAAATCCCAATAACTTATTGATACTTTTTATTTTTTATTATATAATTTTTTAATACTTTTTAATTTTTTTTTATACTTAAATTTATTTAAATTTTTTTTCCATCTCCTATGGAAAAAGAATACACTTTGAAATTATTTGTCATACAATAGGTAAACAAAAAGTAACACTAAAAATCCCAATAACTTATTTATACTTTTTATTATATCATTTTTTAATACTTTTTAATATTGTTTTATACTTTAATTATTTTATTTCTTTTTCCATCTCCTATGGAAAAGGAAAAAACTTTGAATTTATTTGTTATACAATAGGTAAAAAAAAAGTAACACTAGAAATCCCATTAAATTATTGATACATATTGATAAAAAAAAAAATGTAAATACTTTTTTTTTCTAATTCTTTCTTATATTTTTTTATACATTTTTTCATTTTTTTTATACTTCATTTATTTTAATTCTTTTTCCATCTCCTATGGAAAAAGAATACACTTTGAAATTATTTGTCATACAATAGGTAAAAAAAAGTAACACTAGAAATCCCATTAAATTATTGATACATATTGATATATCATTTTTTTTAAATACTTTTTTTTTCTAATTCTTTTTTATATATTTTTATACTTTTTTTCATTTTTTTTTAATACTTTAATTCTTGTATTTCTTTTTCCATCTCCTATGGAAAAGGAATAAACTTTGAAATGATTTGTTATACAATAGGTAAAAAAAAAAGTAACACTAGCAATCCCATTAAATTATTGATACTATAAATATATATTTTTTTAAATACTTTTTTTTTGTAAATTTCAAATACTTTTTTATATTTTTTTAATACTTTATTTTAATTCTTTTTCCATCTTCTATGGAAAAAGAATAAACTTTAAAATTATTTTTTACACAATAAGTAAAAAAATATTACTAGAAATCCCATTACAATATTGATAAATATTGATATATATCATATTTTTTACACATTTCTAATACTTTTGTATAATTTTTATACTTTTTTATATATTTAAAAAAAAAATTTCCATTTCCTATTTTCTAATGGAGTGTGAAATATTATATGGCTGAAAATCTGGTAATATAAGTCAAGTAAGTTAACACACCACACACAATACTTGTAACAAATCTGATACTCGCCTGCCTAAAGTGTAACAATTTATTCCTTTCAAGCAGTGGCGTCTCTGGGGGGGCAGAGGGGACCATGCCCCCCCCCCAACATTATGCTGTACCCTCCCATGTGCCCCCCCAACAGGATCCTGCCCAGCTCCTGCTCTGGGATGGTGAGTTGGTAAGCCAAGATTGCTGGCATCAATACTAGGCTTTATTACTGTGTAATTTATTACTGCATAAACTGGCAGCAATACTAGGGGTTATTACTGCATAAACTGGCATCAATAATAGGGGTTATTACTGCATAAACTGGCACCAATACTAGGGGTTATTACTGCATAAACTGGCACCAATGTTAGGGGTTATTACTGCATAAACTGGCACCCATATAAGGGGTTAATACTGCGTAAACTGGCACCCATACTAGGGGTTATTACTGCGTAAACTGGCACCCATACTAGGGGTTATTTCTGCATAAGCTGGCATCAATACTAGACCTTATTACTGTGTAAACTGGCACCAATGCTAGGGGTTATTACTGCATAAACTGGCACCAATACTAGGGGTTATTACTGCGTAAACTGGCACCAATACTAGGGGTTATTACTGCGTAAACTGGCACCAATACTAGGGGTTATTACTGAGTAAACTGGCACCAATACTAGGGGTTATTACTGCATAAACCGGCACCAATAGTAAGGGTCATTTCTGCATAAACTGGCACCAACACCAGGCTTTATTACTGCGTAAACTGGCAACAATACTAGGGGCTATTACTGTGTATACTGGCAAAAAGTACTACGTTTTATTACTGCTTAAACTGGCATCAATACTAGGCTTTATTACTGCATAAACTGGCAGCAATACTAGGCTTTATTACTGTGTAAACTGGCATCAATACTAGGGGTATTACTGCATAAACTGGCATCAATACTAGGCTTTATTACTGTGTAAACTGGCACCAATACTAGGGGCTATTACTGCATAAACTGGCACCAATACTAGGGGTTATTACTGCATAAACTGGCACCAATACTAGGGGTTATTACTGCATAAGCTGGCATCAATACTAGACCTTATTACTGTGTAAACTGGCACCAATGCTAGGGGTTATTACTGCATAAACTGGCACCAATACTATGGGTTATTACTGTGTAAACTGGCACCAATACTAGGGACTATTACTGCATAAACTGGCTCCAAGGTTAGGGATTATTACTGCATAAACTGGCACCAATACTAGGGGTTATTACTGCGTAAACTGGCACCAATACTAGGGGTTATTACTGCGTAAACTGGCACCAATACTAGGGGTTATTACTGCATAAACTGGCACCAATACTAGGGGTTATTACTGCATAAACCGGCACCAATAGTAAGGGTCATTTCTGCATAAACTGGCACCAACACTAGGCTTTATTACTGCGTAAACTGGCAACAATGCTAGGGGCTATTACTGTGTAAACTGGCAAAAAGTACTACGTTTTATTACTGCATAAACTGGCATCAATACTAGGATTTATTACTGCATAAACTGGCAGCAATACTAGGCTTTATTACTGTGTAAACTGGCACCAATAATAGGGGTATTACTGCATAAACTGGCACCAATACTAGGGGTTATTTCTGCGTAAACTGGCAGCAATACTAGGGGCTATTACTGCATAAACTGTCACCATTACTAAGCTTTATTACTGCATAAACTGGCACCAATACTGGGTAACTGTTTCCTGAAATTGCTTTAAACTATAAAGAAAAGCTTTTTAGAGTTTTCCTCTCTCTCTTTTAACTTTTAGGTTAATACAATAAAAAGGGAATCATTGCATACTGCATTACACTCCTATTTTGTAACCTTATTTATATATATACTTATTTTGTTTTTTTCAGTGGTATGATATAGTGGTAAGAATTATGAGTGCCCCCCCCCCCCCCAGTTTTGACTGTGATATCTTATGGGCCCCCCTAAATATTGTTCCTAGAGTTGCCACTGCTATCAAGCAAAGTGACAAAGTAATAAACTCTGCTAGTGGTATTGTCTGCCTATTTGGAAGGGTTTGTTTAGAACATTTTTAATTTTAATAAAACATAGGAAATGTTTCTTCTGTCTATATCCTGTTGGGGAAGATTTCCCTTGACTTCCTGTCTAAGAACTGCAACAGGAAGTAAAGAACAAATCTCTACAATGGGAGGGTAATTCCCACTTAGACAGTTGCCCCCCACTGGAAGATTTTCCCTTGCCTCCTATCCTGGTGACAAATGTAAAAGTTTGGATTTCTCATCCCATCCTGTTGGAAACAAATGTCTCCAGGACCAATAGGGAGAGTAAATCTCTACAATGGGAACACAGACAGCAATAAAAAAAACGTTCTTTATTTTTATTATTGTTCTACATTTTCTATTATTATTTTATTTAATTCTATTTAACATTTATTTATTTATTTTATTTTTATTAGTGATTTTATACCCCTTCCCTAAAAATTAAAAAATAAATGTATAAGGATCTATTTGTTGAACAAATGTCAGAAGTATTTATATAGGTTGCACAAATGTTTACCCAATTTTCTCTGATTCCTATGATCGCCAGCTCCACCTAGTGGCCAAAATGCGCTATGGCCACTAGATGGAGCTGATGATCATAGGAAATCATAGTATTACAGAAAACACAGGAAAAATTCATGCTGCCTTTGTGAATGCTTGTGACATTTGTCCATTAAATGGTTTATAAATAGACCCCCCAAGTCACATAATTTGGTAATTTTTGTGCACAAACTGCAAAAACTACAGGGCAACTTTTTCTTCTTTTGTTTGAAAATCTTTCCACTGGCCTCTCAATGAGAGACATAAATTCCTCTCTATAAAATTTCATACACAATACCTGCGACAATCTCCTATTTCAGGCCCTGGGGGATAGGGAGGTTTCCAGTAACACACAGCATTCAGGTATGTGTCAGGGCCTTTGAGACAGAAATAAGGCTAGTCTTTAGAATGTGGGAAAGTTAGAGTAACAAGAATTGCCAAGAAGATTTGGGTTTTAATATAATATTTAAATATAATTTTTCATAATTATTTTAATTTTTAATTTTTGTACTTTTTTTTTCTTAATTCATTTTATCATTGTCAGGATTGTTTGCTGTTTTTTTTAACTGTATTTAAATATTCTGCATTTTTTTTTTCATTATAACAAAAAAATAAAAATGCTCTATTTGTTGAACAAATATCAGAAGTATTCAGACAGGTTGCACAAATGTTTACCATATTTTCTCTGATTCCAATGATCGCCAGCTCCACCTAGTGGCCAAAATGTGCTGTTGTTTTTTTTAAAAATACCTCACTCAGAAAATATACCACCTATGGCCACTAGATGGAGCTGATGATCATAGGAAATCATAGTTATATAGAAAACACCTGGAAAAATTCACCCTGCCTTCCTGAATGCTTGTGACATTCAGGTATGTGCCAGGGCCTTTGACACAGAAATAAGGCTAATCTTCAGTAGGTGGGAAAGTGATAGCAAGTAACAACAATGGCCAACAAACAGCCTTAGGGCTTTAATATAATATTTTATTAGAATTTTTAATAATTATTTTTATATTATATAAATGTTTTTTTTAATATAATTTAATTTTTTTAAATAATTTATTTTTCTTAATTTATTTTCATCGTTGTCAGAATTTTTTTCCTTGCTGTTATTTAAAACTGTATTTTATTCTGCATTTTTTTTCACTATAACAAAAAAAAAAAAAAATCCCACAATCTCACCTGCAAATAAATGTCAGCTTTTTGCGTCTGTCACAACGTTATATAATATACGCCAAAACCGTATGAAAACTGAAGACAAATTAATTCACCTCCCTTGTGCGCTGCGCCGTCACTGCAATCACAAATTCTGAAAAGTAAAACTCATTTGTTGATGAAAAAAAAAAAAAAAAGACTATTTTCACCTATCCTACCTACGTGCCGTTTACCTGCCATCGAATGAGGTGCCATCCTCGCTCACCTTGTCCGCATCGCCGTGACAACTGGATTTCTTCTTGTCACAACAACTCTTGATGGCATCGGGGGCCACCGTCAATTAGTCTAATTAGAGGCGAAGTATGGCGCCTAATTAATCAGTCTGATTTAAATAAAAATTGGCCTCTCCTACCAGAGAGTTGAAAGTGCGATCGTTAATTGACGAGACCTGAGTTTAACTCCACGCGCGCCAAGGATTCGCCATAGAGAGGTGGAAAGGAGGCACGAGGGGGCTTTTAACGCCTACGTAACACCTCACATCTGGATGGCAGCAACACCTGCAAGTTTATTACGACTTTTATCTTTCTTTTATTTATTGATTGATTTATTTTTAAGTTACTGATTGGCCTAAATTGTAACTTTTTTTTTATTATTTTATTTTTTTTTTAGCGTTTCCTTCTTTTAATACTTGACGAGCCACAATTAGGTTGACTTTGATTATGATCCAAAGGAGAATGGAACGACAATGGGGGCACCCCCACCCCCCTCCTGGCCTGCTTTTATGGGCCAGGGCATTTTAGATTACTGCTTTTATTTTATACTTGTTAAATAGATGACATTATATCTATAATTTAACAAGAAATAAACATTAATTTTGCAATTTTTTTTGCATTAAAAATGTGTTTTTAACTTGTTATATAGATTACATTTTATATTTAATTTATCAAAAATGCATATTCATATTGCACTTCTTTCTAATTACATTTTTTTTTTTTTTTTAGGGGAGGGGGAGCATGTGTTTTACACTTGTAATACGGGTGGCATTTTATTTATAGCAGTGGCCCACAAACTGCAGCCCAGGGGCCAGATGCGGCCTTTTGCTTGCTTTAACCCGGCCCTTAAGGCACTATTTCATTCATTGATAACAACAATGGGGCATAATCCCCCCAATGACACCAATAATGGGGCACAATTCCTCCCAATAACACCAATGATGGGGCACAGTTCCTCCCAATGACACCAATGATGGGGCACAATTCCTTTCCACTGACACAAACTATGGGGCACAAATCGTCCCAATAACACCAATGATGGGGCACAATTTCTCCCAATAATACCAACAATAGGGCACAATGGCATCAATGATGGGGCACAATTTCTCCCAATGACACCAATGTTAGGGCACAGTTCCTCCCAATGACACCAATGAGGGGGCACAGTTCCTCCCAATGACACCAATGATGGGGCACAGTTCCTCCCAATGACACCAACGATGGGGCACAATTCCTCCCAATGACATCAACAATGGGGCACAATGGCATCAATGATTGGTCACAATTCCTCCCACTGACACTAAGGATTGTGCACAATTCTATCCAATAACACCAATGATGGGGCACGATTTCTCCCAATGATACCTACAATGGGGCACAATGGCATTAATGATGGGGCACAATTCCTCCCAATGACACCAACGATGGGGCACAGTTCCTCCCAATGACACCAACGATGGGGCACAGTTCCTCCCAATGACATCAATGATGGGGCACAGTTCCTCCCAATGACACCAATGATGGGGCACAATTCCTCCCAATGACACCAACAATGGGGCACAATTCCTCCCAATGACATCAACAATGGGGCACAATGGCATCAATGATTGGTCACAATTCCTCCCACTGACACTAAGGATTGTGCACAATTCTATCCAATAACACCAATGATGGGGCACGATTTCTCCCAATGATACCTACAATGGGGCACAATGGCATTAATGATGGGGCACAATTCCTCCCAATGACACCAACGATGGGGCACAGTTCCTCCCAATGACACCAACGATGGGGCACAGTTCCTCCCAATGACATCAATGATGGGGCACAGTTCCTCCCAATGACACCAATGATGGGGCACAATTCCTCCCAATGACACCAACAATGGGGCACAATTCCTCCCAATGACATCAACAATGGGGCACAATGGCATCAATGATGGGTCACAATTCCTCCCACTGACACCAAGGATTTTGCACAATTCTATCCAATAACACCAATGATGGGGCACGATTTCTCTCAATGATACCAACAATGGGGCACAATGACATTAATGATGGGGCACAATTCCTCCCAATGACACCAACGATGGGGCACAGTTCCTCCCAATGACACCAATGATGGGGCACAGTTCCTCCCAATGACACCAACGATGGGGCACAATTCCTCCCAATGACACCAACGATGGGGCACAATTCCTCCCAATGACACCAACGATGGGGTACAATTCTTACCAATGACATCGACAATGGGGCACAATGGCATCAATGATGGGTCACAATTCCTCCCACTGACCCAAGGAATTTGCACAATTCTATCCAATAACACCAATGATGGGGCACAATTTCTCTCAATGATACCAACAATGGGGCACAATGGCATTAATGATGGGGCACAATTCCTCCCAATTACACCAACAATTAGGCACAGTTCCTCCCAATGACACCAATGATGGGGCACAGTTTCTCCCAATGACATCAATGATGGGGCACAGTTCCTCCCAATGCCACCAAGGATGGGGCACAATTCCTCCCAATGACACCAATAATGGGGCACAATGGCATCAATGATGGGGCGCAATTCCTCCCAATGACACCAATGAGGGGGCGCAAATCCTCCAATGACACCAACGATGGGGCACAGTTTCTCCCAATAATACCAACAATGGTACACAATGGCATTAATGATGGGGCACAATTCCTCCCAATAACACCAATGATGGGGCACAATTCCACCCAATAGCATCAACGATGAGGCACAATTTCTCCCAAAGACACCAGTGATGGGGCGCAATTACTCCCACTGAAACAAATGATAGGGGATTATTTTTTCCCAATGACGTCGGGAGCTTTCCTACTCCCAATGGCCACTGTCCAACCCCCCTCAAGTCCGAAGGATAGTAAACTGGCCCTTTATTTAGAAAGTTTGGAGACCCTGATTTATAGTTGAACAATAAAATATTTTAGTAAGATAAATATTCGAATATATATTTTATTTTTTTAATAAAATAAATATAATATTTTTAATAAAATAGTATTAAAAAAATATAATCAATTTTATTTTTTTAATTAAATAAATAATATAATAAATATTATTTTAAAAAAATATAGGTTTTATATAGGGGGGCCTGCAACAGATAAAAAAATAACCTATTGGATGTAATTTGTTTAGGGACTCTACCAATTAGGGGATTTTTTGAAACGTTCTATAAGGTGTAAGTTCACGCCATGCTATGGAAAACAATCAAATTTGGACAATTTATTTGCCTTAGGAAGTGTTGAACTGCTAATGACTTAAACTGAAGATATGATAAATTGGGGACATGGACAGCCAAAATATATTGACATCAGATCTAACCTTTTCCACTTTCATATGGCAGGCTGAGATCTGCACCTCTCTACCAGCGGGGCTGGATGTTCTGGATGGAATTTAGCAGAACTCCTAATTTGTGCGGCATGGAGCGATTTCTCGGGATGCGTGCTATTGTGAATTTCTGGAGATCTCCGTTGTATCGCAGTTAAACAGTTATAGCAGAATACAATTCTGTACATATGTTTAGTGTCATATTAGGGCCGCAGAGCCATATGTTTGCATGGATTGCGACACGCGTTTCATGGACGGATGTGACTGCCTAGCAGCAAATTGTCTCTGGAAATGGCATCCATATGTTGTGAAAACTCATCTGTGATAATAATTAACGTGAAATATGTAATTAATGTACATAATGCATTCATTATGACACACGTTGATACAACATATATAGGGCAGCTGTACAGAGTGTTAAGGAAGTTAGAGAGAGGTGGATGGGGGGGGGGGGGGTGTAAGGAGAAGTGAGAGAGAGAGATAATAGGAAAGTGAGAGATATAGAGAGGAGACAGAAAAGATAGATATAAGAGATGGAGAAAAAGGATGAGCAGGGGATTGAAGGGGAGAGGTGCGAGAGGAATAAGGAGAGGAGAAGGGGAGAGGAGAGGAGAAAGGGATAGAAGGGGAGAGAGGTGAGAGTAAATAGGAGAGGAGAAGTAAGGGGAGAGGAGAAGGGTATAGAAGGGGAGAGGGGCGAGAGGAAATAGGAGAGGCGAAGTATGGGGAGAGGAGAAGGGGATAGTACAGAAAAAGCAGTGAAGGAGAAGAAAAGAGGTGAGAAAATCAGAATTAGGGGAGAAAAAAAGAAACAGGAGATAAAGAAGTGGGGTACATAGGGAAGAGTGGACAGGAAAGAGGAGGTGAAGGGAAATAGAGGAGAGGAGAGAAAAAGAGAAGAGAAATAAAAGAGAGAGAGAGAGAGCGAGCAAGAAAGAAAGGAGGGAGGGAAGGAAGGAAGGAAGGAAGGAACAATGGGGGGGAAAGAGAGGGGACAGGGGGAGAAAGAGAGGGGGCAGGGGGAGAAAGAGAGGGGGCAGGGGGAGAAAGAGAGATGACAGGGGGAGAAAGAGAGATGACAGGGGGGAGAGGGGACAGAGGAGAGAGAGGGGGGAAGAGGAGAGAGGGGGGGGGGCATGGCAGAGAAAGAGGGGACAGGGGAGAAAGAGAGCGAGAGGAAGAGAGAGTGGGTGTGAGAGAGGGGATGGGGGGAAAGAGAGAGAGGGGAGAAAGAAAGAGGAGAGAAAGAAAGAGGGGGTCGATAGGGCAGAGAAAGAGAGAAAGAGACTTTACAGGAGAGAGAGAGGGGGGGTAGGCCAGGTAGAGAAAGAGGGGACAGGGGAGTAAAAGATAGAGAACAGGGTGAAGAGAGAGAGAGGGAGGACGGGAGGAGAGAGAGAGGGGGGAGAGAGAAAGAGAGAGGACAGGGGGAGACAGAGGGGGGTCAGGGGGAGAGAGAGAGGGGACGGGGGGAGAGAGAGAGGGGCAGGAGGAGGGAGAGAGAGAGAGAGAAAGGGGGGAGGGGAGAGAGAGAGAGAGTCAGAGTACATAGAAGAGAGGAGGGAGAGGACGGGGGGGGGGGGTAGGCAGGGCAGAGACAGAGGGGATGGGGGAGAAAGAGGTTACAGGGGAGGGAGTGAGAGAGGGGAGAGAGAGGACATAGAAGAGAGAGGACAGAGAGAGAGAGAGAGAGAGAGAGAGGGGGGGTAGGCAGGGCAGGGGAGAAAAAGAGAGGGAACAGGGGGGAGAGAGAGGGGGGCGGGGGAGAGAGAGGACGGGGGAGAGAGAAAGGGGGGACAGGGGGAGAGAGGAGAGAGAGGGGGGACAGGGAGAGAGAAAAAGAGAAGGGACAGGAAGAGAAAGAGATAGAAGGGACAGGGAGAGAAAGAGAGAAGGGACAGGGAGAGAGAGGGGGCAATGGGAGAGAGAGAGGGGGCATAGGAGAGTGAGATAGGGGATAGGGGAGAGAGAGGGGGGATGGGGGAGAGAGAGAGAAAGAGGGGGGACGGGAGAGAGAGAGAGAGAAACAGGGGGGGTGGGAGAGAGAGGGGGGACGGGAGAAAAAGACGGGGGGGGGGCGGGGGAGAGAGGGAGGGAACAGGGGAGAGAGAGAGGGGGGGCGGGGGAGAGAGAGAAAGAGGGGGGACAAGGGAGAGAGAGAGAAAGAGGGGGGACGAGGGAGAGAGAGAGAGAAAGAGGGGGGATGGGGGAGAAAGAGAGAGAGAAACAGGGGGGGGTGGGGGAGAGAGAGGGGGGACGGGAGAAAAAGAGGGGGGGCGGGGGAGAGAGGGAGGGAACAGGGGAGAGAGAGGGGGGACGGGGGAGAGAGAGAAAGAGGGGAGACGAGGGAGAGAGAGAGAGAAAGAGGGGGGACGAGGGAGAGAGAGAGAAAGAGGGGGGACGAGGGAGAGAGAGAGAAAGAGGGGGGACGGGGGAGAGAGAGAGAAAGAGGGGGGACGGGGGAGAGAGAGAGAAAGAGGGGGGACGGGGGAGAGAGGGAGGGGACAGGGGGAGAGAGGGAGGGAACAGGGGGAGAGAGAGAGAGAGGGGGGATTGGGAAAAGAGAGAGGGGGTGGAGGGAGAGAGAGGGGATGGAGCAAGAGAGAGAGAGAGAGAAGTGCGGACAGGGGGAAAGAGAGGGGAGTGGCGAGAAAGAGAGGGGACAGGAGGGAGAGGGGGGGGGCAGGGGAGAGAAAGACAGGGGATCTAAAGAGGGGGACAGGGAAGAGAGAGAGAGGACAGGAGAGAGAAGGAGAGAGAAGAGGGAGAACAAGAGAAGGTAGGATAAAGTGGAGGAAATGGAAAAGAGGAGAAATAAGGGGAGAGGAAAGGAAACAAGTGCATATGTAGTAAAGTAGATGAATCAGAGTGGAATGGATAAATGATATATAAAGCATAGTCCAGACTGTAGAACACGCAAATATCTGCCCAGTAGTTTTAGTAAATACATTCTGAGAGTGATCTCAGGCTTCTTGCAGGTAGTCTATGTCAGGGAAGGGGCCTATCTCAGGGAAGGGTGTATTATTCTATTTATCGCCAACGCCCTGCGGAGGAACAGCAATTCTTATGAAGTGGGGTCACGTGGTTTAAAGGTAATATCCTGACACAGGAGTAAAATGTTACCTAATTAAAGGAAAGAGAAGAAATGCCTACATGTAAGAAAAAATACTTCCCACACCCAAAACAAAGCGATGTGAACAAGAGAGAGTGATAAAAGGCAGACATGTCACAATGCAGGACGGATCCAGTCTTCTCCCACGTCTACATAAAAGATGATTTATCAATCTCTGATTCACCACACAATCATCCCCGGAGTCTGGGGTGACTCAGAGCACAGATCACACATGAAAGGAGGTGACTGGGTGTTTTATACGGGTTTAGGGTTTCCCCAGGACAGTCTCTGTCTGTATCCACCAAGAGTCAGGCAGCTTGGGACCTGGACAAAGGCGCGAACCTACGGGAGATCCCTTGGAGGCCCAAACAAGTAGGCTCTGCCTTGTGATCCTTCTCCGATATTGGCAGGAGGCAACAATTTTTGATGCCAATTTTCATTTTTTTTTATAAACCAATGCTAACCCTAAAGTCAACAGATTAGGATATAATACCCAATTATTGGAGGCCATTAGATCATGATTTAGGTCTTAACCACTTAAGCCATGGATGATTTTACCCCCTTCCTGACCAGGGCCTATTTTGCGATTCGGCACTGCGTGACTTTAACGGACAATTGCGCGGTCGTGCGACGCTGTACCTAAACGAATTTGACGTCCTTTTTTTCCCACAAACAGAGCTTTCTTTTGGTGGTATTTGATCACCTATGCGATTTTTTGATCACGCGCTATAAACAAAAAAAGAGCGTCAATTTTGCAAAAATAACAATATTTTTCCAATTTTTTTATATGAAATTCCCCCCCAAAAAACGTAAAAATCAAAATTTTTTAACATTTTCGGCTAATTTGTTTTTTGCTACATATGTTTGGTAAAAAAAAAAATCGCAAAAAAACGTATTTTGACTGGTTTGCGCAAAAGTTATCGCGTTTACTAACAAAGGGAAAGATTTTTGTCATTTTTGTTGTTTTTATTTTTAACGCGTAATGGCGGCGATCTGCAATTTTTTTTGCGGTACTGTGACATTGCGGCGGACAGATCGGACCCTTGATTGACATTTTTGACACTTTTGGGGATACCAGTGACATTACTACAGTAATCAGTGCTATAAATATGCACTGTTACTGTAAAATTACACTGGCAGTGAAGGGGTTAACTTTTTTTTTGAGAGGGAGGGGTTATGTGTGTCCCTAGGGGCGTGATTCTAACTGTGATTGGCTGTGGCTTGAGGTGTAGGAACAGTGATCAACGGTCCTACATAGTAGAACCATATGATCACCATTCCTACACAGGGGAGAATGACAGGCGGCTTGTTTACATTAGCCGCCTGCCTTTCTCCCTCTCCACCGACGATCATGAGTGACCGGCGGACGATAGGGTCCGTCGGTCACACGCGCGGGGGGTCCGTGACCGCCCCGAGACCCTCACAGGCTAGCGACGTAGATCTACGTCACTCTGCCTGTGAGGGGCTGACTGCCGCAGTAAATAATCGTGCGGCGGTCGGCAAGCGGTTAAAGTATACCAACAACCAAAGCTTTTTTTCTTAGTTTTGGTTATTATAGTGGAAAAGGGTTGAAATCTGCCTTTGTTTTCCTTGGTCTCCCATTGTTGAGATTTATTTGCGCTTTTTCTTTTGTAAACACAACCGGAAGTAAGAAGAAATCGCTCCAGAGGCAGTGCCGGTTCACACTAGGTCGCTCCGACTTTGGGGGCGACCTGTGAAGTCCCGTGCACTGCGACTTCGGCGCAACTTGCACAGACTTCCATGGACCACGATGGACCGCGACCTGTCAGGCTGACAAGTCACCTGACAAGTCGCGGTAGTGTGAATGGACACTAAAGGAAATCAGTTTTCACCAGAACAAATTTCCCCACTGGAAGATTTCCACTCTACTCTTCTGGGGCCGTTTAAAATGTTGGTTTTTTTTCTTGACTTGTAGTTCTGATGACAATAGTCACAAGGATGAATACGGAGGTTGAAAACTACCTGACATTGGCTTCATCCAAAGTAAAATAAATAAATGTAGCAGGATTCCCAGCCGTTTTGCTGGATGTGGGTCCGCCAGGGTTACCGCTAGCAACAACAGCACATTTAACCACTTTACCACCGGAGGATTTTTCTGTCTTACGTCCAGGCCACTTTTTGCGATTCGGCACTGTGCGACTTTAACTGACAATTGCGCGGTCATGCAACACTGTACCCAAACGAAATTTACGTCCTTTTTTTCCCACAAACAGAGCTTTCTTTTGGTGGTATTTGATCACCTGTGCGATTTTTACTTTTTGCACTATAAACAAAAAAAGAGCGTAAATTTTGAAAAAATAACAATATTTTTCACATTTTTTTGTATGAAATCCCCCCCCAAAAAAATGTAAAAATCTAAATTTTTTTAAAATTTTTGGCCAATTTGTTTTCTGCTACTCATGTTTGGTAAAAAAAAAAAAAAAACACAAAAAGCGTATTTTGATTGGTTTGCGCAAAAGTTATTGAGTTTACTAACTAAGGGAAAGATTTCTGTGATTTTTGGTGTTTCTTTTTTTAACTAGTAATGGCGGCGATCTGCGATTTTCTTTGCGGGACTGCGACATTGCGGCGGACAGATCGGACCTTGACTGACATTTTTGACACTTTTGGGGGTACCAGTGACATTACTACAGTAATCAGTGCTATACATATGCACTGTTACTGTAAAAATGTCACTGGCAGGGAAGGGGTTAATTTTATTGGAGAGGGAGGGGTTAATGTATGCCTGGTGCTTACTGACATGTGTGGGGGGAGGTGACTGAGTGACACAGGGACAGATCGCAGGTTCAGCTATGCTGAACCCTGCAATCTGTCACTGCCTGTCACTTAGGAGATCCGCCCGCTCTGTTTACACAAGCGGGCGGATCTCCACACTCGATTCCCCGACGATCGGGGAAGAGCAGCGGCGATCGCCACTGCTCCTCCCCTGGCCCGACTCCCGCTGTGACTGAATACAGCGGGAGCGAGCTTCCGGCGGCGCGCGCGCGCCGCCGAGAGGGGGGAGTGTCTGGCGATGTAGGTCTACGTCGTCAGACGATAACGAACCACTTTGCCGCAGTAGAGCTCTAGTGAGCAGTGGCAAAGTGGTTAAGCATGTTCTCCAAGTGTGAGCACTGAGACAGACAAAGAACAGTCCAGTATCTTTGTTTTTTTTGGTTTATTGAGAACTTGGATGGGAGAAGAGATGAGTGGGATACTCCTCTGGCTCAACTATATACAAAGCGAGTGGGACAACTAGGAAAATACCTGCCGACGCTGACTTGACGCTGGCTGAAGGCCAGTCAATGCCGGTTGGCGCAGGTTAACGCTGACTCGCTGTCTGTTAACACCGAACTGACTTCTGACACTTTCTTGTGGCACAAAGCTTCCTTATTACTTTCCTCTGGGATAGATACTTGTACATCTGCTGCAATGCTTAACTCTTCAGGGCCCACCCTGGAACCCTCTTTACATACACTTATCTTCAGGGCTTAGACTCTGGCACCCCCTTTCTAAGCCTCCTACTGGTTAGCTGGCTCCTGGATCCCTCTGACCTTCTGGAGTGGTCCCCTATCCTAGGCAGACCCTTGGGAAGTTTACAGTACTCACGACACTGCTTTCCTGGAAACTTCTGCCCAAGCAGCTCCACTCGGTCCTCAGCACTCTGGATCCCTCTCACTGCAGCTCAGCTCAACCTTCTGTCCTCTAGGCCGACCGCCAAGGACCTTTTCATACGCTGACAGGAGGAGAGACAACCGTCACCCTCCTCCTGGGACTCTGCTTCCCGCCAAAGACGCTCTATCATGTGCCCCCGTCAGACATATACCTCATCCCAGGATGCACTGCGGTCAGTACCGCCCACTGGGACTTGATATAAGCCCTGGTGTGCTATTGGTCAGGTTTCCTCCACCGTCCAACAAGAGCCCTCATTGGATACAGTGGGGAGGCTCCCCAACTCAACAGTCACACCTGGAAACACATGACAGCCTAGCTGAACAATCAAGGTCCCCCTGATAAGCAGGCAGGGTCACACATATACTTTTCCTAGCACTTACCTAGGAGGGTGCTACATAAAAATTAATTTGGGCTTTACAGTGCTGTGAAAGTATTTTACCCCCTTCCTGACTTTTTATATTTTTGCATATTTGTCACCAGGTGTTTTTTTTTTTTTTTTTTAAGAAAATTCCTCCCACCCCTTCTGAGTCACCCCTTGTTTCTGCCCCCTACCCACCTCTGAGCACCGTCCTTGGTTCCACCCCCTACCCACCTCCCACTCACAACAAAATACCCCACCCAGCAACAAAAGATCCACCCCAGCAACATTAGACCCCCCCCCACCCAGTAGCAACAGCGGCTCTCCCAGCAGCCAGCATCAATATACCTTCCAGCACCCAACAACAATAGACCTCTACCTTAGCAGTATATCCTTACCCTCATCATAGGACCCCCAGCAACAATAGATCCCCCACCAGTAGCAATAGAGCTTTACACAAAAACAGATCCTCAACAGTGACAATAGATCCCCCAGCAGCCAGCATCAATAGACCCTCCAGCACACCCCATACCCCTTGCTATTACATACATTTAGTGCTGGAGGTGCCGGAACTGCGTTCCCTCACGTTCCCGCTTAAAAAATTACCTGTTTGTCACACTTAAATGATTCAGATGATCAAACAAATGTAAATATTACACAAA
The DNA here is from genome assembly GCF_965119305.1 of Pelophylax lessonae. Lineage (NCBI taxonomy): Eukaryota > Metazoa > Chordata > Amphibia > Anura > Ranidae > Pelophylax > Pelophylax lessonae. The sequence goes on from NC_138778.1 coordinate 216,124,184, forward strand.
GATAATCCGAGTAAATACAAAATTCAGTTTTTAAATGATGATTTAATTTCTTAACCAGTTCTGGACCGGAAGGATTTTCCCCCTTAATGACCAGGCCATTTTTTTGCGATTCGGCACTGTGTTATTTTAACGGAAAACTGCGCAGTCGTGCAATTCTGTATCCAAATAAAATTGATGTCCTGTTTTTTCCCACAAATAGAGCTTTCTTTTGGTGGTATTTGATCACATGTGCGATTTTTATTTTTTGCGCTATAAACAAAAAAAGAGCGACAATTCTGAAAAAAAAAAAAAACAAAACAATATTTTTCACATTCTGCTATATAACATTCCCCCTCCCCCCAAAAAAAATAAAAAATCAAAATCATCCTTTTAGGCCAATTTGTATTCTGCTACATATTTTTATTTTTTTACTAGTAATGACGGCGATCTGCAATTTTTAGCGGGACTGCGACATTGCGGCATACAGATTGGACCCCTAACTGGCATTTTTGACACTTTTGGGGTTACCAGTGACATTACTACAGTAATCAGTGCTAAAAATATGCACTGTTACTGTAATAATGACACTGGCAGGGAAGGGGTTAACCTAGGGGCGATCAAAGGGTTAAGTGTGAGCCTAGGGGGTGTTTTCTAACTGTGAGGGGGATGGGCTTGTGGAATCAACACAGAGACGTAAATAGGAGGATCACAGGCATCTGTGTTCTTTCCAGAGAAAACAACAGCAGAACGGTGTTCTCTGTTCATGGGGAGCGATCCCGGGTGCCCGGCTTCCCCGCTGCCTAATGGGGGCGGGCGTGCACCCCCAGGAGCGCTCCTGCGAACTGACGTACCTATACGTCGGTTCACGCAGCCGAGTCAGTCTGCCGCAGTATATCTGCGGCAAGTGGTTAAGGTAAAACAGCTGCGCAAACCTGCCTGACCCTATGTGAAAAAGTAATTGCCCCCTAAACCTAATAACTGGTTGGGCCACCCTTGGCAGCAACAACTGCAATTCAGCGTTTGTGATAACTGGCAATGAGGCTTTCACATGGCTGCGGAGGAATTTTGGCCCAATCTTTGCAGAATTGTTAAAATTCAGCCACATTGGAGGGTTTTCCAGCATGAACGGCCTGTTTTAAGGTCATGCCACAGCATTTTAATCAGATTTAAGTCCGGACTTAGTCCACTCCAAAACCTTAACTTTTGTTTTGTTTTTTTTTTGGAGCCATACAGAAGTGGACTTGGTTGTATGTTTCAGAAAATTGTCCTCCTGTATAACCCAAGTGCACTTGAGCTTGAGGTCAGGAACTGATGGCCGGACATTATCCTTCAGGATTTTCTGGTAGAGTGCAGAATTCATGGTTCCATCAATGATGGCAAGTCTTCCAGGTCCTGAAGCTGCAACCATCACACTACCACCACCATGTGTGACTGTTGGTATGATGTTCTCTCTACCTTCCAAAAAGTTCAACTTTTGTCTAAGCAGTCCTCAGAATATTTGCCCAAAAAGGGGCTTTTCTTGGGGAAAATCAAGATGTTTTTTGGCAAATGTGAGACGAGACTTTGTGTTCATTTTGATCAGCAGTGGCTTTGGTTATGGAACTCTCCCATGGAGGCCATTTTTGCCCAGTCTCTTTCTTATTGTTGAATCATGAACACTGACCTTACCTGAGGCAAGTGAGGCTCACAGTTCTTTAGATGTTGTTCTGGGTCCTTTTATGACCTCCTGGATGAGTCGTGTTCTTGGAGTCATTTTGGTCTCTCGGGAAGGTTCACCACTGTTTCAGGTTTTCTCCATTTGTGGTTAATGGCGCTCACCATGGTTTGCTGGAGTCCCAAAGCCTTAGAAATGGCTTTGTAACTCTTTCCAGACTGATACATGTCAATTACTTTGTTTCTCGTCTGTTCTTGAAGTTCTTTTGATGGCGGCACGATGTGTTGCTTTTTGAGATCTTTTATCGTGCTTCACTTTGCCAGACAGCTTCTTTTTAGACCCCGTTCACACTGGGGTGACCCGACTTGCCGGGGCGACCTGTGAAGTCGCGGTGCGCAGCTCGCACCGTGACCTCGGAGCGGCATGCACAGACTTCATATCATTGAAGTCAATGCAGGTCACTCCAGGTCACCCCAAAGAAGCTCCGGACCCTTTTTCTAAGTCGGAGCGACTTGTGGCGCTCCTATTAGAATGGGTCCTGTGCTGCTCTATGGCAGGCGACCCACGGCGACTTGTCAGGTGACCAGGTCGCCTGACAGGTCGCCCCAGTGTGAACGGAGTCTTAAAGTATAACTAAAAGGAAATTTTTTTTTGTTTTGGGCGGAGTGGAGTTACAACACCTGCCAGTCTTTATTGCGGTCTGTGCCCCCCGGTAAGCAGATTATCCCTCTCTAGATGTCCAGTTTACCATTATAATTGAAAATTAAAGTAAAAGAAATTACCCAAATTTTGGGTTGTTCCCAGGAAAGTAATAGAGGGTAAATCTTCCAATAGGTACACTAGTTCAGGTTGCCTGGGGGTCCCCAAGGAATTCCTTTGATTTACAGAGATTTCTTCTCCCTTCCTGTTTGTTTATCAGGAAGTGAAGGGAAATCTCCGCAATTGGACACAGATAGCGAAAAAAATAAAATCTGATAGGAGTTATAACCCTCCCTACTTTAAGTGATTTCTTGATTCAACTGGTCTGGCAGTGATCAGGCCTGGGTGTGGCAAGTGAAATTTACACCCTACCAGTTGTTGCGTGGTATTGCAATCCCCAGTGCTGCATGCCAAAACAGGCCTATTGAAGCCAATGGCACCGAGTGGGTTGCCACATGGTATCGCAATCTCCAGTGTGGCATGCAAAAAAAAAAAAGTCCATTGAAGTCGATGACACCCCACTAGTTGCTGCGTGGTATGGCATTCCCTAGTGCCGCATGCCAAAAAAGGCCCATTGAAGTCAAATGCACCACATTGATTGCTGCGTGGTATCGCATTCCCCGGTGTCACATGTCAAAAAGGCCCACTGAAGCCAATGATACCCCACCAGTTGCCGGGTGGTATCGCAATCCCCAGTGTTGCATGTCAAAACAGGTCTATTTAGCTCAATGGCACTGCATCAATTGTAGCGTGGTATCCCCAATGTTTCATACCAAAACAGGCCCATTGAAGTCAATGATAACACACCATTTGCTGTGTGGTATCGCAGTCCCCAGTGTCGCATGCCAAAATGGCCCATTGAAGTCAATGAAACCCCCACCCACCCCCGCCCAGTTACCGCGTGGTATCGCAATCCCAAATGTCTCATGCCAAAACAGGCCAATTGAAATTTAAAGACACCCCCCCAGTTAACGCATGGCATCACATTCCCCAGTGTTGCATGCCAAACCAGGTCTATTGAAGTCAATGGCACCGCGTTGATTAATGCATATTATTGCAATGCAAAAATAAGGGGGTATTGCAATGCAATTTAAACAAAAAAAAAAAAAAAAAAGGCATTCAAAATGCGGCAGTATCATAGTTAGTCAGGTTGAAAAAAGCCACAAGTCCATCTGGTTCAACCATAAAAAAAAAAAACAGTATTGAAAACCCAACCATACAATCCCATATACACAATCCTATAGCTGCTGTTGATCCAGAGGAAGGCAAAAATAAACCCCAGCAAAGCATGATCCAATTTGTTACAGCAGGGGAAAAAAATTCCTTCCTCATCCCCGAGAGGCAATCAGATATTCTCTGGATCAACTTTACCTAAAAAAAAAATGTTAGTACCCATTTATATTATGTACACCTTGGAAAGAATCCAGGCCTTTTTTAAAGCAATCTAGTGAGCTGGCCAGAACCACCTCTGGAGGGAGTCTATTCCACATTTTCACAGCTCTTACGGTGAAGAAACCTTTCCGTATTTGGAGACGAAATCTCTTTTCCTCTAGACGTAAAGAGTGCCCCCTTGTCCTCTGTGTTGATCTTAAAGTGGAGTTCCACCCTAAAATTAATCTTCTGTTCATCTTCTCGCTCCGGGTCACCTTAAAAAGAAATGGATAATCACATTTTTTTTTTTATTTTTACTTACCTTGGGTTAGAAGAAAATATACTTACCTTACTTCCTCTTCCTCCCCTCGGCGGCCACGGCCCGTCGTCACTTCCTGGCTTGCAGTGATTCCTGGGAGCTGAACGTCATCGCTCCCAGGAATCAATGCCCCGACGTCAGTTCAGGTGCGGCGCGTCATACCTTGCTAGAAGCTGTGCAGGGATGACGCTGAAGCCCCGGAAGTGATGGCGGGGCCGGTGCAGTGCATCGTGGGACCGAAGAGGATGGAAGAGGACGCGCTGGCTTCAAGCTGCCCACACCTGAGATGGCAGCGCTGGAAAAGACATTTTCAAGGTAAGTATTTCTTCTAAAAGGTAAGTGCAACCCGGGACAGATCAGAGGCTAGCCATTGTGGAATGCACTAGCCCTGACTGTCCCGGGGGTATTTTTATGTCATTTTTTTTTTTTAGGTGGAACTCCGCTTTAAAGTGAACAACTCAACACCAAGTTCACTATATGGACCCCTTATGTATTTATACATGTTAATCATATCCCCCCTGAATCTCCTCTTCTCAAGAGAGAATACATTCAGTTCCTCTAATCTTTCCTCATAGCTGAGCTCCTCCATGCCTCTTATCAGTTTGGTTGCCCTTCTCTGCACTTTCTCCAGTTCCCCAATATCCTTTTTAAGAAATGGTGCCCAAAACTGAACTGCATATTCCAGATGCGGTCTAAAGCCTCGCACACACGCACCGATTGTTGGCCGACCGATCGGCCGTCTTTTGTCCAGTGTTGTTGTGTTGGTTTAAATGTGCTCTAGACTGCACACGAATTTTGTCGGCCAACAACAACCAACTTCAGAAGTGATGTCATGTTCTGGTCTACTCTTCGTGTGTTTTTTCTTCTCTGAGAATGCCCAGTCTTGCTCATCTGACTTTTGTCGGACGAAATCTGTACTGACTGACTGAAAATCGGCCGTTCTGGTGACGGCCAACAACAATTTTATAGCATGCACACCAGATTTTGTTCGGCCGAAAAGTCGCAGTCGGTTGTCGAAAGCATCATACTAACAAGCCAACAATCGGCCGATCGGACGTTGGCCAAAAATTTACGGCCAACAATCGGTGCGTGTGTACGGGGCTTTACTGATGATTTGTACAGGGGCAAAATTACATCTCTCTCTCTGGAGTCCATGCCTCTGTTAATACAAGAAAGGACTTTGCTTGCTTTGGAAACCGCAGCTTGGCATTGCATGCTATTATTAAGCTTATGATCTCCCAGAACAACCAGATCCTTCTCTGCCATGGATTCCCCCAGATCCTTCTCCGCTATGGATTCCCCCAGATCCTTCTCCGCTATGGATTCCCCCAGTTGTACTCCCCCTAGTATGTATGATGCATGCATATTCTTAGCCCCCAAGTGCAGAACTTTACATTTATCAACAATAAACCTCATTTGCCACATAGTTGCCCAATTAAACAGTGCGTTGAGGTCGGCTTGTAAATTGGAGACATCCTATAAGGATGTTATTCCACTGCAAAGCTTGGTGTCACCTGCAAAGACTGAAATGCTACTTTTAATCCCAGACCCAATATCATTTATAAAGATATTAAAAAGTAAGGGTCCCAACACTGAATCTTGGGGTACACCACTGATAACCTTACACCATTCAGAGTAAGAATCATTAACCGCTACTCTCTGAATTCTATCTTTTAGCCAATTTTCTATCCAATTACAAACCGATCTTTCCAAGCCTGTAGACTTTACCTTACACATTAGCCGTGTGGGGAACTGTGTCAAACGCTTTTGCAAAATCCAAGTATACCACGTCCACAGCCACCCCTCTGTCCAAGTATATCACATCCACAGCCACCCCTCTGTCCAAGGTTTTACTTACCTCCTCATAAAAAGAAATCAGGTTTGTTTGACAACTTCTGTCTTTCATGAATTCATGCTGTCTGTTGCTTAAAATATTTTTTTCCAGCAAGAACTCATCTATGTGGTCTTTTATTAAACTCTCCAGTATCTTTCGCCTCCTGAACATCGAAACTGCAGCTCAACTGCCGCTAGTGTGAATGTTGGTAGTAAATTTCACCGTGATACAGCAACGCACGTTTCTGCGCATTACCACACTCATTACCACAACTCATAATGTAAACGGTCCATTAATGGAGGTGTCATGTGATGGAATTCCAGATGACTGGACTGTAATGAGGATTTCGGAGATGGAAGGGTTTGTCACGTGCGAGAATTGAGCACTTAGCGAGGACAAAATCCAGCAGGTAGCCTATAATTTGCGGCAAATTGGCGTTCATTAATAACAGAAACAAGTTGGTCTTTGTTGGGAGTGTGTGTGAAGTCGCAGGTTCTGGAGAAATTACACCTGAGATGAGAGGGTGGGGGGGGTGGGGTTAATTATCACTTTCGGACGGGTCCCTTGAAAATCCCCCAAAGATTAGCTGAGCATTAGAGCCCTGGCTACTGTGTAATATAAAAGGACAGGTGTCCACCCAGGACAGGGCACACCCTGGACTAAAACTTTAATTGCACCAGTGACAGTTCGTGTCCCAAATTCTGTGCCCTATAATAATGAGATTAGAGGATTCCAAGTGTGCGGGGGACATGGAAAGAGGAGACATCCAAGGTGGTCCTCTAAAGGGAGACTCCAGATATTTCCAAGAGAAGGAGACAAAAAAAAATTTATAATGGCCATGGTTTGTACAGAGTATTTCAGGAGAGAAGAGTTAAAGAGGATGGAGCAGAGTCCTCCAGCAGTGCAGAGTATTTCAGGAGAGGAGAGTAACAGGAAGGAGCAGAGTCCTCCAGCAGTCCAGAGTATTTCAGGAGAGGAGAGTTATAGAGGAAGGAGCAGAGTCCCCCAGCAGTGCAGAGTATTTCAGGAGAGGAGAGTAACAGGAAGGAGCAGAGTCCTCCAGCAGTGCAGAGTATTTCAGGAGAGGAGAGTTAGATAGAGGAAGGAGCAGAGTCCTCCAGCATAGCAGAGTATTTCAGGAGAGGAGAGTTATAGAGGAAGGAGCAGAGTCCCCCAGCAATGCAGAGTATTTCAGGAGAGGAGAGTAACAGGAAGGAGCAGAGTCCTCCAGCAGAGCAGAGTATTTCAGGAGAGGTGAGTTAGATAGAGGAAGGAGCAGAGTCCTCCAGCAGTGCAGAGTATTTCAGGAGAGGAGAGTTAGATGGAGGAAGGAGCAGAGTCCTCCAGCAGTGCAGAGTATTTCAGGAGAGGAGAGTCAGAGGAAGGAGCAGAGTCCTCCAGCAGTGCAGAGTATTTCAGGAGAGGAGGGTTAGAGGTAGGAGAAGAGCTCTGACAAGGATAGATGAGGGATCCTGATTTCCCGGAGTCTTGCTCTCTCCACTGACAACATGTGCTCCTCATCTAATCTTTACGATCCTCCTCTGATGCCCATTACAAGGACATTTGAAAGCCATTACGGGGGATATTTTGGAGACAGAGTGGGCACAGTTTGGGAAAATCCAGTGTCACATCGTGTGCTTTCCATTTTAATTGGTCCACATAACGTATCTGCAGATCTTTACAGAGTCATTACCGTCTACAGACGAGGGGTAGACTCTTCTTTATAATTGCTTAAGCTGTTTGAAAGCTTTGTGCCAGATGACACGGCATCCAACAGTGGGGACAACTTGGGGGGGTTCCATGGGGACACAGAGAGGGCCAGCAATCCGAAGAGAAAGGCAACTTGCTGAATGCTTATCATCTCACTCTGTTACTTTGTTGCAATATTTTAAGCTTTATCATACAACAATTTTTGAGGAATGACACAAAATACACCTTTGTATCCCCCCCCCCCACACACACACACACTGCAAGGGTTAAAGGCTCAATAAAAGTTTTTAAAAGCTAAATCTTTTTTGAGGTGCCACCTGTGTGGGCACGCTTCCAAGCTGGGCTGTGTGTGTCCATAGACACACATAGTGCAGCTTAACCAAACACCCCCCCCCCCCCTCATTTCAGGATTTGACTGGCAGCCAATGGCTCCCTGCTCTAAGGGCCATTCACACCGCCGTGGTTTAGTGTGCAGCAGTAGTGAGGTGGCAGTAGGGGGTGGTGTGATGCATATTTAAGAAAAAAATGGCGCTTGGTGCCACGGCAGCCTCTTCTGAATGAAAATGTTGCCATGAATGAATGTGTGTTCATTAGTGCAGGAACTATTTTTTTCGTCGCTCCAACTTGAGTCGTGGCAATTAAGTCACACCCATTGAAATACATGGTATGCGACTTGTCGTGCGACTTTGAAGTCCAAAGTCGTATGACAAGTCGCGTTGGTGCGGGGCTCAATGCACTAAAGTGTGAATGGGACCTAGAATGATCCTGCCATAAAAGTCCTTGTTCATCACAGACTGTGAAAACTCCACACTGGACCTCATGCAACTTGCACTGTGTGCCTCTCCACTCCTCCTCCAGACTCTGGGACCTTGATTTCCAAATGAAATGTAAAACTTTCCACCGTCAGTGATGATTTGGGGAGCCATGTCATTTGCTGGTGTTGGTCCACTGTGTTTTATCAAGTTCAGAGTCAGCCCTCTAGCAGGAAATTCTAGAGCACTTCATGCTTCCCTCTGCTTACCAGCTTTATGGAGATGCTGATTTCATTTTCCAGCAGGACTTGGCACCGCCCACACTGCCAAACCTACCAATATCTAGTCACATGATCATGGGATCACTGTGCTTGCTTGAAAAAAGTATAACAAATGAACGCGCCCAGGTGATAATTGCTCTTTGATGACGTCTAATGACGAAACGCGTAGGAGGAGCTTGTGATGCCCGACACCACCGGAGGACGCTACAGCCATCTTTCTGGTTATCAAGCCAGCTGCCTTATCATACGAGGAGCCATTTTACCTGATGCGTTTGTAAGTTGCTGAATAATTTTAATAAAATTACTTGTGATATATACTGCACCATGAGGAGTCTCTCCCTCTTTATGTGATCTGAGGTCTGGCACTGCTGACATCGGGCTATCGACCAAGGACCGCGAGGGGGATTGTTTATGAATTCTCCTGGTGACATGAGTTTGTGCATCTGACTGGCCTTTAGCCAGTCAGATCTGGTAAGAGGCTCAGACACTTGGGTGCTGTTGTTGTTGGTGGCCCTTGAATGAAACACTACCATCAAGATGTGTTGATCACTGGTCTCTGCACTCACCTTTTTCTGTGGACTATATAAGGACTATATATGTCATCTGTATAAGCGCTACACCTATTGTTTACGATAATTGCTCTTTACCTGATACTGCAGTGCTGCTATCTTATTGAGAATGTCTCAATCACAAATATAGGCAAAAGAATGACCGCGCTGTATATAGGTATACCCAAATAAATACGGTTACAATCCTTAAGTGCCGGTTCACACTTCAGTGAGGTCAGACATCGCGTGTGATTCGCACTGCACTGCTCCACAAATCACATCCGATGTCTGTGCAATGCAATATCAGCCATACAGATTGCATGGCTGAATTCGCATCGCATTCGGGCCAAAGTCATGCAGGACTCTTTTTTGGTCCACACCAGAATCGGATCACATCTATGCGAATCCGATTCCTGTCCAAACCGACAGTTCGCACTGCGATATGCAAACTGATCTGGGGGTGTCAAGTGTAACTCCACTGTTGTTGAGAAGAAACATTCCCCTCTGGGTGATCTCTGTACATTACAAGGAAAATAACAAACTTTGTTGCAGATTCCTACCTTTTGTTATTCTGAAGAAATCATTGTTTTGTTCCTCTGTACTGAGTGAGTCTAATGGGAGTGGTTTCATAATTATCTATCAGCTGTGGCAGCTGCAGGGCTCTAATGAGGAAATCTGCTGGGCCTGCATCCCTTTAGACGTGTTCCTATTGGGAGTATCTCACCAAAAATGACATTTGTGTTGCAGGGGATGCCAGAAACCTAACTTGTATCTAAGTGCAGACTTCTGGGAAAATTGGTGAGCCAATCACACAAGCAGAAAATGGTGTTTCTGGGGGTGTGGTCAGTATACATTCTGTGTACAGAACACCTCCAGGCGGCCATATTGCATTGCATTTTCAGAAAATTACAACAGCTGCAGATTGAAAAGGAAAGGTCATTTTTATTACCATTCAATTACAATATGATTTGTGTTGCAACTGTATATTGTTTTTCTTTATTTGCTATTTTTTTTCCCCACGAAAAAATGGAGTTACCCTTTAAACTTTAAATTAACACTCCCAGCAGTTCGCATATGGCAGTGTGAACTGCCCGAGAGTCGGGTGCGATGCGGGAACCAGCAGTGGATTCGCAGGGTGCCTGCATCGCACCAATGTGAACCGGCAATAAAAGTGCTTAAATCATAAATCCTACTGCGTGAAAGAAAAATGATTACTAAATTGATAATGTATTAAAATGATTGGCTTATCTGAGTATGTAATAAAAAAAAGGGTTCTGGTGCTTCCAAAAATAACTATATATAAATATGTCAGACTAATTCAACAAACATATAACAAATGTAACAAAAAGATGTTACAATGTTTCAAAGAAATACCCACAAGTGAATTCATCAATCACTAGAGTTCATAATCCATTGAAACAATTCATTGAATTATTATGAATAAAGTGTCCAAAAAAATGTGCCAAATGAATGTGAAAATAAAAAAAAAAAAAAATCCTCTTGTCTTCTTATATTAACCGCTTGCCGACTGCCCGCCGCAGATATACTGTGGCAGGGCAGCTCGGCTGCGCAAAATCAAATAGCTCTACGTGAATCTGGGCACACGGTCTCAGCGGCGCGCATGTGCCGTCTGAGCCACGCTCCCGCTGTGTTTAGACACAATCGTCAGAGAAACTGACAGAAGACCCGCCTGCTTATGTAAACAAAGCAGGTGGGTCTTCTGTCACACAGGCAGAGAGAGATCAGGAGTTTCAGCTAAGCTGACAACCCAATCTCTTTGTGCCTGTCACAGAGCCCTCCCACCCCCCCCCCCCCCACACACACAGTCAGTAAGCATTGTTAGGCGTACATTAATCCCTTTGATCATCGACAGTGTTAACCCCTTCCCTGCCAGTGTCATTATTACAGTAACAGTGCATATTATTTAGCACTGATTACTGTAGTAATGTCACTGGTCCCCAAAAAGTGTTAAAAATGTCAGTTAGGGGTCCGATCTGTCCACCGCAATGTCGCAGTCCCGCTAAAAATCGGTGATTACTAATAAAAACAAAAAAATAAATAAAAAGTTCAAAAATCTATCCCATAGTTTGTAAACAAAAGGAATTGGCTTAAATCGCACTGCAAAAAAAATTTCATGACATAGGAATGCAGTACGATTCCTGTCCGAATCACATGTGGCTTCCTGCACCGCATCAGTGTGAACCGGTATTCATTTGAATAGTGCAGATCATCGGATAATGCCTCCGATGATCTGTGCATGCGCAGTGTTTACGTAATGCAAGCTAATCAGCAGATCAGCTAGAGGAGCGCTGTCACTAATGCGCATGCGCAGTTTGTGGGAGGCATTATCCGTTGATCTGCAGTCATTTTTGCAGCCCATCATGATATCAGCCTGCTGCTGGAGGTCATCCACCACAATCTGATCTGAGTGCAGGGGAGTTCCGCCAGGTGAAGGTGGCGACAGGGCAGCCATCAGAAATTTTGGGGCCCCTTACACAGTATTAAGCCTGCGCCCCGCAAGCCTGACCACCAACATTCCCCAGGGTCAGCCCACTGGCTGACAGGCTGTCCCACTGAATTCACCCACTGGCCATCCCACAAAGGACCATCCCATGTCCTCCTTCTCTATCCCATGTCCTCCTCGTCCTATTGCAGTCCTATCTCCTCCATTCCATGTACTCCTACTCCAGTCCCATCTCCTCCATCCCACCTCCTCCTCCTCCTCTTCCAGCCCCATCTCTTCCATCCCACATCATCCTCCTCCTGCAGTCCCATCTCCTCCATCCCACATCCTCCTCCAGTCGTATCTCGTCCTATCCATGTCGTCCTCCTCCTCCTCCAGTCCCATCTCCTCCACCCCATTCCTCCTCCAGTCCCATCTCCCCCATTACATGTACTCCTACTTTTGTCCCTTCTCCTCCTTCCCACATCTTCCCCCTCCAGTCCTATTTCCTTCACCCTACATCCTCCTCCTCCTGCAGTCCCATCTCCCCCTCATGTACTCCTACTCCAGTTGCATCTCCTCCCTCCCATATCCTCCTCCTCCAGTCCCATCTTCTCCATCCCACGTCCTCTTCCTCCGGCAGTCCCATCTCTTCCATCCCATGTACTCCTACTCTAGTCCCCTCTCCTCCATCCCATGTCCTCCTCCTCCATTCAAATCGGCCCCATTCCATGTCTTTCTCCTCCTCCAGTCCCATCTCCTCCATCCCATTCCGCCTCCAGTCCCATCTCCTCCATCCCATGTCCTCCTCCAGTCCCATCTCCTTCATCCCATGTCCTCCTCCAGTCCCATCTCCTCCATCCCATTCCGCCTCCAGTCCCATCTCCTCCATCCCATGTCCTCCTCCAGTCCCATCTCCTTCATCCCATGTCCTCCTCCAGTCCCATCTCCTTCATCCCATGTCCGCCTCCAGTCCCATTTCCTCCTTCCACAGGAGGGGGGAAGTGGGACAGGTGGGGGGCAGTGGGTTAGGAGGGGGGCAGGCCGACAGGAGGGGGGCAGTGGGACAAAAAGGGGGAGTGTCACAGGAAAAGGGCAGCATGGCAGAAAGGGGGCAGTGTGACAGAAGTGGGTCAGCCAGATCAAAGGGGTGGCAGCAGAACAGGAGGATGAAGTGTCATGGAAGGAGGTTAGCGGGATAGGTGGGGTGCAGCAGGACAGGAGGGGGAAATGTAATGGAAGGGGGGCAGCGGCACAGGTGGGGCAGCATCACAGGTGGGGGGCAGCAGGACAGGTGGGGAGGCAGCGTCACAGGTGGGGGGCAGCCTCACAAGTGGGAGACAGCATCACAGGTGGGTGGCAGCGGGACAGGTGGGAGGCAGTGTCAAAGGTTGGGAGCAGTGGGACAGGTGGGGGGCAGTGTCACAGTTAGGGCCAGCATCACAGGTGGGGGGCAGCAGGACAGGTGGGAGGCAGTGTCACAGGTGGGGGCAGCCTCACAGGTGGGGGGCAGTGTCACATGTCGGGGGCAGTGTCACAGGGCAGTGTCACATGTCGGGGGCAGTGTCACAGGTGGGGGCACTGGGACAGGTGGGGGGCAGTGTCACAGGTAGGGCCAGCATCGCAGGTGGGGGCAGCGGGACAGGTGAGAGGCAGTGTCACATGTGGGGGGCAGAATCACAGATGGGGGGCAACGGGACAGGTGGGAAGCAGTGTCTCAGATGAGGGGCAGCATCACAGGTGGGGGGAAGCAGGACAGGTGGAAGGTAGTGTCACAGGTGGGGGGCAGATGGACAAGTGGGTGTCAGTGTCACAGGTCGGGTGCAGCGGGACAGGAGGCAACGCTCCACCATCTGACTATTTTTGCGAGAGAGCGAGGTACAATCTGACGATCAGATTCTGCCTCTGCCCTTTGCTGATCGGCCGACAATGCCCCTGATGATCTGCGCATCTGCAGTGTTTAGACGTCACGCCAGCTGATTGGCAGATCAGCCAGAGTGACGTTGCGTACTGCGCAGATCGTTGGAGCCATTATCCCACGATCTTCACTATTCGACAGAACACCAGGACTGAGATAGAACTTTCATTGCAGAGATGGACTTGAAACAAAGTATCCATGGAAAATAAACAAAGTATCCTCAGAAAATAAACAAAGCATCCTCGGAAAATAAACAAAGTATCCTCAGAAAATAAACAAAGCATCCTCGGAAAATAAAGGTCCACTGAAGTCTATTGCATGCAAAATGCTGCATTTGCAGGAAAAAAGTCCCTGACCCTTTCCAAAAACGCAGAGGCACAAAAATGCATTGATGTAAACGTGTTCCATAGGAACCCATGTTAAAAAAATTAAATGCATTTCTGAAAAAAAGCATGAAAAAACGCACTAGTGTAAATCCAGCCTTAGTCCTGGTTCACACTGGTGCGATGTGGGAAACCTTGCGAATCGGTGCCGGTTCCTGTATCACACCAGAATCGCACAGTTGTTCACACTGAGATCTGCAAATCGCTGGGAGTGTCAATGTTAAGTTACTGAAACCCCCAGATTGGTTCACAGATTGCAGTGTGAACTGTGAAATGGTGTAGGAATTGGATTGCATCGCATTCCAGTGTGAACCAAAAAAAGGTTTCTGCACCATTTTGGTGCAAATGTGATGCAATTTCATCCATACATTTTGTATGGCCGAAATCGCATCATACAGACATTGCATGTGATCTGCACAGCTGTGCAGTATGAATCACATGCGATGTCTGGCATCACATTATTGTGAACCGGCACTTAAACAGCAAGCAGGAATGTTACTGCTATCCTCATCAGCTTTAGTGCTGATTCACACTGGTGCGATACAGGAACCCTGCAAATCCACTGCGGGTTCCCGCATGGCACCCGACTCACAGGCAGTTCACACTGCCATATGCGAACTGCTGGGAGTGTCAATACAAAGGTAATTACACCCCCAGATTAGTTCACATATCGCAGTGCGAACTGTCAATTCAGACAGGAATCATATCGCATAGGTGTGAACACCCATGTGATCCGATTCTGGTGCAGACCAAAAAAAGGGTCCTGCACGACTTTGGTCTGAATGTGATGCGAATTCAGCCATACTGTACAAGTGGTTTGGCTGAATTCACATCGCACAGACATCGCATGTGATTTGCAGCAGTGCGTTTTTTGGGTTCGGTTCAGGTTAGAATTTAGGTAAAAATTTTAACCCAAATCGTACGTGGAAACCACAGCCGCACATATGTTTACCTGGCCTTAAAGGGCCCATCAAAACGATTGCAATTTAACCACTTCTGGACCGGAAGGTTTTACCCCCTTAAAGCGGAGTTCCGGCCTCAAAATCGACACAATTGATTTTGTGCCATCCGCTTGCTGAGTGTCACCTGACAAACAATTGGATAGTCCCGATTTTTTTTTTTTTGTTTACTTACCTTGTTTCAGAAGAAAATATTCTTACCTTCCTTCCACATCCTCCCTCTACGGCTGCGGCCCGCGCGTCACTTCCTGTCCTGCAATGCGTCCTGGGAGCTCTTACTCATCACTCCCAGGAGGCAATGGGCAGTGACGTAGGCGGCCGGCCGCTCCTCTCATCGCATTATTTGCAAACAGGAAATGACGCGATGATAGGCATCCCTATGGAAACCCTTACTATGCTGATCGCATAGTACTGGGCATGCGCAAGATTTCGCGCTGCATTCATTTTGCACAATGAGCTAGAACCAGGAAGAAGGGAATACATTTTCATACTGCGGCTTCGGATAACCACAACAAAGATGGACGCGCTCAGCAAAAGATTTTAAAAGTAAGAATTTACGATTTAAACTAACTCATAAAACTATGTAAAACGGGATTAGCGGATGTATTAAGGGCGATGGATCACTATTTGGGCAGTATTTTTATTAAAAAAAACGATTTTGAGGCCGGAACTCCGCTTTAATGACCAGGCCATTTTTTGCGATTCGGCACTGCACTATTTAAACTGACAATTGCGCGGTTGTGCAACGCTGTACCCAAAAAAAAAAAAAATTGATGTCCTTTTTTCCCCCACAAATAGAGCTTTCTTTTGGTGGTATTTGATCACCTGTGCGATTTTTATTTTTTGCGCTATAAACAAAAAAAGAGAGACAATTCTGAAAAAAAGAAAACATTTTTTCTTTCTGCTGTATAACATTCCCAATAAAAAAAATAAAAAAATTAAATTTTTTCATCCTTTTAGGCCAATTTGTTTTCTGCTACATATTTTTGGTAAAAAAAAAAATCCCAATAGGCCTATTTTGATACGTTTGTGGAAAAAGTTATCGCGTCCACAAACTAGGGGAAAGATTTATGTCATTTTAATTTTTTTTTTTATTTTTTACTAGTAATGGTGATCTGCAACCCTAACTGACATTTTTGACACTTTTAGGGGGACCAGTGACATTACTACAATAATCAGTGCTAAAAATATGCACTGTTACTGTAATAATGACACTGGCAGAGAAGGGGTTAACCCAGGGGTTATCAAAGGGTTAAGTGTGAGCCTAGGGGATGTTTTCTAACTGTGGGGGGGGGGGGGGGGGTGGCTTGTGGAATCAACACAGGGATCTGTGTTCCTAAATAGGAGGATCACAGGCGCTCTGTGTTCATTCCAGACAGAACAATGGTCAGCTGTGTTTACAACAGCAGACCGTCGCTCTCTCTCAGCGGGGAGTGATCGCGGGTATGCATCGGCAATCGCGGCCGCTGGTCCCGTGGATCGGCTTCCCCGCTGCCTAATGGGGGCAGGCGTGCTCCCACGGGCCTACATACCCATACGTCAGTCCGCGCAGCCGGGCCAGCCTGCCGCAGTATATCTGCCGCGGGCGGGCGGTCGGCAAGTGGTTAACCACTTTACCACTAGAGCATTTTGCTGTCTTACGTCCAGGCCACTTTTTGCGATTCGGCACTGTGCGACTTTAACTGACAATTGCGCGGTCGTGCGACGCCGTACCCAAACGAAATTTATGTCCTTTTTTTCCCCACAAACAGAGCTTTCTTTTGGTGGTATTTGATCACCTGTACGATTTTTACTTTTTGCGCTATAAACAAAAAAAGAGCGTTTATTTTGAAAAAATAACAATATTTTTAACATTTTTTTATATGAAATTCCCCCCAAAAAAGATGTAAAAACCATTTTTTTTTTTACATTTTTGGCCAATTTGTTTTCTGCTACCCATGTTTGGTAAAAAAAATCAGCGTATTTTGATTGGTTTGCGCAAAAGTTATTGCGTTTACTAACAAAGGGAAAGATTTATGTCATTTTTGGTGGGTTTTTTTTTTAACGAGTAATGGTGGCGATCTGCGATTTTTTTTGCGGGACTGCGACATTGCGGCGGACAGATCGGACCCTTGACTGACATTTTTGACACTTTTGGGGGGGACCAGTGACATTACTACAGTAATCAGTGCTATACATATGCACTGTTACTGTAAAAATGACACTGGCAGGGAAGGGGTTAATTTTATTGGAGAGGGAGGGGTTAATGTATGCCTGGTGCTTACTGACGTGTGGGGGGGAGGTGACTGTGTGAGACAGGGACAGATCGGATGTCCAGCTATGCTGAACAGTCCGATCTGTCACTCCCTGTCACTGAGGAGATCCGCCCGCTTGTGTTTACACAGGCGGGCGGATCTCCACACTAGATCCCCGACGATCGGGGCAGAGCAGCAGCGATCGCCGCTACTCCTCCCCTGGCCCGACTCCCGCTGTGAATGAAAACAGCGGGAGCGTGCCTCCGGCGGCGCGCGAGCGCTGCCTACAGGGGAGGAGTCTGGCGACGTAGGTCTACGTCGTCAGACGGGATCGTGCCACTTTGCCGCAGTACTATTCCAGTACTCAGCGGTAAAGTGGTTAAAGCAGGTGCTACAACATGTTAAAGTGCATGTGTCCAAGTTCCCATCATAACAATGGCCCCTGTACCATCTCTTCACTGCAGTGCATTTAGAAATGACAAGTCCATCATGTTCAGTGTTTTACTGTGTTGGGAGGCCAATACAATTTAATGTCGGGGCATGTAACATGCGTTTTGATGTATCGGCGATAGGCATTAACAAGAGCGCTGCGCTAAACAATCCTTACATTAAGTGATCACAACAACCAAGTAGGAAAGAAATACAAAAGTCACAAAAACTTGTGGAATAAAAAATTCAAATCATGAATGTCCACAGAGGGCCCAACAATGTACCCATGTAAAGTCAAAGTTCACAAAAGTGCTTATCCATAAACAGCCACCAGAGTGACAACCCCACCGCCATGGATAATGAGGGTATGCTTACCGGAGAGTGAGGACCCAAATACCTTACGGTAGTGAGTCACCAGGCAGGGGTTAGTAGAAGTCACATAGAGAAGCCCAACCGCTCCAGTCTCTCATATGGATGGATCTCACGAATCCCCTCGGTTCCAGTAAGAATGGAAACACTGTCTCTCGCAGATCAGACACATACACTATATTAATAAAAAGGTATGGGAAGCCTGCCTTTACATGCACATGAACTTTAATGGCATCCCAGTCTTAAGCTGGACACACCCCAGGGGGGGGGGGCCAGGGGCAGGGGGCAATTGCCCCCTGGGCCACTCTGATGCCCTGTAATAAGGCTGCACCGCTTCTGCCACAGACATGCCTAAAGGATGCCCGGTGAAGAGAAGTAAAAAGTCTCCACCGCTGACTTACTGACTGCGGGATGAAGGGCAGGGCAGGGCTTACCCACCCAGCATGGATGGTGTAAACCAGTGGTCCTCAAGTCCGGTCCTCGGGGCCCACTAACAGGCCAGATTTTAAGTATTACCTTGGGGAGATGCAGACTAGAATACTGCAATCACTGAGCAGCAAATGAGATCACCTGTAATGTAATTTAGTTATCTTGCAAACCTGGCCTGTTAGTGGGCCCCGAGGACCGGAGTTGAGGACCACTGGTGTAAACTGTGTCTGAACAGAGACCAGTTCCATGCCCTACTGGAGACTCTCCTTCCCTTGCTAGCCCAGATCGAGCTATCCAAGCTCCCCCCAACCGCCCCCCCTGCTGGCCAGGTCAGGAACCCGGATTTGACCGGTGAGTAGAGAGTACCTGGAGTGGAGAGCTTCAGCCTAGAATGGGGATCAGGAGGAGGCCGGGAAGAGGGATATTGGGAGTGGGGCTGAGTCACTGCACTATGATTTCACCATAACACAAGTGATGGGTGTTGTTGTGACACCGAAGTGCTAATGACTAATTTCTCTGCAGAAAATGAAATTCTATCAGACGCTGTTACATTGTATCTCCTCCAACAGCTAATTACTGTTTTAACTACACAGGAGATAATTAGCTCCAGCTGTGCTGCTACCTGGAAGAAAGGAAAACCCTCACCTGGTGGGGCTGACACCACATTGGCAAAGGGCATTTGTGGTTGGGGGACGGTAAAAACACTGAGACCCATTTTTTACCATGCCCCAACTGCTACCGCCTATGCAACACTTATAGGTGTCAGCGAGAGGGTGGGCCTTAATGCCTACACACCGCACGTGTGTGCCACTGGGAGGCGCCACTGTGCTCCCAGGGAAGAGGCTGGGCTGTTAGCCCCCCCCCCCCCGTTCACATTGGAGCGATTTGCTATGCGATTTGACGGGTCAAATCGCATGACAAGTCACATCCTATTGCCGGCAATGGCAGTGTTCGAATTGATGCGAAGCCGACTTTGCGGTGCCGCATCGATTTGAGAAAGTAATACAAAGTGAGGCTGCACTAACCCATTGTGGAAAAGATGTGTCTACTAAAGTGCCAGCGTGCTGTTAACTGAATGAAGAAAGAATGAATAAATAAAGAAGGATGTGCTAGTAAATATTGGACAGTGGAGGAAACCTGGCCAATAGCGCACCAGGGCTATTTGCCAATGAGGTAAAATAGACAAGTATTCAAGAGTGTCAAACGAACCCTGTGGAGATATAAGCAAGAATAATGATGAATAATACAAAATGGTGAATAAATAGCGTAAAAACGTAGTGATAAAGGTGAACAGTGCATCATATCCAATTCATATAAGTTAGATGAATAAATAACTAAATATAGTGATGGGAAGAGAGCGCTCAAATTATTAATACATAGTGCTAAATACTTAAAAAAATCATATGTGAATCAATTAAATCACTCCAGGTAAGTAAATAAAAATAAAAATAGAATTAAATGATTAACATGGCTATTTCACAATCTGATAGAACCAGTGGGTTACCCCTAAAGTGCTCAAATCATAAAGTGACTGTGCTTATAACAACAAGTACAATGCATATATAGTCCTTATAACTTTAAAAAGTGCTGGTGCAAATAGTGCAAAGGCAGTCCTGGGTGATTGTTTTAACCACTTGCCTACCAGGCCTATTTTTGACATTTGGTGTTTACAAGCTAAAATCATTTTTTTTTTTGCTAGAAAACTACTTAGAACCCCCAAACATTATATATATATATATATATATATATATATATATATATTTTTTTTTTTTTAGCAGAGACCCTAGAGAATAAAATGGAGATTATTGCAATATTTTTTATCACACCGTATTTGCGCAGCGGTCTTCCAAACGCAATTTTTTTTGGAAAAAATTTACTTTTTTTAATTAAAAAATAAGAAACCAGTAAAGTTAGCCCAATTTTTTTCTATAATGTGAAAGATAATGTTACGCCGAGTAAATAGATACCCAACATGTCATGCTTCAAAATTGCGCACGCTCCCGGAATGGCGACAAACTTTGGTACTTAAAAATCCCCATGGGCGACACTTTAAAAATTTCTACAGGTTGCCATCTTAGAGTTACAGGGCTCAAATTATTGCTCTCGCTCTAACAATCGCGACGATACCTCACATGTGTGGTTTGAACACCGTTTACATATGTGGGCGGGGTTTCCGTATGCGTTCGCTTCTGCGCGCGAGCAAATGGGGACATTTACTATTTATTTTATTTATTATTTTTTATTTTTACACCGTTTTAAAAAAAAAAAAAATTATCATTTTTATTTCTATTACAAGGAATGTAAACATTCCTTGTAATAGAAATAGGCATGACAGGACCTCTTTTTTGTGAGATCTGGGGTCAAAAATTCCTCAGATCTCACAAGTACACTAAAAGATGAAGAAAAAAAAAAAAATTAAAAAAATAAATAAATAAAGGGACCTTTAAACCGGTTGCTAGGCAATGACGTTTGCCGTCGCTCCGGTCCTCCAAGACCATAGAGTCGAGTGAGGGCAAACTTGCCTTCACTCGGCATCCTGTCTGTGAGGATCCGGGACCAGATCGTTTTCCCCGCTGCCGGCGGGTCCAGTAAGTGGGCAAAAGGACCGGGACGCGGTGGGAGGGGGGCACCTCTTCCACCATCCCGGAAGGGTGATCCCGCGGCGAATCTGCCGCTGGGACCACCCTTATCGGAAAGCCAACCGCCCACCGTTTAAAAAAATACCAGGGTTATGGCAGCTATCAGCTGCCATAACACCAGTATTTAGGTTTAAACGGCGGATGTATATAGTCGTTGGGCGGTTGGCAAGTGGTTTTAAAGTGCTTTGTGCTCAGTGGAGATGGATGTCCACATGCAAGATGAGGGAAGGGAATCCGTCACCTAGTGTTCAGCCCACTTACCAGACGACTACATTTCTCACAACCCACTGTTGTTTTGACTAGCTCAATTTTTTCTTCTTTTCACGTTTATATATAGATATATATTTTTTTTTTATTTGTCACAATACCTAGGCGCGATCACGTGAGTATTTATTACTCATATATTTTTTCCAAATAAATAAATATGGTGAAAATAGTCTTATAAATAAAGTCCATCGATATATATATATATATATATATATATATATATATATATATATATATATATGTATATATAGTGTATAAAACTTGAGTGATGATAAACACTTCAAAATTGTGAACGATGTCCCAATATGAGTAAACTCCAACACCAAGTGATAAGAGCAGAGGATTAAATCACTCTTCCGGGTGTTCTACACCCTTACCTTACTGCTGTAAGGCAACAGGGTGAAGTAAAATTTCTGGTAGTCCCGGGGTAAATTCTGGATGTATAAAATGTCCTAGAGACTCCAGTCATAGATAAGACACAAAAAGGGAATGCCATATAGTGTAGTCATTTTTTTCAGGATCCCCTGAGGAAGTCACGTGACCGTGACGATACGCGTTGGGACGTCAAACGATAGGCTAAACCCGGACGTGCGGCTGGCGGACTGTGTGGGCTACACAGACGCTGCAACATGGACACCACTGCTGTTTATTGTCTACTGAAATGTAAGGTACTACATTTTTATTTTATTACATTGAAAAAAAAAATACTAAACTGGTATGGACTGGGTAATGTGTTAGGATCTATACTGGTATGGACTGGGTAATGTGTTAGGATCTATACTGGTATGGACTGGGTAATGTATTAGGAAGGAAAGGATGCCACATTGTTTGTTGGAAATGAAAATTATCACCCTACAGAGGGCTGAATTCAAAGACACCCCGAAAATCAAAGTGAAAAAATGATGCAGCAGGCTAGTCCATTTTGCTGAAATTTCATTGCAGTAACTCAGAATGGTACTCAGTAGTTTGTATGGCCCCCATGTGCTTGTATGCAGGCCTGACAATTTCGGGGCATACTCCTAATGAGACAACGGATGGTGTCCTGGGGTATTTCTACCCAGATCCAGGCTAGGGCATCACTGAGCTCCTGAATAGGTTGAGGCGCAACCTGGTGGCATCAGATGGACCGAAACATAATGTCCCAGAGGTGTTCTATCGGATTTAGATCAGGCAAGCGTGGGGACCATTCAATGGTATCAATTCCTTCATCCTCCAGGAAATGGCTGGAAATGGCTGCATACTCTCGCCACATGAAGCCGGCATTGTCATGCACCAAGGGGAACCCAGGACCCATTGCACCAGCGTAGGCTCTGACAATGGGTCCAAGGATTTAATCCCAATGCCTAATGGCAGTCAGGGTGTTATTGTCTAGCCTGTAGAGGTCTGTGCATCCCTCTATGGATATCCCTCCCCAGACCATCACTGACCCACCACCAATCTGGCCATGCTAAATGATGTTACAGGCAGCATAACGTTCTCCACAGCTTCTCCAGACCCTTTCATGTCTGTCACACGCGCTCAGGGTGAACCTGCTCTCATCTGTGAAAAGCACAGGGCACCAGTGGCAGACCTGACAACTCTAGTGTTCAATGGCAAATGCCAATCGAGCTCCACGGTGCCGGGCAGTGAGCAGAGGGCCCTCTTGAGGACGTCAGGCCCTCAAGCCACCCCCATGAAGTCTGTTTCTGATTGTTTGGTCAGAGACATTCACACCAGTGGCCTGCTGGAGGTCATTTTGTAGGGCTCTGGCAGGGATCATCCTGTTCCTCCTTGCACAGAGGAGCAGATACCGGTCCTTATGATGGGTTAAGGACCTTCTACGGCCCTGTCCAGCTCTCCTAGTGTAACTGCCTGTCTCCTGGAATCTCCTCCATGCTCTTGAGACTGTGCTGGGAGACACAGCAAGCCTTCTTGCAATGGCACGTCAATTGCTGTGCAATCCTGGAGGAGTTGGACTGCCTGTGCATCCTCTATGGGGTCCAGGTATTGCTATTTGAGCTCCACGGTGCCGGGCAGTGAGCACAGGGTCCACTAGAGGACGTCAGGCCCTCAGGCCACCCCCATGAAGTCTGTTTCTGATTGTTTGGTCAGAGACAGTCACACCAGTGGCCTGCTGGAGGTCATTTTGTAGGGCTCTGGCAGCGCTCATCCTGATCCTCCTTGCACAAAGGAGCAGATACCGGTCCTGCTGATGGGTTAAGGACCTTCTACGGCCTTGTCCAGCTCTCCTAGTGTAACTGCCTGTCTCCTGGAATCTCCTCCATGCTCTTGAGACTGTGCTGGGAGACACAGCAAGCCTTCTTGCAATGGCACGTCAATTGCTGTGCAATCCTGGAGGAGTTGGACTGCCTGTGCATCCTCTATGGGGTCCAGGTATTGCCATTTGAGTTCCACGGTGCCGGGCAGTGAGCACAGGGCCCACTATAGGACATCAGGCCACCCTCATGAAGTCTGTTTCTGATTGTTTGGTCAGAGACATTCACACCAGTGGCCTGCTGGAGGTCATTTTGTAGGGCTCTGGCAGAGCTCATCCTGTTCCTCCTTGCACAGAGGAGCAGATACCGGTCCTGCTGATGGATGAAGGACCTTCTATGGCCCTGTCCAGCTCTCCTGGAGTAACTACCTGTCTCCTGGAATCTCCTCCATGCTCTTGAGACTGTGCTGGGAGACACAGCAGACCTTCTGGCAATGGCACAGATTTATAATGTTTGGAGGTTTCATGTAATCTTCCGGCCTAAAAAGATTTTTTTAAACATGTGAAAGAAAACCCAAAAACAGTTCTAGCTGTAAAAAGGTTAAAGGATAAGTTCACCTTCGGGAACATGTTACATGCTCCACCCGTAAGATTTGTTAGTTAAAAAAATAAATGGCTCCTAACTTTTTTTAGCTGGCTCCTAGATTCAAAGCAAATTTGTCAAGCCCGGTTGTAACATGTGACTGTCAGAAGCCCTGTTCTAGGTGGGGGTTGTTAGGTTTTGTATGGTAACTTAGGGCGCATATTGTAGGGAAATGGTAAATGGTAAAGGGGTACCAACAAGCTGCACCATGTGGTTAGGCATGCGGTTGCCAATCCATGGTGGTACAATTAAAAATGAATGGCACCCCCATGCGTCTGCTAAAGAGCAACGCATTTCTGTGGCTGTTGGGAAATGCGCAACTTTGCGCGACATGCGTAGATGTGATCCAAGCCCAAGAGAGCAATGTAGAAAAATACATCTCCCCCACACGTAGATGTGAATAAGCCCCTACTAATAGCCGGAATAAATCCGGAACAATCTACTGACCCAATTTCGGAATTGTTTTGTAGAAACAAACCATGTAATGAAATCTCCATCTCTTCTGTATCACAAGCCTTTCATTTCTGCCGGATTCCAAATCAACTTTTGCTTTTAATAAGTGACGTCAGAAGCTGGCTTGTTCGGACGTGACTACCCCCCCCCCACCCCCTTCCCCGAACCACTCCAAGGTGTTTCCTATACGAATGAGAAGATGTGGCGGGGCCCATTATGGCGGAGTGGTATTCTTGCGTCGCGCTTCTTGTGGCGTCTGCATTTCACGGGTCATTAGGAAGGAAGCGCGACAAGTCTATTAATCGTTCGCCTTCGCGGTGCAAACTTTGTGTTCCAATTAGAGAGCTGATGGGATCCCTCCGGATTATAGAGTTTACTTCTATTTATTTCATATTGTGAATTATTATATATGTTACATTGTAACCATTTCACTACAAAAGGTTTCCTAGTGGAATTCTCAGCATCTGTTCCTATTCTGTAACCATTAATAAATAATAATTCAATGAATAATAATAATGAATGATGAAATTAATATGATTTACATGGAAAGCTCGCTTTAGCAGACATGTCCCTTCCATAGACCATGCTGGCATCCCATACCATAGAGCAGATTGGCAGACACACAGGAGATCCTCGGTAGACGTACTACATATGTCGCTGGCTCTCCCAGTCCATCGGTCATGCTGTACCTGGCCTTCATTCATTCATTCCTCCACGGTAATCTGAATCTCTCTATATGCTGTACCCAAGTCTCTGATTAATATGGGCAGCCTGCTGGTCTGTCGAGTTTATACTTTGACCCAGTGGTTGAGTAATAATGTAATTTGAATAGATATACAAAGATTGAAGAAGATTGGATATCCTGAATCAGTGTCCGTATATAACAGAGGAGGCGACGTGTCTGGCCATGTGACCACTGATGACGTCGGACGCTCTGACGAAACGCGCGTAGACATGTCACTTCCTCTACTTGGAACGCAGAACTGCGTCCCCGCTTCACTGAATGCCCTTGTAGCGCACAACTTGTAATTTTTTAATCTTTTATGTGGTTACCTATTGAATGGCAATAATACACTATGAGGAGCCCCCTGTTCCTTATATTTTATGACATACAATTTGGAGACCAACTTGAATAGTATTATTAGAGGAGGACTTCTGTTAGCATGGGGAGACCTCAATGGCTGGATATGCATAGATTATTTCTACTTCTGATGAGTAGGCATCACAGATTCTGGTGGTGGAAGATCACTCATCACTATTAACGCTTTGAAGGAATTGGAATTATTTCACGAACATGTCACCTATTACAGCCCATGGGTGTTGATGGACAATATCATTAGCATCTATTAGTGCTCGACAGTGCGGTTTATTTTATAGCAATATATTATTTCACACAAGTCTCTGATAACCTGGGAGCCATTGATGATTATTAGTCAATCCCTCCAAATTTTTGGATTCCACGGGTGAACTGCACACAGACTCCCTCTATGAACTTCCATCACTATGCAGCAGGGAAGCCGCTTACCGGGGACCTGGAAGATCACAGCAATTACTGTAGTAGCATCAACTACTGCAGTGGTTGTCAGGTATGAGATACACTATATTACCAAAAGTATTGGGACGCCTGCCTTTACACGCACATGAACTTTAATGGCATCCCAGTCTTAGTCCGTAGGGTTCAATATTGAGTTGGCCCACCCTTTGCAGCTATAACAGCTTCAACTCTTCTGGGAAGGCTGTCCACAAGGTTTAGGACTGTGTCTATGGGAATGTTTCACCATTCTTCCAGAAGCGGATTTGTAAGGTCAGGCACTGATGTTGGACAATGCATCATTGGTGTCATTGTGAGGAATTGTGTCCAATCTATGGTGTTATTGGGAGGAATTGTGCCCCATCATTGATGCCATTGGGCCCTATTGTTGATGTCATTGGGAGAAATTGTGCCCCATCATTGATGCCATTGGGCCCTATTGTTGGTGTTATTGGGAGAAATTGTGCCCTGTCAATGGTGACATTGGTAGGAATTGTGCCCCATCATTGGTGTTATTGGGTGTTATCATTCCCCATTGTTGGTTTCTTTGGGAGGAATAGTACCCCATCACTGGTGTCATTGGTAGGAATTGTGCCTCATCATTGTTGTCATTGTGCCCCATTGTTGGTGCCATTGGGAGGAATTGTGCCCCATCATTGGTGTTATTGGGAGGAATTGTGCCCCATCATTGGTGTCATTGGGAGGAATTGTGCCTCCTCATCATTGGTGTTATTGGGAGGAATTGTGCCTCATCGTTGATGCCATTGGGAGGAATTGTGCCCCATTGTAGGCGTCAGTGGGGGAATTATGCCCCATTGTTGGTATTAATGAATTAAATAGTGACCCAAGCGCTGACTAAAAGCAAGCGAAAGGCCACATCTGGATCCCAGACTGCAGTTTGGAAACCACTGCTTTATATTGTAAAGTGCTGTGCAAACTGTTGGCGCTATATAATTGAAGGAGACGAAAAAAAAGTAAGAAGAAACTGGGAGAAGAAGAAGAAAGATGAAGAAGAAAGATGAAGAGGAAGAAAGGAGAAGAAGAAAGAAGAAGAAAGAAAAAGAAGGAAGAAGAAGAAAGAAGGAGAGGAAGAAGAAGAAAGAAAAAGAAGAAGAAGAAAGGAGAAGAAGAAGAAAGAAGGAGAAGAAGAATAAGAAAGAAGGAGAAGAAGAAAGAAGAAAGAAAACGAAGAAAGAAGAAGAAGAAAGAAGAAAGAAAACGAAGAAAGAAGGAGAAGAAGAAAGAAGGAGAAGAAGAAGAAGAAGAATAGGTTCTCATTATAGTCTACACATTGTGGAGTGGAGTATGAAATGATATATCAGCATTGACAAAGAAATACTACAGTGTTTATTTATTAGACTCTATTCACACTATCAGAGCATGCAGGTGGTTCTGTGCATCACGTGTAGGGCAGCCTATTCATTTTAATGGACTGCAGTAGATGCAAGAAACGCTCAAAAGACGTCCTTGCGGCACCATGCATTTTGGCACGTGCAAAAAAAATGCATGCATTTGTAGATATATGGGGGTGCCATTAACACTTATAGCATCGTCGTACATCTGCTAAGGGATCAGATTGTTTCTGCCCATTGCGGGAAAGTGGATTATTTTGTGCGTTTTGCCACAGCACGTAAATGTGAAGGTAGCCTAATGCTTAGTACACACAATGAGAAAATCGGATGAAAAATACCAGAGCGTTCGTACAATAATCTGATCGTCAGTACTCAGCTTTCGAGAGTCAATTACGACAGTTCATGCAAAAATTTCCAAAGGAAAGGATTGTTTCTCATATGATACTAGAACATACAATTTTTGTTTAACCACTTGCCTACTGGGCACTTTTACCCCCTTCCTTCCCTGGCCAATTTTCAGCTTTCAGCGCTGTCACACTTTGAATGACAATTGCGCGGTCATGCAACACTGTACCTAAACGAAATTATTATCCTTTTTTACACACACATAGAGCTTTCTTTTGGTGGTATTTAATCACCACTGGGCTTTTTATTTTTTGCTAAAGAAACAAAGACCAAAAATGTTGAAAAAAAACAAAAACTTTTTCATAGTTTGTTATAAGGTTTTGCAGACAGGTAATTTTTCTCCTTTACTGATGTGCACTGATGAGGCTGTACTGATGGGCACTGATAGGCTGCACTAATGGGCACTGATGAGGCAGCACTCATAGGTGGCACTGATAGGCAGCACTGATGGGCACTGATAGGCAGCACTCATAGGTGGCACTGATAGGCAGCACTGATGGGCACTGATGAGGAGGCACTGGTGGGCACTGATGAGGTGGCACTGATAGGTGGCACTGATAGGCAGCACTGATGGGCACTGATGAGGCAGCACTCATAGGTGGCACTGATAGGCAGCACTGATGGGCACTGATGAGGAGGCACTGGTGGGCACTGATGAGGCGGCACTGATAGGCAGCACTGATGGGCACTGGTTGGCATCATTGGTGGGCACTGTTGAGGAGGCACTGGTGGGCACTGATTAGGTGGCACTGATAGGCAGCACTGATGGGCACTGGTTGGCATCATTGGTGGGCACTGTTGAGGAGGCACTGGTGGGCACTGATTAGGTGGCACTGATAGGCAGCACTGATGTGCACTGGTTGACAGCACGAGTGGGCACTTATTGGCAGCTCTGGTGGGCACTGTTGAGACTGCACTGATAATCAGGACACTGATAATCAGTGCCCTGCTTATCAGTGTACATGTCCCTTGTAGAGAAGCTGGTTATGGGCTCTCTTCTCCTCTCCTCACTTTGTCAGCATGAGGAAAGGAGTGCCGATAACCGGCTTCTATTTACATCTGCTATCAGCTATGATTGGACACAACTGATCACGTGGTAAAGAGCCGCTGATTGGCTCTTTACCTCAATCTGTAATCAGTAATGTCCTCCAGACACTGTGATCACAGAGCGGGCCACCCTCGCCCACAATGGGTGCGCGGTGGGTGCAATTACGGGAGGCCATCATATGAAGGCCACCCAGGACTAGCCAGCCGCGCTGTAGCAGTCATTCGGCTATATCGCGGTCAGCAGCTGGTTAATCAGTACAGTATTTGTCTGGAAAAAAATCCAGACCAAGACCGCGCATGCACCGAAACAAAAGAATACATTACAATACATCATCACAGGAAGTTATATTCTGTCTTATGAGAATTTTCGTAACTCTAGTAACTTATTGGTTTTCCATGAGACAAGCATGGAAGAAAATATAAAAAGGACAATCGTTCATCCAATATTCTCATTGTGTGTACCAGGCTTTACCATGAAGATGGTTGGTAATGAGGACACAATGTGTCATAATATTAACAAAAATAGAGAGTACCAACATCCAAAAAAATGTACCATACCACATATCTATGTGGCTATACTGCTTTGTAATTAGCAGGTTGGTCTGACGATATTATTGTATTATTATTGTACAGATGTCTCTGAGCGATTTATTATCTGAATATATGTTACCTTACCATCCATTTTTCTTTTCTATAGTCCCCCCGCAGGGCCGGGACAAGGGGTGGGCAGGAGGGACGGCTGCCCTGGGTGCAATGGTTCATTGCAGTGATGGGGGCGCCTTGACCCTAACCCTAAGGGAAGAGGGTGGGGGGCACAGTTTGGCATCTTTGGGTGGGGGGCACTGGATGACCTTGTCCCGGCACTGGTCCCTCGTGTCCGCCGGGGGGGGGGGTATATGACTGGGCTGGGGGGCGCGCCTTGATCCTAACCCTAATAAAAGGGCGGGCACAGTTTGGCATGTTTGCCCTGGGCGCTGGATGACCTTGTCCCGGCACTGGTCCCCCGTGTCCGCCGGGGGGGGGTATATGACTGGGCTGGGGGGTGCACCTTGATCCTAACCCTAATAGAAGGGGGGGCACAGTTTGGCATGTTTGCCCTGGGCGCTGGATGACCTTGTCCTGGCACTGGTCCCCCGTGTCCGCCGGGGGGGGGGTATATGACTGGGCTGGGGAGCGTGCCTTGATCCTAACCCTAATAGAAGGGGGGCACAGTTTGGCATCTTTGTCCTTGGCGCTGGATGACCTTGTCCCGGCACTGGGGGGGGGGGGGGTATTCTGACTGGGCTGTTCTATAATTCAGATGATCGCTGTGTCTAAATTGGTGAGCAATGTCCTTGTCCCCCTACACTGTTTCAATTATATGTATACTTGTATGTGTTTTTTCTTGGACTTGAGCAATATTTGGATATATGGTGTGTTGTTTTTATGCTTTTTTTCTTCAAAAATTATCTTTTTTTATTATATTTCTAGAGCATTAATAAAAATTGTCCACCTGAAGAAGTGGGTTACTACCGTGAAACACGTTGAGGAACAAGCGCCCAATATAGAGTGTGTACTTCATGTTTTTGAGCGCATTAAGAATGAATTGATATTGTTAATACCCAGCTAAAATGGTTACATGTTCCTTCTTTCCCTTTGAACAAATTGTCTTTTGTATGTTCTTTTTTGCTGTTTTTTTTTAACATTAATTTATATGTTGAATAAAATGTATATCATTTTTATATTACCCCTAATTGTCCACGATTTTATATCTAAGGTGCCTAGAAAGTCCTAATTAATTTTTCCCCTTCCCCCTGAAGAAGTGGGTTACTACCGTGAAACACGTTGCGGAACAAGCTTCCAATATAGAGTGTTTACTTCATGTTTTTGAGCGCATTAAGAATTAATTGATATTGTTAATACACAGCTAAAATTGTTACATGTACCTTCTTTCCCTTTGAACAAATTGTCTTTTGTATGTTCTTTTTTGCTGTTTTTGTAACATTAATTTATATGTTGAATAAAATGTATATAATTTTTATATTACCCCTGATTGTCCACAATTTTATATCTCTAAGGTGCCTAGAAAGTCCTAATTAATTTTTCTCCCTCCCCCTGTGCTTTTGGAGACTATTTTGGGGAAATAGTCTCCTGCTTTCTCCAATGTTTTTTTCTTTTTTTTGTCTATTAATAACAATGTATTTTAACGTTACAAATAAAATAAATAAAATAAAAATAAAATAAAAATAAAAAGATTAAAAAGGAATAAGAGTCCATTCAGACTAGCGCGTCTTGTCAGGTGACTTGGTCGCTGTGCACCGCGACTTCACAGGTCGCCCCACAAAGTCTGAACGGGCTGTAAAAAGATCCATTTGTGGGCAGTGTATAAAAATAAAATATCAGAGCGCAGGGGAGGAACTTTTTTTTTTTTCTTTTTTTGGGGGGTGATAAAATGGTGACACCTCTCAATAAATTCCCACCAAACATATTGGGGGTGATCATGTCCGCAGACCAGACGCAAAAATCAAATCTTTCTCTTTCGGGAAGTGACCGCCGATGGTGGTTCCCAGCTGAGCTTGCCGAGTTTGCGTTCTGTACACCCACATTTAGCCCCACAGCCCTACCTGATATTTACAATGGGAAGCAACGGTCTTTAATTGCTCCGGTCTACACAGGCGGCTGCCATTTTGCTGCTAGGCGCGTGGTCGAGCTGTTTGCCTGGAAGAGACCCGAGCCAAGCTGCCTTAAGAAGCAGCAACTTCGACAAATAGACACAAAAGAGCTTAAGTGTCTGGCAAATATTAATATAGATTGCTAGCTACAGGCGGCATCAGCCGGGCAATTAGTACGCATGGTGGCTGCTGCCGAGGAGGGGGGCGGGAACGCACTGACACGTAATTGTTTTAGGAGTGTTTTCGCAGGCACCTGGAGGCATGAACCTTTGAGCTCCACCCAGAACTAATATTTTGGGTTGTGCGCGGTTCCTGGCAAGGCGCGCCAGCCAGCTGGGGTTTTAGGGGACTCCAATTTTCCTATTATTATAAAGCTGAACGATGGTGTCACCCAACGCTGTAATAAAAATTGATAAGAATACAGAGGGTGCACCAGCCTAGCGCATTACCTTTGCAACAATTTATTATAAAAGGGAATTTCTGTACATCATACTCACAAACATGATAGCTTGTTCAACCGTGATAAAAAAAAATATGTGTGTATATGTATATATATATACATACACACAGTATCTCACAAAAGTGAGTACACCCCTCACATTTTTGTAAATCTTTTATTCTATCTTTTCATGTGACAACACTGAAGAAATGACACTTTGCTACAATGTAAAGTAGTGAGTGTACAGCTTGTATAACAGTGTAAATTTGCTGTCCCCTCAAAATAACTCAACACACAGCCATTAATGTCTAAACCGCTGGCAACAAAAGTGAGTACACCCCCAAGTGACAATGTCCAAATTGGGCCCAAAGTGTCAATATTTTGTGTGGCCACCATTATTTTCCAGCACTGCCTTAACCCTCTTGGCCATGGAGTTCACCAGAGCTTCACAGGTTGTCACTGGAGTCCTCTTCCACTCCTCCATGATGACATCACAGAGCTGGTGGATGTTAGAGACCTTGCGCTCCTCCACCTTCCGTTTGAGGATGTCCCACAGATGCTCAATAGGGTTTAGGTCTGGAGACATGCTTGGCCAGTCCATCACCTTTATCCTCAGCTTCTTTAGCAAGGCAGCGGTCATCCTGGAGGTGTTTGGGGTCCTTATCATGTTGGAATACTGCCCTGTGGCCCAGTCTTCCAAGGTAGGGGATCATGCTCTGCTTCAGTATGTCACAGTACATGTTGGCATTCATGGTTCCCTCAATGAACTGTAGCTCCCCAGTGCCGGCAGCACTCATGCAGCCCCAGACCATGAGACTCCCACCACCATGCTTGGCTGTAGGCAAGACACACTTGTCTTTGTACTCCTCACCTGGTTGCGGCCACACACGCTTGACACCATCTGAACCAAATAAGTTTATCTTGGTCTCATCAGACCACAGGACATGGTTCCAGTAATCCATGTCCTTAGTCTGCTTGTCTTCAGCAAACTGTTTGCGGGCTTTCTTGTGCATCATCTTTAGAAGAGGCTTCCTTCTGGGACGACAGCTCCAGTTTGATGCAGTGTGCGGCGTATGGTCTGAGCACTGACAGGCTGACCCCCCCACCCCTTCAACCTCTGCAGCAATGCTGGCAGCACTCATACATCTATTTCCCAAAGACAACCTCTGGAAATGACGCTGAGCATGTGCACTCAACCTCTTTGGTCGACCATGGCGAGGCCTGTTCTGACTGGAACCTGTCCTGGTAAACCGCTGTATGGTCTTGGCCACCGTGCTGCAGCTCAGTTTCAGGGTCTTGGCGATCCGATTATTGCCATCTTTATGTAGAGCAACAATTCTTTTTTTCAGATCCTCAGAGAGTTCTTTGCCATGAGGTGCCATGTTGAACTTCCAGTGACCAGTATGAGAGAGTGAGAGCGATAACACAAAATTTACCACACCTGCTCCCCATTCACACCTGAGACCTTGTAATACTAACGAGTCACATGACACCGGGGAGGGAAATGGCTAATTGGGTCCAATTTGGACTTTTGCACTTAGGGGTGTACTCACTTTTGTTGCCAGCGGTTTAGACATTAATGGCTGTGTGTTGAGTTATTTTGAGGGGACAGCAAATTTACACTGTTATACAAGCTGTACACTCACTACTTTACATTGTAGCAAAGTGTCATTTCTTCAGTGTTGTCACATGAAAAGATATAATAAAATATTTACAAAAATGTGAGGGGTGTACTTTTGTGAGATACTGTATATATATATATATATATATATATATATATATATATCTACCAAATGTCCATACAGCATAATCTACTGGTTAGAAACAGTTGTGGGATGTAAGTCTCCAAATGAAACTGACGCGTTTCGAGGGTGGCCCCTCTTTTTCTGAGGTCTGAAGAAGAGGGGTCACCATCAAAACGCGTCAGCTTCATTTGTAGACTAACATCCCACAACTTTTTCTAACCAGTAGATTATGCTGTATGGACATTTGGTAGACATATATATATATTTATCACGCTTGCACAAGTCATCTCGTTTGTGAGTATGATGTACAGAAATTCCTTTTTATAATAAATAGTTGCAAAGGTGATGCGCTAGGCTGGTGCACCCTCTGTATTCTTTTCATTTTTAGAGTCTATCTGGGTTTCCCTGACCTGTTTGGAGTGGCAGCTAGGGCAGTACAAGGGGTGGGCAGGAGGGGACAGCTGCCCTGGACACTGTGGTATTATGTGAGATTTGGGGTCACCACAAGGAGATGGGGGGGGGGGGGGGATTTGTGTTGGGAGGGGGAATTAGGGGGGGGGAGGGGTGTCAGGGGGTAAGAATTGTTTTGGGAGAGGAAATTTGGGAAGGTGTGCTAGGAGTGGTGATTTGGGGGAAGAGAGATGGGGGAAGAGGATTTGTGCTAGGATTGGGGCATTTGGGGGGCTTGTGCAACATAAGGTAATATGGTGGGGGGGGGGGGTATTTGTGCTAGAAAGCAAATTTTTTTGGAGATGGATCTGTGCTAGTAGGGATGCTTGGGGGTCATTTGTGTTAGGAGGGGATATTTGGGAGGATTTTTCTAGGATGGGGGACTAAGGGTGGGGAATTTGTGCTGGGAGAGGGATTTGGAGTGTGGGGTGAGGGGGGGGGGGGGGGTTTGTGCTAGAAAGCGAACATTTTTTTGGAGAGGGATTTGTGCTAGTAGGGATGGTTGGGGGGCATTTGTGTTAGGAGGGGATATTTGGGGGGATTGTGCTAGGATCAGTGCTGTATTTTGGCCTAGGCCAACAAGGCCCAGGCCTAGGGCAGCACTTTGCAGGGGGGCAGCAAAAAAGCCACCCCCCTCCACCTGAGACTCTATTGGCCACTGGTTGCTAGAACCGCCTCTCTCACCCCCCCTCTCTCTCACCCCCCTCTCTATCACTCACCCCCCTCTCTCTCCCCCCTCTCTCACCCCTCTTCTCTCTCTCCCTCCCTCCCTCCCTCCCTCTTTCTCTCTCTCTCTCTCTCTCTCTCTCTCTCACCCTGTCTCTCTTTTTCTATCATCCTCCTCTCTCGCTCTCATCCCCCTCTCACTCTCTCTCTCTCTCATCCCCCCTCTCTCTCGCCCCCCTCTCTCTCATCCCCCCTCCCTCTCCCCCCTCTCTCTCATCCTCTCTCTCTCATCCCCCCTCTCTCTCTCATCCCCTCTCTCTCTCATCCCCCCCTCTCTCTCTCACCCCCCCCCTCTCTCTCTCTCTTTCTCTCTCTCACCCCCCTCTCTTTCTCTCTCATCCCCCCTCTCTCTCTTTGATTCCCCCCTCTCTTTCATCCCCCCTCTCTCTCTCTCCCTCCCTCACCCACCCCCTCTACCTCCCTCCCTCCTTCACCCACCCCCTCTCTTTCTCCCTCACTCACCCCTCTCTCTCTCTCTCACCCCCTCTCACCCCCCCCCCCCCCCCATGAGATCTCAGGGGTTCATGCCGGGACTTTTAGTCCTTCAGTTTTGGATGGAGTCACATCCGTTAAAAAATGAGTAGGGAAAATTTACATGGGGGGGGGGGGCGCCCAATTTTTGCCTAGGGCAGCACAAAACCAAAATCCACCACTGGCTAGGATGGTGGACTAAGGGTGGGGAATTTGTGCTGGGAGAAGGATTTGGAGTGGGGGGGGGGGGGGGTTTGTTCGGAGGGGAAATTTGAGGGATAGAGGATTTGTGCTAGGAAAGGAGAATTTTTTTTGGGGGGGGGGGTTGGGGGTTTGGGGCATGTGCTAGGGGCATATGTGTTATGGGAGGATTTTATTTGGGGGGGGGGATCTTCATACATCTTGGGGGGGGGGGGGCACAATTTGGCATGTTCGCCCTGGGCTCTAGGTGACCTTGTCCAGGCACTGATGCTACCATCACACAATGGCAGATCCACAGATCCATGGCGCTGGGGTTCAGTTGGGCGAATTGGCAAAGCTTGTTCGGCCTTTGGCTTGGTTTGGGTCGAACTTCAGCCAGAACCCAGAAGCTCATCCTTATTCATTCATATCTATGAGCAGCTTCACCGGCAGCAGGGAGTGCACAGACGTGTCTGGGGGCTGTTTGCTCAGCCTTGTTGTCATCTACATTGCCCCACTGTTGATCCACAGATGAAATCCTCATTGTCGGAGTCTGCCCAAGTAATGCCGGGCGGGCGCTGCCAAGATTAATTACATTGCCACTTAACACTTTCTTTGCCACGAGCCGGCAATTTTCCCTGCCATAGGGCCCATCAATGTACTATTCTCCAATCAAACAGAAGATTCAATGAAGAAAGGTGGGCTGTGCAAACCCTAATCCTTACCCTATAACAAGTATTAGTGTGTGACCCACAGTACAGAGTACTTCTGGAGAGGAGCAGAGTCCTCCAGCAGCGCAGAGTATTTCAGGAGACGAGAGTTATAGAGGAAGGAGCAGAGTCCTCCAGCAGTGCAGAGTATTTCAGGAGAGGAGAGTTAGATAAAGGAAGGAGCTGAGTCCTCCAGCAGTGCAGAGTATTTCAGGAGAGTTGAGTTATATAGAAGGAGCAGAGTCCTCCAGCAATGCAGAGTATTTCAAGAGAGGAGAGTTAGATAGAGGAAGGAACAGAGTGCTCCAGCAGTGCAGAGTATTTCAGGAGAGGAGGATTAGAGGAAGGAGCAGAGTCCTCCAGCAGTACAGAGTATTTTAGGAGAGGAGAGTTAGAGGAAGGAGCAGAGTCCTCCAGCAGTACAGAGTATTTCAGGAGAAGAGAGTTAGATAGAGGAAGGAGCAGAGTCCTCCAGCAGTACAGAGTATTTCAGGAGAAGAGAGTTAGATAGAGGAAGGAGCAGAGTCCTCCAGCGGTACAGAGTATTTCAGGAGAGGAGGATTAGAGGAAGGAGCAGAGTCCTGAGGAAAGTTTTAGAGGAAGGAGCAGAGTCCCCCAGCAGTGCAGAGTATTTCAGGAGAGGAGAGTTAGAGGAAGGAGCAGAGTCCTCCAGCAGTGCAGAGTATTTCAGGAGAGGAGAGTTATATAGAGGAAGGAGCAGAGTCCTCCAGCGGTGCAGAGTATTTCAGGAGATTAGAGTTATATAGAAGGACGACCGGAGTCCTCCAGCAGTGCAGAGTATTTCAGAAGAGGAGGATTAGAGAAAGGAGCAGAGTCCTCCAGCAGTGCAGAGTATTTCAGGAGAGGAGAGTTCTATAACTGAATGGATGAAGTAAGGTGATGATGAGTATAGAGGAGTATATAGAATAGTGTCGTACATTGAGTATATGCAGCAAGTCCCCGTCTTTCCGGCTCACATACGTCTCTCTGTATTTTTGCTTATGTTTGTTCCAATTAGCGCTGAATAAGAAAAGCGTGTGTATAATTATGACACTTTTCCAGCAATGTCTCTGCTGAGCTGTCACCAGGGCTGAGCGGTGTGAAGAGGAACCCGAGCTCTCCGCTCACCTCTCTTCTACAGACCAGGAGCATCTTAAAGGGGAACTCTCCTCACATTTTCAAAGAAACTTGTCTTAATCTATATAAATCGGATTGGACAGTTAGTGAATGTATATTGTGCTTTCTCATTTTGTGGCATGTAACCTTCCACAAAGTCCTATTTATTGTCCCATCAGGTATTTCCAGATATAAGATACAGGATATTATACAGGAGTGACATCACGGCTCTCCAGATATAAGATATATTATACAGGAATGACATCACCACTCTCCAGATATAAGATATATTATACAGGAGTGACATCACCACTCTCCAGATATAAGATATATTATACAGGAGTGACATCACCACTCTCCAGATATAAGATATATTATTCAGGAGTGACATCACCGCTCTCCAGATATAAGATATATTATACAGGAGTGACATCACCGTTCTCCAGATATAAGATATATTATACAGGAGTGACATCACCGATCTCCAGATATAAGATATATTATTCAGGAGTGACATCATCGCTCTCAAGATATAAGATATATTATACAGGAGTGACATCACCGCTCTACAGATATAAGTTATATTATACAGGAGTGACATCACCGCTCTCCAGATATAAGTTATATTATACAGGAGTGACATCACCGCTCTCTAGATATAAGATATATTATACAGGAGTGACATCACCGCTCTCCAGATATAAGATATATTATACAGGAGTGACATCACCGCTCTCCAGATATAAGATATATTATACAGGAGTGACATCACCACTCTCCAGATATAAGATATATTATACAGGAGTGACATCACCGCTCTCCAGATATAAGATATATTATACAGGAGTGACATCACCGCTCTACAGATATAAGTTATATTATACAGGAGTGACATCACCGCTCTCCAGATATAAGATATATTATACAGGAGTGACATCACTGCTCTCCAGATATAAGATATATTATACAGGAGTGACATCACCACTCTCCAGATATAAGATATATTATACAGGAGTGACATCACCGCTCTACAGATATAAGTTATATTATACAGGAATGACATCACCGCTCTCCAGATATAAGATATATTATACAGGAGTGACATCACTGCTCTCCAGATATAAGATATATTATACAGGAGTGACATCACCACTCTCCAGATATAAGATATATTATACAGGAGTGACATCACCGCTCTCCAGATATAACATATATTATACAGGAATGACATCACCGCTCTCCAGATATAAATTATAATATACGGTAGTGACATCACCGCTCCCCAGATATATATTTTAATATACAGTAGTGACATCACCGCTCTCCAGATATAAATTATAATATACGGTAGTGTATATAGAGAAGGTAAAAAAGGGGGAGGGGTATGTTTGTATATTAAGAACAGTATACTGGTAAATATGAGGGATGATATTAATAATGGAGCTATGGACGAGGCAGAATCCCTATGGGTAGAGCTTCAAAGGGAAGGCACGGTGGGGAAGGTAATATTGGGCGTATGCTATAGGCCCCCCAACCAGAGGGAGGAGGGTGAGGCGGACCTCATGTTACAGATAGGATTGGCGGCAAGGATGGGAAATGTCATTATAATGGGGGACTTTAATTATCCAGATATAGACTGGGCAGAAGGAACCGCGCACTCAGCCAAGGCTAGGCAGTTCCTAAATGTTTTGCAGGACAATTTCATGGGTCAGATGGTGAATGCACCGACAAGAAACAATGCGGTACTTGACCTACTGATTACCAACAATACAGACCTGCTCACGGATATAGAAATACGGGACAACTTAGGAAACAGTGACCATAGGTCAATAAGTTTCAGTATTAATTACAGTAATAGGAAGCAGAGGGGTAATATAAGAACACTGAATTTCAAAAGAGCCAATTTCCCTAAACTGCGCTTGCTGCTAGAAAATATCAATTGGGATAGAACCCTGGGAACAAAGAACACGGAGGAAAAATGGGAGCGCTTCAAGAGCATACTAAACAGGGGGATTGGCCAGTGCATTCCAAAGGGAAATAAATTTAAAAGAGCAAAAATAAACCCTGGATGGCTAAACTCCAACATAAAAATGTATATTAGTGCTAAAGAAAAGGCCTTCAAAAAATACAAGACTGAGGGGTCATTGGCAGCATTTAAGCATTACAAAGAGTGTAATAAGAAATGTAAAGATGAAATCAGGGCGGCTAAAATAGAACACGAGAGACATATAGCGGAGGAGAGTAAAAAGAACCCCAAGAAGTTCTTTAAGTATATAAACAGTAAGAAAGCGAGGCCAGAACACATTGGCCCCATAAAAGATGATAAAGGAAATATGGCCACTGAGGACAAAGAAAAGGCGGAAGTGTTAAATAATTTCTTCTCTTCAGTCTTCACAAAAGAATCGGGGGGCTACACGAACCCAGCTTGTAAGGCCGAACTAAATAATACACCTCAGGAAGTGCCGCCATGGCTAACAGAGGATAGACTTAGAGCTAAACTAAAGAAACTTAACATAAATAAATCCCGGGGACCGGATGGCTTGCACCCGAGGGTTCTTAATGAGCTCAGCCAGGTGATTGCCAGACCATTATTCTTGATCTATAAGGATAGTTTACAGACGGGTATGGTGCCAGCTGATTGGAAAAAAGCCAACGTGGTACCAATATTTAAGAAGGGGCCGAGATATATCCCGGGTAACTATAGGCCGGTCAGCCTAACATCTGTAGTCTGCAAAATTTTGGAGGGGATGTTAAGGGACCACATACAAGACTTTAGTAATGAAAACTGTATTATTAGTAGTAATCAGCATGGATTTATGAAAAATCGTTCCTGCCAAACCAATCTATTAACCTTCTACGATGAAGTGAGCAGCCACCTAGATAAAGGTAAGCCTGTGGATGTGGTGTATCTGGACTTTGCAAAGGCCTTTGACACCGTTCCCCACAAACGCTTACTGTACAAACTAAGGAAGGTAGGTATGGATCATAAGGTGAGTACCTGGATAGAGAACTGGCTCCAGGGGACAGTACAGAGGGTGGTGATTAATGGGGAGTACTCGGATTGGGCGGGTGTGGAAAGTGGGGTCCCCCAGGGTTCTGTCCTGGGACCAATCCTGTTTAATTTATTCATAAATGATCTAGAGGAGGGGATATCTAGTACAATCTCAGTATTTGCAGATGATACTAAATTAGGCATGCCAATATCTTCTATGCAGGATGTGGAAACCTTGCAAGCAGACCTGAACAAAATAACGGGGTGGGCAACTATATGGCAGATGAGGTTTAATGTTGAAAAATGTAAAGCAATGCACTTGGGGGCCAGAAACCAGAAAGCAAGCTACTCACTAGGGGGGGGAAACCTCTGGGTGAGTCTAGGATGGAAAAGGACTTGGGGGTACTGGTAGACAACAAGCTTGGCAGTGGCATGCAATGCCAAGCCGCCGCAAGCAAAGCCAACAGAATACTGGGATGTATAAAAAAGGGGATTCACTCCAGAAATAAAGAGATTATTCTCCCGCTCTACAAGACTCTGGTCCGGCCACATCTGGAGTATGCTGTCCAGTTCTGGGCACCGGTCCTCAGGAAGGATGTGCTGGAACTGGAGAAAGTCCAGAGAAGGGCAACAAAAATAATTAGGGGAATGGAGGACATCAGCTATGAGGAAAGACTACAAGCGCTGAACCTATTCTCTCTGGAGAAGAGACGATTGAGGGGGGATATGATATCAATGTACAAATACTGTACTGGTGACCCGAGCATAAGGAACAAACTATTCAGAGAAAGGAGATATAATAAGACACGTGGCCACTCACTAAAACTTGAGGAAAGGCGGTTTAACCTTAAAGTGCGTAAGGGGTTCTTCACTGTAAGAACGGTAAGGATGTGGAATTCTCTTCCACAAGCAGTGGTATCAGCTGGGAGCATTGATAGTTTCAAAAAACTATTAGATGGACACCTTAAAGACCACAACATACAGGGGTATACAATGTACAACATACAGGGGTATACAATGTACAATATACAGGGGTATACAATGTACGGTTAAAAGCAAACACACACACGCATCATAGGTTGAACTGGATGGACTGATGTCTTTTTTCAACCTCACTAACTATGTAACTATGTAACTATCACTGCTCTCCAGATATAAGATATATTATACAGGAGTGAAATCACCGCTCTCCAGATATATATTATAATATACAGTAGTGACATCACCGCTCTCCAGATATAAATTATAATATACGGTAGTGACATCACCGCTCTCCAGATATAAATTATAATATACGGTAGTGACATCACCGCTCTCCAGATATAAGATATATTATACAGGAGTGAAATCACCGCTCCCCAGATATATATTATAATATACAGTAGTGACATCACCGCTCCCCAGATATATATTATAATATACGGTAGTGACATCACCGCTCTCCAGATATATATTATAATATACAGTAGTGACATCACCGCTCCCAGATATATATTATAATATACGGTAGTGACATCACGGCTCTATAAATAGAAGCTGCATTGTAGAAGTGTAGCAATGTTTCCTCCACATTTGCAGTTCTATTGTTTCCTTCCTGTATCTTCTCCATCTGTTCTCATCATTTATGTAATAGAAATGATTGATAGTTGCAGGGCAGCCATTGCGGTGTTGCCGTGCACGCAGCCACATTTCTCCTGCATCTGTCTCCTGTTATAAGGAGAGGTGACACGGCTGTGCGGGGACACTCTCCAGACTGTCCCCAGCAATTTGCCAACAAGCATTTTAATAGAGTGACTGTGGGCCTGGCAGCGGCCTTTGAAGTCGGAGTGCTCCTTGTAAATGACTTGCTGGGATCCCACTTCCTCTTCTTGTAGGATGTTAACAAGCGTGGGGGAGACCGGCAGACCTTACAGGATGACACAGCTGGGTGTCCCTTAATAAAAAGCAGGACGGCCCACAATCCTGCCGCGTCCCTTTATTTTATGGAGCCGACAGGAAGAGCCCGCTGCTGCTCCCCGGTGACGCTCTCTGCCCGGGCGCTTGGTCCTAATTAGGGGGCGAGCAGCCACAAGCTATTTAACGGGGGACACCGACCATCGAAAAGGACAATCTTTCGTCATCATTGTGGCTCCTACGGTCCTCTATACACTAACAGCTCACATGATCATTATGGCGTCCTGATGAAGGTCATGCATTAAAAACGCGTCGGCAAGGGTAAAGTGATGAAAAAAAAGCACCTTTGAATAAGAATTTGTAATTTTTGTTCCTGAATAAAGCTTTGCCTTTCTGTGCTGGAGTATAGAGCTCAGTTTATGCTGAATCATATTTCTTTTCCACTCTACGGTGACTAGTGGCGGCCCGTCCATTGGGGGCGCAGGGGCACCGCCCCCCCAATCCATGCGTTTCTGCCCCCTAATACATGCAGGGCGCCGGACGCATGGATTCCAATGGGTTTCTAATAGGGGCTCTAATAGGCTTCAGAAAGGGGTGGGCTCGGGTTGCAGAGCACCGCGCCCTGTGCCCACCCAGTTGTGTGACAATTGCAAATGAATATTCGCTATTGTCACACGGATTCTCCTCCTGGCCAATTAGGAAGCAGGTCCTGAGGCCCCTTTCCCGATTGGCCGAAAGGAGAAGCCATGCCATTGGCCAAGGAAGAGGAGGAGGGAGGTGACACAGAAGACTGAGGGGGAAGCCGCCGCTGCCGCCGCTGCCTCCCCTCCCTCCACATGTCCAGGGTGAGTGACCCGGCGACAGGGGAGGGAGGGGGGTATGGTGTGCAGGGTGGTGTAGTCCGAGGGGGGGATATGGTGTGGTCCATCTGCCGCCCTACCGGCCCATGGAGCACCAGTCGCCGATCTACGGTGACCATCACGTCTTGTGCATTTGGGTGCCAAAAA
Organism: Pelophylax lessonae; assembly: GCF_965119305.1. Taxonomy (NCBI): domain Eukaryota; kingdom Metazoa; phylum Chordata; class Amphibia; order Anura; family Ranidae; genus Pelophylax; species Pelophylax lessonae. The sequence continues at coordinate 216,167,406 of NC_138778.1, forward strand.
AGGAACGCAAGTTATTCGCTAGGGGGAGAACCTCTGGGGGAATCCAGAGTGGAGAAAGATGGGGGGGGTCCTAGTAGATGACAAGCTCAGCAAATGCATGCATCAAAAAGGGGATTTGCTCAAGGGATAGAACAATAATTCTCCCACTCTACAAGACTCTGGTCCGGCCACATCTGGAGTATTCCAGCCAGTTCTGGGCAGCGGTCCTCAGGAAGGATGTGCTGGAACCGGAGAGAGTCCAGAGAAGGGCAACAAAGCTAATAAAGGGACTGGAGGACCTCAGCTATGGGGAAAGACTACAAGCACTGAACTTATTCTCTCTGGAGAGGAGGCGCTTGAGAGAGGACACGATATAAATGTATAAATACCGTTCTCAGGGCTGCCATCAGGGGGGAACAGGCCATACACATCTAGGGGGCCCCGAGCGTACCAAGGGGCCCAGACAATCAGACCAAGTTGTTGTTGCTGTAGCAATTAGCAATTGCTAGAGCAGGGCAGCCACAGAGTGAGCCAATGCAGCCAGTAGGGTGCCTTTTTTATGGATTGGGATGTGTCTTTGCTGAATATATGGGTCTGTCTCTTTGCTGGATTGGGATGTCTCTTTGGTGGATTGGGATGTCTCTTTGCTGAATATATGAGGCTGTCACTTTGTTGGATTTGGATATCTCGTTGCTGGATTGGGATGTCTCATTGCTGAATATATGGGTCTGCCTCTTTGCTGGATTGGGAGGTCTCTTTGCTGAATATATAGGTCTGTCTCTTTGCTGGATTGGGAAGTCTCTTTGCTGAATATATAGGTCTGTCTCTTTGCTGGATTGATATATCTCATTGCTGGATTTGGATGTCTCATTGTTGGATTGGGATGTCTCATTGCTGAATATATGGGTCTGTCTCTTTGCTGGATTGGAAAGTCTCTTTGCTGAATATATAGGTCTGTCTCTTTGCTGGATTGGGATGTCTCTTTGCTGAATATATGGGTCTGTCTCTTTGCTGGATTGGAATATCTCATTGCTGGATTTGGATGACTCATTGCTGGATTGGGATGTCTCATTGCTGAATATATGGGTCTGTTTCTTTGCTGGATTGGGAAGTCTCTTTGCTGAATATATAGGTCTGTCTCTTTGCTGGATTGGGAAGTCTCTTTGCTGAATATATGGGTGTCTCTTTGCTGGATTGGAATGTCTCATTGCTGGATTTGGATGTCTCATTGCAGGATTGGGATGTCTCATTGTTAAATATATGGGTTTTGTCCCTTTGCTGGATCTGCTGAAACTGGAAGAGAAGCGGTTTAACCATAATCATCGCAAAGGGTTCTTTACTGTTAGAGCAGTAAGGATGTGGAATTCTCTTCCACAAGCAGTGGTGTCAGCAGGGAGCATCGATAGATTAAAAAAAACTATTAGATGGGCACCTTAAAGACCACAACATACAGGAGGAATATACGTTTTACTATTGAAATAAACACATTCACACACACCCACACAGGTTGAATTTGATGGACTGGTGTCTTTTTTCAATCTTACCAACTTTGTAACTATGTAACTGTGTAACTATATAACTATGTAACTATATAACTATGTAACTATATAACTATGTAACTATATAACTATGTAACTATGTAACTGTGTAACTATATAACTATGTAACTATGTAACTATGTAACTATATAACTATGTAACTGTGTAACTATATAACTATGTAACTAAGTAACTGCGCACGTCAGAGGCTTTGATTTTGTGAATGGTTGTGGTTTTGGTCTGCACACATTCTTCTTTTCTATCCTCTCTCAGTGCTCCCCTTGCTCTACAGCTGCTTTACATTAAAGACTCTCTTTTCTGAGCCTGCAATTGTTTCCCAGTGTCACAGCCCCTTTACCTCCTGGCCTAATACTTCCTTCAGTTTATCAAACATTACAGTGCCTTGAAAAAGTATTCATACCCCTTGACATTTTCCACATTTTGTCATGTTACAACCAAAAACATAAATTTATTTTATTGGGAATTTATGTGATAGACCGACACAAAGTGGCAAATAATTGTGAAGTTGAAGGAAAATGATAAATGGTTTTCAACACTTTTTACAAATAAATCTGTGAAAAGTGTGGCGTGCATTTGTATTCACCCCCCTTTACTCTGATACTCCTAACTATGGTGGGTGCCCCCGGCTCACCTTGGCTATGTCCCTGACTGTGGCAGTCACCCACTATCAAGCTACTGTCATCCGTGCTTCTTTGAGCTTTTTCTCCACATTCAGGGGTGCTCGGACCAGAGCCGCAAGGGCAGAGGTGTAACTAGAACATTCAGGGCCCCGGTGCAAGAAACCAAGGAAGGCCCCCGGACCCCTGGCCGGGGCCCTTCCCTTCCAGCCTGGGGCTCTTCCTACTGATCCTGGGGCCCTTTACTCAAGATGTGGGCTCTTATTATGGTCCCGCAGTCGGACACTTTCACAAGTTCTGCAGTGGGCCCCCTTCCTGCCATCTTGGGGCCTCCCCACGGTGGTGGAATTCCAGGGCCCGGTCGCAAGTGTGACCTTTGCGATCCTGGAAGTTCACCTACTGGTGTCAGTAGTTTTTATTTTTTGGTATTTTACTTGTATTTTATTTTTTTACAATGTCACTGACTATGACTCTGTCCAGTCAAAAAAGAAGGGAGCTGGTAAGTTACATATTTACCGCCCCTCTTCCTGGTTCTCTATTGTGACCTATACCCTGCAGCAGCCGGCAGAAGAGGGGAGGGAGCACAGTGGGGGGGGGGACCAGGGTAGCACACAGGGGCCCAGAGACAGCAGAACACAAGTGAACTGGATAGGAGGAGTGGCGGGAGCAGCATACAGAGGAACCAATCTCCTCCATTTTCCTCCTGCAGCTACAGGAGGAAAAAGGAGGACAGTGATTTCTCTACATGCTGCCCCCGCCACCCCTCCTATCCAGGTGTACAGGGGAGCCGCACAGACCCCCTGGAGCATGGGGCCCGGTTGCAATTGCAACCCCTGCAACCCCTTTACTCCCCTGGGCAAGGGAAGCCCTCTTGTCAACTCGCCCTCCAACCAAGGTACGTTCCTCACTTCTGGTCACTGAGTGGTGCAGACCTTCGCTGTGCTGATCTGTTGCTTTATTACTGTTCCAAATCAGAGCTGTTACAATGCAATCAAGCAACTGGTTGGTAGACTGCATAGCTAAAGTCTACAGTCCAGGGGTGTCCAAACTATGGCCCTCCAGCTGTTCAGGAACTACAATTCCCATCATGCCTAGTTATATCTGTGAATGTCAGAGTTTTACAATGCTTTAGGGGACATGTAGTACTGCAACAGCTGGAGGGCCGTAGTTTGTACACCGCTGGTTTACACCATCCAGTGGTAGGCTCCCCCCTGGAACATGCACATCTATAGGGTGCCCAGGGATGTGTTCTTTCACTTTTGAAATCAGTTGATGCATCTTCTCACTCTGTACACCTATTTTGCCCATTTTGAGAGGCTTTCACCATCTGAATTGAGTTCCTGGGTCTGTACACCTGCTGTGCTTATTATAATGATCACATTGTTTAAATCTTAATAAAACATTTTTGTACCTCGTTCTTCTGAATTTCCCATCCCACAGATTCCTTTCTACTAGATTAATAAATGAGGAAGGAATAAATTAAATGTTTCATTGTATTTGCGATGAGCCTGGGTACGGCTGTCCTCTGTTGTGTCCCCCATTTCCCATCAGTCCCCGGTTCTCTTTATTCAGGTATATAGAAATGCTGTGTGATGAATAATAGATGGGGTCCCACCTGCCTTCCCAGCCGGGCCAACAAATCCCAGGAAACCGCAGAGTTTTAGGAGATATCTGCAGCACCGTGACATTAATTATCTACCACTGAACTCCTAAATACCGTTTGGCCTGAAGACATCAGCAATTATATTATTAGGAGGGGAGTGCAGGGACCCGCATCGTCCTCTGGCATCCAATCAACTGGATGATCCCAATGGCAGAATTCTGTTATTTCAATAAATCCCCAACACTGACAACATGTACTACCATGTGTGTATGATGGGGGGCGGACCTGGATGGGGAGCGGATCGTGCCGGGGATGTGTATGTATATAGATAGATTGGTAGATAGCCATGATTTATGGTAAAGGGTGCCTGTCTCTCCACTCAAAAAAAGATATTACACCTTTAGGTAGATGCTGGAGAGGTAAACCAACTGACAGTCTCTTCTATATCTTGTGGCCTCTATTGAGGAGTTCCATGGTCTGTTCACCTGCTGTGCCCAGTATAAGAGGTTCCCACCATCCCTGTGCTGAGTTTCCAGGTCTGTACACCTGCTGTGCCCATTATGAGGGGTTCCCACCATCCCTGTGCTGAGTTCCCAGGTCTGTACACCTGCTGTGCCCATTTTGAGGGGTTCCCACCATCCCTGTGCTGAGTTCCAGGGTCTGTACACCTGCTGTGTCCATTATGGGGGGGTTCCCACCATCCCTGTGCTGAGCTCCCAGGTCTGTACACCTGCTGTGCCCATTATGAGGGGTTCCCACCATCCCTGTGCTGAGTTCCTTGGTCTGTACACCTGTTGTGTCCATTATGAGGGGGTCCCACCATCCCTGTGCTGAGTTCCTAGGTCTGTACACCCGCTGTGCCCATTATAAGGGGTTCCCACCATCCCTGTGCTGAGCTCCCGGGTCTGTACACCTGCTGTGCCCATTATGAGGGTCTCCCACCATCCCTGTGCTGAGTTCCTCGGTCTGTACACCCGCTGTGCCCATTATAAGGGGTTCCCACCATCCCTGTGCTGAGTTCCAGGGTCTGTACACCTGCTGTGTCCATTATGGGGGGTTCCCACCATCCCTGTGCTGAGCTCCCGGGTCTGTACACCTGCTGTGCCCATTATGAGGGGTTCCCACCATCCCTGTGCTGAGCTCCCGGGTCTGTACACCTGCTGTGCCCATTATGAGCGGTTCCCACCATCCCTGTGCTGAGCTCCCGGGTCTGTACACCTGCTGTGTCCATTATGGGGGGTTCCCACCATCCCTGTGCTGAGCTCCCAGGTCTTTACACCTGCTGTGCCCATTATGAGGGGTTCCCACCATCCCTGTGCTGAGTTCCCAGGTCTGTACACCTGCTGTGCCCATTATGAGGGGCTCCCACCATCCCAGTGCTGAGTTCCCGGGTCTGTACACCTGCTGTGTCAATTATAAGGGGTTCTCACTATCCCCATGCTGGGTTCCCAGGTCTGTACACCTGCTCTACCCATTATGAGGGGTTCCCACCATCCCTGTGCTGGGTTCATGGGTCTGTACGCCAGCTGTGCCCATTATGAGGGGTTCCCTCCATCCTTGCTAGATTTTATTACTTTTACATTATAGAGAATATAACTAGAGGTGCTAAAGCACACAAAGGTAGATGGGGACCCACAAAACTCTCATGTGTGCAGGAGCAGAGCTTAGAATTATGGAAAAGAGGGGGGGGGGGGGGAACAGTGTTCACAATGACTTTGTTCAGGGAAAGAAACATATCAGATGCAGCAGAAGAGGACATGATGTCTTTACAAGTATGAGATATAAAGAAAGAGCAATGTATGTTCCAAATCTCAACCCAGACATCAATCCACCCCCTGTATATAGAGACAAGGGGAGGGTGTGCAGTGCCACCCTATATGTGCCCGCCATTCACTAATGAGGGTTTATTCTCATTCCCTTAGTAGCATGGTGCAGCAGACAGGGACAGGGCTCAGACCAGAGAAGAGCAGGGTGACTAATCCGCTATGGAGCAGAGGCGGCAGGCAATGCCCGGGGGTGGCACACAGGGCACAGGGCTCTCTACATATTCTCTATTCCCTATTCCTCTCCCCTCCACATCACATCACTCCTCCCCCCTCCTGCCAGGCTGTGCCCACATGCCACACTTACTATCCATCTCCCAGAGGGCACATTGCTGGCATCCATATCCATCTCTGTGCCGCCTGTCTCTATCCTCATCCTTCTACCCGAAACTCTCCAAATCACTGACTGCCACAATATCTATCTATCTATCTATCTATCTATCTATCTATCTATCTATCTATCTATCTATCTATCTATCTATCTATCTATTTCTCCCATATCTATCTATCAGGGCCAGACTGGGAATAAAATTCAGCCCTGGAAATAATTTCATACCAGCCCCTTAGCATTATTATACCGACCCAACAGCATAACGCCATTATTTTCTTGTTCATAAAAGGGAAGACCATGAGTTTTAAAGCACATTTGAAGAGTGTATTATATATAGATAAGACAGATATGAAAGCATATAGGGCTTTGTATATATATATGAGCAAATTCGGGTTAAAAGTGGTAAAAGTGCGGACATGGTACAAGAGGTGGTCATATGCTGTGTGGGCATGGTACAGGAGGACATGTCAGAGGCTGTGGGCATAGTGCAGGAGATGCAGGGGCTGCAGACATGGTGCAGGAGATGCAGGGGCTGCAGACATGGTGCAGGAGATGCAGGGGCTGCAGACATGGTGCAGGAGATGCAGGGGCTGCGGACATGGTACAGGAGATGCAGGGGCTGCGGACATGGTACAGGAGATGCAGGGGCTGAGGGCATGGTGCAGGAAATGCAGGGGCTGTGGTCATGGTACAGGAGATGCAGGGGCTGCCGTCATGGTGCAGGAGATGCAGGGGCTGCGGGGCATGGTGCAGGAGATGCAGGGGCTGCGGACATGGTACAGGAGATGCAGGGGCTGCAGGCATGGTGCAGGAGATGCAGGGGTTGCAGGCATGGTGCAAGAGAGGCAGGGGTTGCGAGCATGGTCCTGGAGATTCAGGGGCTGCGGGCATGGTACAGGAGATGCAGGTGTTGGGGCATGGTGCAGGAGATGCAGGGGCTGCGGGCATGGTGCAGGAGATTCAGGGGTTGCGGGCATGGTGCAGGAGATGCAGGGGCTGTGGGCATGGTGCAGGGGCTGCGGACATGGTGCAGGGGCTGCGGACATGGTGCAGGGGCTGTGGGCATGGTACAGGAGATGCAGGGGCTGCGGGCATGGTGCAGGGGCTGCGGGCATGGTGCAGAAGATGCAGGGGCTGCGGGTATGGTGCAGGGGCTGCAAGCATGGTACAAGAGATGCAGGGCTGTGGGCATGGTACAGGAGATGCAGGGCTGCAGGCATAGTGCAGGAGATGCAGGGCTGCAGGCATAGTGCAGGAGATGCAGGGCTGCAGGCATAGTGCAGGAGATGCAGGGCTGCGGGCATGGTACAGGAGAATCTCCTGTACCATGCCCACAGCAATGCATCTCCTGAGGAGTCTCACTTATCTTTTGGAGAGGCACCTTACATTTAAAAATGGCGCCACCCGGCGTCAAACACGTCACCGTGCATGCACCGTCTGCCCAGGAATAGCTGAACGTGTACGGGTTTTCTCGTGTGGCGGCGGCGCATGCGCAGTATGCATGTTGGGCTGGCCGCAGCCATTTTTTTACAGGTCCTTAGCAGCCCTGGGGGAAACTGCCTGCCTACTGGGAAATTTCCCGGTATCCCTGTAGGGCAGTCCGGCCCTGCTATCTATCTATCTATCTATCTATCTATCTATCTATCTATCTATCTATCTACCCTTCCTATATCTATCTATCTATCTATCTATCTATCTATCTATCTATCTATCTATCTATCTATCTATCTATCTGTCTGTCTGTCTGTCTATCTATCTATCTATCTATCTATCCTTCCTATATCTATCTATCTATCTATCTATCTATCTATCTATCTATCTATCTATCTACCCTTCCTATATCTATCTATCTATCTATCTATCTATCTATCTATCTATCTATCTATCTATCTATCTATCTATCTGTCTGTCTGTCTGTCTATCTGTCTATCTGTCTATCTATCTATCTATCTATCTATCTATCCTTCCTATATCTATCTATCTATCTATCTATCTATCTATCTATCTATCTATCTACCCTTCCTATATCTATCTATCTATCTATCTATCTATCTATCTATCTATCTATCTATCTATCTATCTATCTGTCTGTCTGTCTGTCTATCTATCTATCTATCTATCTATCTATCTATCTATCTATCTATCTACCCTTCCTATATCTATCTATCTATCTATCTATCTATCTATCTATCTATCTATCTATCTACCCTTCCTATATCTATCTATCTATCTATCTATCTATCTATCTATCTATCTGTCTATCTGTCTATCTGTCTGTCTATCTATCTATCTATCTATCTATCTATCTATCTATCTATCTATCTATCTATCTATCTATCTATCTATCTATCTATCTATCTATCTGTCTATCTGTCTATCTGTCTATCTATCTATCTATCTATCTATCTATCTATCTATCTATCTATCTATCTATCTACCCTTCCTATATCTATCTATCTATCTATCTATCTATCTATCTATCTATCTATCTATCTATCTATCTATCTATCTATCTATCTGTCTGTCTGTCTGTCTGTCTATCTATCTATCTATCTATCTATCTATCTATCTATCTACCCTTCCTATATCTATCTATCTATCTATCTATCTATCTATCTATCTATCTATCTATCTATCTATCTATCTATCTATCTATCTATCTACCCTTCCTATATCTATCTATCTATCTATCTATCTATCTATCTATCTATCTATCTATCTATCTATCTATCTGTCTATCTGTCTATCTGTCTGTCTATCTATCTATCTATCTATCTATCTATCTATCTATCTATCTATCTATCTATCTATCTATCTATCTGTCTATCTGTCTATCTATCTATCTATCTATCTATCTATCCTTCCTATATCTATCTATCTATCTATCTATCTATCTATCTATCTATCTATCTATCTATCTATCTATCTATCTATCTACCCTTCCTATATCTATCTATCTATCTATCTATCTATCTATCTATCTATCTATCTATCTATCTATCTATCTATCTATCTATCTATCTATCTATCTATCTATCTATCTATCTATCTGTCTGTCTGTCTGTCTGTCTGTCTGTCTGTCTGTCTATCTATCTATCTACCCTTCCTATATCTATCTATCTATCTATCTATCTATCTATCTATCTATCTATCTATCTATCTATCTATCTATCTATCTATCTATCTATCCTTCCTATATCTATCTATCTATCTATCTATCTATCTATCTATCTATCTATCTATCTATCTATCTATCTATCTATCTATCTATCTATCCCCCCCCCCCCCCAGACCCCCCTCCTTTGTATAATATGGTCTCATTGCCCCGGCTGGGAGTTTGTTCCGCCCCCCATGCCCTCCTTGTCATCACACCCGGAGCTGATGGGAGTTGTCTCTTTGTGTTTTTCATTCCCATCCACAGAGCTGAAGCCTTAAAACAACTTGAAGGCCATGACAGGGTGGGGGGCGGCAGGGGGCGGCAGGCCGGGGCTGTGGATTGATCCGTTGTGATATTTGCGGCGTAGGTTCAGCGGAAGACGAGGAACATGTCAGCGCTCAGCTCCACATACATCGCCAACTGTCCCCCTGGCTGGTCCAGGTGCCTCCATCTCCCCCACCTCCCCAACCTGACACTCCACAGTCCCTTCATCTTACTAGAAAAACTAAATAAATGTTATCTAGTAGTTTTGGGGCCCCATACTGGGCTCCCAAATATGTCTCTTATTATAATAATGTCTTTTAATTCTGCTCCAGGCAACACTGAAACTATGCTAAGAAAATAATACTTACTTTATTTTTAATCTATGTCATAAACCCCTGCAAGCAGATTAAGTAAGACTGCGGCCTCTGGCCATATGACCAGTGCTGTATTTTGGCCTAGGCCAACAAGGCCCAGGCCTAGGGCGGCAGATTGCAGGGGGGCAGCAAAAAAGCCACCCCCCCTCCACCTGAGACTCTATTGGCCACTGGTTGCTAGAGCCGCCTCTCTCACCCCCCTCTCTCTCACTCACCCCCTCTCTCGCTCACACTCACCCCCTTCTCTCTCTCTCCCCCCTCTCTCTCACTCACCCCCTTCTCTCTCCCCCTCTCTCACCCCCTTCTTTCTCTCCCCCCTCTCCCTCACCCCCTCTCTATTTTTCTATCATCCCCCTCTCTCTCTCATTCCCCCCTCTCTCTCTCTCTTTCTCTCATCCCCCCTCTCTCTCTCATTCCCCCCTCTCTCTCTCTCTCTCTTTCTCTCATCCCCCCTCTCTCTCTCATCCCCCCTCTCACCCCCTCTCTCTCTCTCTCTCATTCCATCTCTCTCTCTTTCTCATCCCCCCTCTCTCTCTCATCCCCCCACTCCCTCATCCCTTCTCTCTCTCAACCCCCCCTCTCTGTCTCCCTCCCTCACCCCCCCCCCCCCTCTCTCTCTCTTTCCCTCACCCACCCCCCCCTCTCTCTCTCCCACCCCCTCTCGTGAGCTCTCAGGGGTTCATGCTGGGATTTGTAGTCCTTCAATTTTGGAGGGAATCACAAAAGGAGTGGAGAAAATTTACATAGGAGGGGGGGCGCCCAATTTTAGTCTTGCCTAGGGCAGCACAAAACCAAAATACACCACTGCATATGACTCTTTGATGTGCAACCTCCCTCTCTTGCTTCTCTGTGAGGCCGAGGAGCTCCCAGATAAAGAGAGCAGAACTAGATTTTTATTCTCCCTGTGTTCCTAATGGGCATTTCAACTCTTTTTTTTATTAACAACGATGAAATTTAACCAAAGACCGAAAAACAAATACTCGGTGGAGTCACCCTTTAAGTTGGACATGCACAGAAGTATTAGGACTGGTCTCACACTACTGCATGCACTATGCATGCGTTTCGATGCGTTGCGTGTAGGGTGGCCTATTCATTTCAATGGTTTCCCCCTACATGCAGAAAACGGGGAAAAGAAGTCCTGGACCCTTTTCCAAAATCGCACTGCTCCAAAACGCAAGGCACACTTGTGGGGGTGCCTTTAATAACTAATGGCCCCACCGCACTTCTGCTAAAGGACAGCATGTTCCTGCGATTTGCGTACGTGGGAAATTGTGTGCGCATTGGCAACACACTGGTGTCTGTGAACCTAGCCTTAATTTGGGGGGGTAGTCATTTTGTAGCATCAAAAGAAAAGTAATAAATCAATAGGGCCCCTTCCAGTGTTCACCTGCCCACCAGTGAATGAGATTAGAATAGATTGTTCTTCAGCCAGTCATGCCCAATATCTCAAATGGGTTATATTGCCTCCTCCAGGAGTAGGACTAGGCAGAACAAAAAACACCTGGCTACGCCCATGGGCCGTCCTCAGCTGGTATATAACCCCCTTCAATGTTCTAGGTAATCTGTTTAGTAGCAAGCAGTATTAGAAGTATCAAGACTCCATAGAGGGGTGGGTGATGTGTCCATCGATGGACTCTGAGAAATGGATTTTACGGGAAGTACAAAAATCCCATTTTCACTTTTGTTCATTGACGGACATGGCATTCCTTAAATTATAACTACTGGGATGTCCAAAAGCAATGGAAAAAGGAAAATGAGGAGTGAGGAAAATTACCCAAGGCTAAACATAAGTGCCCTTAACCAGGACACAGGAACCTTAACCAGGATCAGGAGCTTTAACCAGGAAACAGGAACCTTAAGCAGGATGCAGGAGCCTTAACCGGGTAATGGAAGCCTTAACCAAGACACAGGAAACTTAACCAGGACACAGGAACTTTAACCAGGACACAGGAGCCTTAACCAGGACACAGGAGCCTTAACCAAGACACAGGAAACTTAACCAGGACACAGGAACTTTAACCAGGACACAGGAGCCTTAACCAGGACACAGGAGCCTTAACCAGGACACAGGAACCTTAACCAGGACACAAGAGTCTTAACCGGGTCACAGGAACCTTAACAGGACACAGGAACCTTAAACAGGACACAGGGACCTCAACCAGAACACATGATCCTTAACCAGGACACAGGAACCTTAACCAGGACACAGGAACCTTAACCAGGACACAGGAGCCTTAACCAGGACACAGGAACCTTAACCAGGACACAGGAACCTTAACCAGGACACAGGAGCCTTAACCAGGACACATGAACCTTAACCAAGACACAGGGACCTTAATCGGGTCACAGGAGCCCCATCTGGAAAATAAAAGTTTAAAGAAAAACACCCCTCAAGAGGGAACAGCCACTCTTAAACAGCAGCCCACAAAACTTTGCGGCCAAAAGAAGCATCCGCAGATGCCAAAGTATGTACCTAATAGAATTTTGTGAAGATATGCACCGATGGACCAAGTGGCCGCCTTGCAAACTTGCAATATTGAAGCCTGATGATGGAAGGCCCAAGAAGCACTCAGCCCTTGAGTAGAATGCGCCGTGACAGGGAAAGGTGGAACCTGACTTTTAACCTCCCTAGCGGTATTGCCAAGTGTGGCTCGGGGTTAAATTTCAGTGCCAAAAGCGGTAACCCCGAGCCACACTCGGGGTACCACTAGGAAGATCACTGGATCCTGTAAGAGAGGGTACTCACCTTGTCCCCGGGATCCAGCGATGTATCCCAGCAGTGTGCGGCGGCCGGATCTGCCTCTGTGCCCGGGCTTCCGTCTCCTGCGACGTGACGCTCGCAGGGGGGTGGAATTGGCAGCAAATTCAAACAGTAAAACACCCCAAACACACAGATGCATTACAAAATAAAATAAATTCACATTAGTTTGCCCCCCAGTGCCCTTTCCTGCAGTTTTACTGTACTTTTTATACATATATGTGTATATATACATATACAGTGGGGATCGAAAGTTTGGGCACCCCAGGTAAAAATTTGTATTAATGTGCATAAAGAAGCCAAGGAAAGATGGAAAAATCTCCAAAAGGCATCAAATTACAGATTAGACATTCTTATAATATGTCAACAAAAGTTAGATTTTATTTCCATCATTTACACTTTCAAAATAACAGAAAACAAAAAAATGGTGTCTGCAAAAGTTTGGGCACCCTGCAGAGTTAATATCTTGTACTGCCCCCTTTGGCAAGTATCACAGCTTGTAAACGCTTTTTGTAGCCAGCCAAGAGTCTTTCAATTCTTGTTTGAGTTATCTTTGCCCATTCTTCCTTACAAAAGTCTTCCAGTTCTTTGAGATTTCTGGGCCGTCTGTCACGCACTGCTCTTTTAAGGTCTATCCATAGATTTTCAATTATGTTAAGGTCAGGAGTTTGTGAAGGCCATGGCAAAACCTTCAGTTTACGCCTCTTGATGTAATCCCCCATGGATTTCGAGGTGTGTTTAGGATCATTATCCATTTGTAGAAGGCATCCTCTCTTTAACTTCAGCTTTTTCACAGATGGCATCAAGTTACCATCCAAAATTTGCTGAAATTTTATTGAATCCATTTTTCCTTCTACTCGTGAGATGTTCCCTGTGCCAATGGCTGCAATACAACCCCAAAGCATGATTGATCCACCCCCATGCTTAACAGTTGGACAGAGGTTCTTTTCATTAAATTCTGTGCCCCTTCTTCTCCAAACGTACCTTTGCTCATTCCGGCCAAAAAGTTCAATTTTAACCTCAACGGTCCACAGAACTTGTTTCCAAAATGCATTAGGCTTGTCTATATGTTCATTTGCAAAGTTCAAACGCTGATTTTTGTGGTGAGGACGTAGAAGAGGTTTTCTTCTGATGACTCTTCCATGAAGACCATATTTGTACAAGTATCTCTTTATAGTGTAATAGTGTACCACAACTCCAGTGTCTGCAAGATCTTTCTGGAGGGATCGTGCAGTCAAACGTGGGTTTTAAATTGTTTTTCTCACAATCCTGCGAGCTGTTCTGTCTGATATTTTTCTTGGTCTTCCAGATCTTGCTTTAACTTCCACTGTTCCTGATGACTGCCATTTCTTAATTACATTCCGAACAGAGGATATTGACATCTGAAAACGCTTTGCTATCTTCTTATAATCTTCTCCAGCTTTGTGAGCGTCAACTATTTTCAGTTTCAGTTTTCTAGACAACTGCTTAGAAGATCCCATGGTGCTGATTTTTGGGGCAAGGTCAGGTGAGTCTGGGAATTTAAAACCTTTGAGATTGACATCACCTGGTCTTCCCAGACGATGATAGAGAACAATCCATGACACTGGCAGGTCTCAGCCTTGCAAAGGGGGCAGTGCATGCTATAAATTCTGCAGGGTGCCCAAACTTTTGCAGACACCATTTTTTTGTTTTCTGTAATTTTGAAAGTGTAAATGATGGAAATAAAATCGAACTTTTGTTGACATATTATAAGAATGTCTTATCTGTAATTTGATGCCTTTTGGAGATTTTTCCATCTTTCCTTGGCTTCTTTATGCACATTAATACAAATTTGTACCTGGGGTGCCCAAACTTTTGATCCCCACTGTATATATATATATATATATATATATATATATACATACTTTAACTTATTTAACTTATTTATAGTTATTTATTATTTTATAATTTATGATTTTGTGTTTCAAACTTTATCATACCCGAGATGTTATAATGAAGAACGCACAGTAAAAAAAAAAAATAAATCATATGTAAATAGTTGGTTTGGGCTGCTCATTCTTAAGAATTGCATGCAAAATAATGGTACCGCTTTCAGCACCTAAAATCGGAAAGAATCATACCGCCAGGGAGGTTAATGGAATAGGCCTGAGTCACTGTCTGTCTGATCCATCTGGAGTTGGTAGCCAAAGAAGCGGTCAGCCCTTTTCTTGGTCCATCCGTAATCAAAAAAAGCGAGTCTGACCTCCGAAAGGACTCAGTAGCTGCAAGATACACCCGAATCGCACAAACCACATCCAAGGTATGCAAAGCAAATTCCTTGGGATGAGCCGGCTTGGCACACAAGAAAGGGAACACAATGTCCTCATTCAAATTGAAGTCAGAGACAACTTTGGGCGGGAATGATGGACAGGGACAAAGAACCACTTCGTGGACCACCAAATAGGTGGAACCTGACCTTTAACCACTTAACAGCACGATTTTGCTGTCTTACCTCAAGGCCACTTTTTGCGATTCGGCACTGTGCGACTTTAACTGACAATTGCGAGGTCGTGTGACGCCGTACCCAAACGAAATTTACGTCCTTTTTTTCCCACAAACAGAGCTTTCTTTTGGCTGTATTTGATCACCTGTGCGATTTTTACTTTTTGCGCTATAAACAAAAAAAGAGCGTAAATTTTTAAAAAAATAACAATATTTTTCACATTTTTTTATATGAAATTCCCCCCCCCCAAAAAAATGTAAAAATCAAAGTTTTTAAAAATTATTGGCCAATTTGTTTTTTGCTACCTATGTTTGGTAAAAAAAATTACAATAAGCGTATTTTGATTGGTTTGCGCAAAAGTTATTGCGTTTACTAACTAAGGGAAAGATTTCTGTCATTTTTGGTGTTTTTTTTTTTAACGAGTAATGGCGGCGATCTGGGTTTTCTTTTTGCGGGACTGCGACATTGCGGCGGACAGATCGGACCCTTGAATTACATTTTTGACACTTTTGGGGGTACCAGTGACATTACTACAGTAATCAGTGCTATACATATGCACTGTTACTGTAAAAATGAAACTGGCAGGGAAGGGGTTAATTCTATTGGAGAGGGAGGGGTTAATGTATGCCTGGTGCTTACTGACGTGTGTGGGGGGAGGTGACTGAGTGACACAGGGACAGATCGCAGGTTCAGCTATGCTGAACCCTGCAATCTGTCACTGTCTGTCACTTAGGAGATCCGCCCGCTCTGTTTACACAAGCGGGCGGATCTCCAAAATCGATTCCCCGATGATCGGGGAAGAGCAGCGGCGATCGCCGCCGCTCCTCCCCTGGCCCGACTCCCGCTGTGACTGAATACAGCGGGAGCGAGCCTCCGGCGGCGCGCGCGCGCCGCCCACAAGGGGAGGAGTCCAGCGACTTAGGTCTACGTCGCTGGACGGGAACGAGCCACTGTGCCGCAGTAGAGGCACAGTGAGCGGGGGTAAAGTGGTTAATAGAATAGGCCTGAGTCACCTTCTGTCTGATCCATCTGGAGATGGTAGCCGAATATATGTAAAGCAATGAACGACCAATTCTCCTTTTGTCTGCTGAAGGCTTTGCCACACTTATAGCACATATTGGCCACCACTGGTCAACCTGTTGAACACTCACCAGCGCCACCTGGATTTTTTCCATTTTTCAGTAAGGAATCATATTGATCATACATTAATCATGATTAATCATACATTGATCATATTTATAACACAGACCGTATTAAATCTGCCACCCCCAAATACACATTCACCATTTCCAATCTGCAAATTTACTTTTTATCAATGATTCCTAATGTTTGATTTGTTTAATAATGATTCCAATAATAAAACAATGCATGATTATTAATTAATGATTCCCATAATAAAATAATGATTGATTATTTTTAAATGATTCTTGCAATAAAATAATGTTTGATTATTTATCATTGATTCCCATAATAAAATAATGTTTGATTAGTTATCAATGATTCCCTTAATAAAATAATATTTGATTATTGAGCAATGATTTCCATAATAAAATAATATTTTGTTTAATTATTTACCAATGATTCCCTTAATAAAATCATGTTTGATTATTTTTTAATGATTCCTATAATAAAATAATGTTTGATTAGTTATCAATGATTCCCTTAATAAAATAATGTTTGATTATTGATTAATGATTCCCATAATAAAATAATGTTTGATTAGTTATCATTGATTCCCGTAATAAAATAATGTTTGATTAGTTATCAATGATTCCCATAATAAAATAATGTTTGATTAGTTATCAATGATTCCCATAATAAAATAATGTTTGATTATTTACCAATGATTCCCTTAATAAAACAAAGTTTAATTATTGATCAATGATTCTCATAATAAAATAATGTTCGCTTATTTATCAATGATTCCCATAATAAAATAATGTATAATTATTGATCAATAATTTCCATAATAAAATAATGTTTGATTATTTATCAGTGATTCCCATGATAAAATAATGTTTGATTATTTTTTTCAATGATTCCCGTATTAAAACAATGTTTGATTATTTATCAATGATTCCCGTTATAAAATAATGTTTGATTATTTATCAATGATTCCCGTTATAAACTAATGTTTGATTATTCATCAATGCTTCCCAAAATAAAATAATGTTCATTTATTTATCAATGATTCCCATAAAAAGTAACGTATTGATCAATGATTCCCAATATAAAATAATGTTTAAATATTTTGATCAATGATTTCCATTATAAAATAATGTTTGATTATTGATCAATGATTCACATTATAAAATAAAAGTTGATATTTTGTCAATGATTCCCAATATTAAATAATGTTTGATTATTTTTCAATGATTCCTGTAATAAAATAACGTTTGACTATTTACCAATGATTCCCATAATAAGATAATGTTTGGTTATTTATCAACGATTCCCATAATAAAATAATGGTTGATTATTGATCAATGATTACCATAATAAAATAATGGTTGATTATTGATCCGTGATCACCATAATAAAATATTGGTTGATTATTTTTCAGTGATTCCTGTAATAAAAAAATGTTTGATTATAGATCAATAATTCCTACTATAAAATAAAGTTTGACTATTTATCAGTGATTTCTGTTATCAAATAATGTTTGAATATTTTTTAATGATTACTATAATAAAATAATGGTTGATTATTTATCAATGATTCCTGTAATAAAATAATGTTTTCCTTTATAGAATTAAATGGAACCATTGATGACTTCTGATAAAATGTTGCTTGTTACAATGTTGCGAAGTTGTAACAAGCAGGTACAGTCACCTGGAAATGATTCCAAGATCTTGGAATGTGTGCAGGCCAGGAATGTTAGTTCCGCAGCACCTACTGTACAAAGCCTCCAAGAAATGAGATTTGCAACCACGATCGATTTATTTTTCCTCGCACGCTTGTGTTACGTTTCACGCTTTAAAAATCCCTCTGAAAATATTTGAGCAGGATTCCTATTCAGAGTCGGTGACCGTAGCCCGCCCCCAAAATCTGCTGTTTACAGGGCGGGCAACGGTGCATGGCATTGCGGTGACAAGCGGGCACGGCGCACTCCCCCTCCCCCCCCAACCATCGCCATAGACAAAAATAGCCTGATCTATAATTGGTGAAAACCCCCTTCAATTTTTCACTGTCATCGTTTTTCTATTCAGAGCCGCACGGCGAGGAATTCCGTCGTCACCTGCTAACTTTTTCACCTTGTGTGACAACGAGGACGTGGACAGATGCCTGCCCTGTTGTTTTCATTGAGCGGAGGGGCGCGCCTTTTCACTGGAAAGAGGAGAAACCAAATAAGCAGATTGTGAGGGAGAGGAGGAATTCGGATCTGGTCGAGCGTTTCAAATTTCTTCCCTGAGCAGACCACAGGTGTGAGAAGTGGGTCAAGCATTAGTGCCGGATCACACTAGTGCAATGCCAGATATTGCATGTGATTTGCACTGCACTGCATTGCTGTGCAGATCACATGCGATGTCTGTGCGATGCAATTTCAGCCAATCAAAATGTATGGCTGAAATTGCATCGCATTTGCACCAAAATGGTGCAGGACCCTTTTTTTGGTTCGCACTGGAATCAGATTGCATGGGTGTTCACACCTATTCGATCCAATTCCTGCACAATTTCACAGTTCACACTGCGATCTGCGAACCAATCTGGGGGTGTCATTAGCTTTACACTGACACCCTCAGTGATTTGCAGATCTCAGTGTGAACCACTGTGCGATTCTGGTGCAATGTGGGAAACGGCACTGATTCACAGGGTTCCCCACATTGCACCAGTGTGAACTGGGACTTACTCATTATTACAGAAAGTTCTGAGTATATGTCTTAAACTTTATTTTTTTTTTTACGTATAAAGATTAAGTCCATCTAGTTGAACCAATAAAAGGAAAAAAATATATATACAGTATCTCACAAAAGTAAGTACACCCCTCACATTTTTGTAAACATTTTATTATATCTTTTCAAGGGACAACACTGAAGAAATGTACAATGTGAAGTAGTGAGTGTACAGCTTGTATAACAGTGTAAATTTGCTGTCCCCTCAAACTAACTCAACACACAGCCATTAATGTCTAAATCGCTGGCAACAAAAGTGAGTACACCCTAAGAAAAAAAATTTCCAAATTGGGCCAAATTAGCCATTTTCGCCTCCCCAGTGTCATGTGACTCGTTAGTGTTACAAGGTCTCAGGTGTGAATGGGGAGCAGGTGTGTTAAATTCGGTGTTATTCCTCTCACTATCTCATACTGGTCACTGGAAGTTCAACATGGCACCTCATGGCAAAGAACTCTCTGAGGATCTGAAAAAAAGAGTTGTTGCTCTACATAAAGATGGCCTAGACTATAAGAAGATTGCCAAGACCCTGAAACTGAGCTGCAGCATGGTGGCCAAGACCATACAGCAGTTTAACAGGACAGGTTCCACTCAGAACAGACCTTGCTGCAGAGGTTGAAGGGGTGGGGGGTCAGCCTGTCAGTGCTCAGACCATACGCAGCACACTGCATCAAATTGGTCTGCCGTCCCAGAAGGAAGCCTCTTCTAAAGATGATGCACAAGAAAGCCTGAAAACAGTTTGCTGAAGAAAAGCAGACTAAGGACATGGATTACTGGAACCATGTCCTGTGGTCTGATGAGATCAAGATAAACTTATTTGGTTCAGATGGTTTCAAGCATGTGTGGCAGCAACCAGGTGAGGAGTACAAAGTGTGTCTTGCCTACAGTCAAGCATGGTGGTGGGAGTGTCATGGTCTGGGGCTGCATGAGTGCTGCCGGCACTGAGGAGCTACAGTTCATTGAGGGAACCATGAATGCCAACATGTACTGTGACATACTGAAGCATAGCTTGATACCCTACCTTCGGAAACTGGGCCGCAGGGCAGTATTCCAAATGATAGCGACCACAAACCCACCTCCAAGACGACCACTGCCTTGCTAAAAAAGTTGAGGGTAAAGGTGATGGACTGGCCAAGCATGTCTCCAGACCTAAACCCTATTGAGCATCTGTGGGGCATCCTCAAATGGAAGGTGAAGGAGAGCAAGGTCTCTAACATTAACCAGCTCCGTTTTGTCATCATGGAGGAGTGGAAGAGGACTCCAGTGGCAACCTGTGAACCTCTGGGGAGCTCCATGCCCAAGAGGGTTAAGGCAGTGCTGGAAAATAATGGTGGCCACACAAAATATTGGGCCCAATTTAGACATTTTCACTTAGGGGTGTACTCACTTTTGTTGCCAGCGGTTTGGACATTAATGGCTGTGTATTGAGTTAATTTTGAGGGCACAACAAATTTACATTGTTATACAAGCTGTACACTCACTACTTTACATTGTAAAAAAAACATGAAGGACCCCGTGACTGCCAGGGCCCTTTTTTATCAGTTCTGGGGCCAGAGCTTTATCCTTAGCTTATAAAACTTTTCATATATCTAGAAATGTTATCCTTTTGTTCTTCTGTGTAAACTAGACTACAGTTTTGGAGGACGCCCCTCTTAACATAAAATGTTCTGGCAGCTAACTGTCTATCAAAGCTGTCAAGCTTTTCTCTTTTTTTCAGTGAGTTTCCAAGGTCTGCGGAAAGCGGTCTTCATCTCCCCATCTGGGTCCCCGGTCAATTTTCTAGTGGGCATTTACTGACATCAATAGCCAACATTCCCTCTGCCTTGTGTACCAGCGGAGGAGGTCTGTGGGGTCGCCGAGATCCCGGGGGCAGCCCCAGATAATGCTCAATGACTAATTAAATTAACATGGATCCATCCTGTGCATTAGGAACGGAGAAGAGACCAAAACTGCCACTGGCAGAAAAGGGAAAAGAAAAAAAAGGTCCAACTTTAATAGGACATGGAAGGATCACATCAACACATGACTCAAGGCAATTCTAAAATGATCAGTCTTGTTTCAGAAGGGTGCTAAGATTGGAGTGCATTGTATGTATATATAAAGATATACTGTATATATATATATATATATATATATATATATATATATATATATATATATTATATAATATATATTATATATTATATAATATATATATATATATATATATATATATATATAATATATTATACATATATATATATATATATATATATACTGTATGTATATATTATATCTCTCAGCAAGCTTTAAGGCTGAACATTGCGTTGACAGGTGCATGCATTTTAAGGGTTTTTTTTTAATCATTGGCATCCACATCCTGAACAACGCATGCTCCTGAACGGTGACAACAGCGGATACCTGCACTTGTTGTGTTGAGTTGTGTTGAAACTGTTGTGTATTAACGTGTATTGGAAAACCCATAGGAAAAAGATGGTCAACGTAATGAGCGCCAACCCATAAGGCAATGCACGTGATAACTCACATGCATGGGTGTAAATGAGCCCTTAAGCTAAAGCAGCTATATCAAGTGCTTTCAAATACAGATAGTATTATTACCAATTGTCGTTATAATATTTTCCTGTAATATCCTAAACAGCGAAATTCAGAGGAGGGGCAGAACTGAAAACAAGTTAGCCTCTGGCACACTATAGGGCACTGTCAACCTAACACTGGAAACTTGCTGACAAGGGGTGAGCACACAGGTAAAAAGAATGACCTCATCAGTGAAGCGATGATCCTACATTTTCCAGCAAGGCTTATGGCCAGTCATTGACCAAGCTGTGCTGCTTAAAGTGGAGTTCCGGCCTATTTTGCAACTTTAGTGATTCCTGGAGTGCTCGCTATGCTGATCAACAATTGGGCATTTTCAATTTTTTTCGGGGGTCCCTTACCTTATTTTCAGGGCATTTTTAATTGTACTTCCTCCTTCTACCCCCCCCCCCCTCTGTGGCCACGGCCACCGACATCACTTCCGCCTTTGCATTGCATCCTGGGAGCTGTTTGTCATCACTCCCAGGAGGCTGGAATCAGAAAGAACTCCCAGAACACTCCCTGGAATCAGAAAGAAGGACACAGCAGATTAAACTGCAGCTTCAGATGCCCACATCCAAGATGGCCGCGCCTAGACAGATTTTTAAAAGTAAAATTTTGACTAATATCCAATACTGTACACCTTGTAAGTATGAGAATAGCAGTTCTGTAAAGGGCGATGGATTAGTATTATAAGGGTATTTTTAGTTAAAAAAGGTATTTTTGGGGCCGGAACTCCGCTTTAACTTCAGAGGAGAAAAGTGACATCAGCCGGGTGTACTTGAATAGGTACCTTGGACCTTTTGGCACAGGAGAAGATTCAGAGTGACTTTTCTCAATCAATGGAATCAGAAAGACATGGCCAAGTTGATTGGATCTCCCAAAATTTCAAAGACGGTTTTATCTTGTGGACAGACCCTACCAATCTGTCTCTCGGCAGGTCCCTCTGCCTTGAGACTAGTTCATTGTAACTTCAGATGCCGGTCTCTAGAGCAGGGGAGCACATTGTCGTTGAAAGATTGTCAGCTCTATGGTACACTCTTTCAAACATTCTAGAGTTTAGACCAGCCTTACACTACGGGTATTTGAACGTCTTCTTCGAGGTCAGAAAGTAATGCTTAGTATAGACAATTATACTGCAGTCTCAAGGCTGGACAAAAAGTATGGTCCTCCTTTAAGAGGCCACTCTGATTTGGGCAGAGCCATGTCTGAAGGAGCTCATAGCAAGTTACATCCTTGACCGTAACAATAGTTAAGCAAATACACTCAGTTGTTCCTTTGCCAATATAAAGGAATGGAAGCTGAAGAGCTCTTATCTAAACAAGATCTTCAATGAGTAGGGACACTCTACCTTTAATCTAATGGCGACCAGACTTAACACCAAGCGTCCAAAATATAACTTGAAAGCCGTGTATTTAGAAATGGATGTGCTAGCCCAGGTCTGGAATCATCTGGTAGTCTACATCAGCCATTCTCAACCAGGGTACAGTGGAACCATAGGGTTCCTTCAGAGGTTGCTAGGAGTGCCTTGAACTGTGGTTGATTGACCTTCTGATGGTGCCTTTATAGTTTTTGGCCCAGCGCCACTTGGCTGAGCCAGTGGCATGAAACCATGCCAAATATGAAGGAATGGTAGCTAAGGAGCTCTTATCTCATCAAGATCTTCAATGAGTAGGGATGCCTTACCATAGTTCTGATGGCAGCCAGATTCAACACCAAGGGTCCAAAATATTACTTAAGAGCCATGGATTTGGAAGTGGATGTGCTAGCCAAGGTCTGGAATCACCTGTAAGTCTACGTCAGACATTCTCGACCAGGGTTTCTTGGAGCCCTAGGGTTCCTCCAGAGGTTGCTAGGAGTGCCTTGAGGTGTGGCTGATTGACCTTCTATCTGATGGTCTCTTGATAGTTTTGGGTCCAGCGCCACTTGGCCAAGCCAGTGGGAAAAAGTCTTAATGGTGGCATTCTGATCACCACTGTAAGGGGGGCATTCTGGCCACTGATTATCAACATAAGGGGTATTTTTCCCATTGACTTCAGATAAATTAAATTTTAGCAGGGGAGGTTTGAAAAAATATTTCAAGGGTTCCCCTGGAATATAACGAGGAAGGCTGGTCTATGTGTTCCCACTGGTACCTCTGGTTTTGAAATCAATTTTAGAAATTCGGCAAGCAGAGGCAATTGTTCTAATTCCTGTGTAGCCCAGGCACGCATGGTTCCCGCTGTTGAGTATGAGGATTTAAGACTCATTGGAATTCCCCAAAAGAGAACATATTCAGTTCTAGTAGATAATAAAAAAGGTTCCCCTTCTGATGCAGATAATGGCGTGCTTGTTTCATGGCATGGTAACGTCCTCAGCTTTTATGGGCAAAGTTTCTGGCAGTGTAGAAACATTACTAAGTTCCTCAGTGTTATCCCATGCTTTTCAGCATATGTAACCAGATGTAATTACAAGTTTATGGCAGCACCCACCCATAGGTATCTATCATTAATACCTAACTCCCATTTGCACTGACATCAGGAGGTTCCAGGAACTAGGTCCCTCTGGCTGATTTTTTATGATATGTTCTTCTCTCTCTTTTAACCACTTTACCGCTGCTCACTGAGCCTCTTCTGCGGCAAAGTGGCTCGATAACGTCTGACGACGTAGACCTACGTCGCCAGACATTCACCTCTCTCTGTGGCGCGCACGCGCCGCCGGAGGCTCGCTCCCGCTGTATTCAGTCACAGCCGGAGTCGGGCAGGGGAGGATCAGCGGTGATCACCGCCGCTCTTCCCCGATCGTCGGGGAATCAAGTGTGGAGATCCGCCCGCTTGTGTAAACAAAGCGGGCGGATCTCCTAAGTGACAGGCAGGGTCAGATTGCAGGGTTCAGCATAGCTGAACCTGTGATCTGTCCCTGTGTCACTCAGTCACCTCCCCCCACACACGTCAGTAAGCACCAGGCATACATTAACCCCTCCTTCTCCAATAAAAAATTAACCCCTTCCCTGCCAGTGTCATTTTTACAGTAACAGTGCACATGTATAGCACTGATTACTGTAGTAATGTCACTGGTACCCTCAAAAGTGTCAAAAATGTCAGTCAAGGGTCCGATCTGTCCCCCGCAATGTCGCAGTCCTGCAAAAAAAATCGCAGATCGCCGCCATTACTCGTTAAAAAAAAAACACCAAAAATTACAGAAATCTTTCCCTTAGTTAGTAAACGCAATAACTTTTGCCCAAACCAATTTAAAATACGCTTATTGCGATTTTTTTTACCAAAAATATGTAGCAGAAAACAAATTGGCCTAAAATGATAAAAAAAATTTGATTTTTACATTTTTTTGGGGGGAAATTTCATATAAAAAAATGTGAAACATATTGTTATTTTTTCAAAATTGTCGCTCTTTTTTTGATTATAGCGCAAAAAGTAAAAATCGCACAGGTGATCAAATACCACCAAAAGAAAGCTCTGTTTGTGGGAAAAAAAGGACGTAAATTTCGTTTGGGTACGGCGTTGCATGACCGCGCAATTTTCAGTTAAATTCGCACAGTGCCGAATCGCAAAAATTGGCCCAGACGTAAGACAGCAAAATCCTCCGGTGGCAAAGTAGTTAAAGGCTACTAAATAGGCTGTTCTGGAGTTTTTAGAGGACATGTTCAAGCCACTCATTCTGACATAGGGAGGCCCAGGAAAGTGAAATTACGGTAAGTCTTTTGATATCAATTTTCCATAATACAATAAAGTTCTACTCTACATATACAAGTGCCTCCTTAGCAATTCCAATAACAAAGAGATCATCCTACTACCAGCCTAAAATTGCCAACAATGGTAACCAAAGTCTACCCTCAGCCATAGAATGAATACAACGTTCAAAGGATTTTGCAAATTAAATAATTATCCCTTTTTTAACAATCTGCTCCTTTAAGGTCTCACCCCCCGTGAAAAAAACAAATTGGTCCTTTTTGTTGCGGAGGCTCCAAAAATCATTTTTGTCAAACACTCAATGTAAATAATGGCAATCTATTATATTTTAAGAGTAAATATGTCACCATCTCTTAAATATTTGCTGCACAATTAAATGCTCAGTCCTGGTCCAAAAATCTGTGATTATTTTTTTTCTCCTTGTTTGTGTTCGAAGGAGCAGCAGATGTCGCATGTAATTATGTGGAAATGTCCCGAGGTGTAAACATGCAGTTTTTTTTCCCCTCCTCCCTGCAGGTTCTATACATTATGCACTTATATATGTATATGGTAAAAAGCCCCATCGTTCCAAGATACAAATATGTGCTACACTTTAGATGAACAAACATTTTAACATATTTTTTTCATTTCCTAATTTTTTTTATTTATTATATTTATTTTATCTTAAAGGTGAACTCCAGGCAATTACTTAAATACACAGAAGAAATACATTTACAGTACAAGGTCTGATTTACCTTCCAAAGGAGTTGTATTTCTGTCTATCAAGCTCTGTGATTTACAAAGCACAGCCCTGGAGTTCAGTAAGCCCCCGTTCACACTGGGGCGACCTGTGAGGCGACCTGGTCGCCTGACAGGTCGCCTGCCATACAGAAGCTATGGACCCGTTCTAATAGGAGCGACACAAGTCGCTCCGACTTAGAAAAAGGGTCCGGAGCTTCTTTGGGGCGACCCGGAGCGACCTGCATAGACTTCAATGCTATGAAGTCCGTGCCGGCCGCTCCGAGGTCGCGGTGCAAGCAGCGCGGCGCGACCTGTGTGGTCGCCTGGGGAAGACGGATCGCCCCAGTGTGAACGGGGCCTAACACTTACAGGTCTTGTCTTGCTAGCCTGTGATTGGACAGCGAAAGGAGAAGCAGCAGACTGATGAGCTCATTGCTCTGTCACTCTGCTCCCTCTGCCTATCAGCATGCCCCTTGTTAGTATGTGAGCACCGGCAGTACAACTGAGTAGCCCCTTGTGCTGCTTCTGCCTCTCCTAGTCTGAATGTGGAAAACGTGAGTTGGCTTCCAGCAGCGCCGAAAAAAAGGTCCATTAGCACCCAAGGAGAAAAGGCAAAAGTATGCCTCTCCAATGAGCTGTGAACTACTATAGCAACATAGGTTGCAGGTTCCCCCCCCCCTTTTCACATTCACCCAGTGCTGTATTTTGGCCTAGGCCAACAAGGCCCAGGCCTAGGGCGGCACTTTGCAGGGGGGCAGCATTAAAGCCTCCCCCCCTCCACCTGAGACTCTATTGGCCACTGGTTGCTAGAGCCACCTCTCTCACCCCCCCTGTCTCTCGTTACCCTCTCTCTCATCCCCCCCTCTCTCTCTCATCCCCCCTCTCTCTCTCTATCCCCCTTTCTCAATTTTAGAGGGAATCACATCCGTTAAAAAAGGAGTGGGGCAAATTTACATAGGAGGAGGAGAAGGGAGGGAGCCCAATTTTAGTCTTGCCTAGGGCAGCACAAAACCAAAATACACCTCTGCATTCACCTCTAAAGCAACCGCTCCTTCTGCTTGCCCTCAGCTCAGCCAGTGGCTTTCAACGCCATTTCTGATCTGTTCCGAAGGCTCAAAGAGTTATTCCACCCTAAAAAATGATACTTTGGTTAAAGTTAGAGCCTCATAGGTGGAGTCAGCCCCTGGCTTCATCATGCTCCATCAGGAAGACCCCCTTGCCAAAACTCACAGCTCTGTTCTTGCCCACTTGGGAGTTTTTGATATTCCAACTCTTCCTAATGCTTTTGCACCAATGTTCTGAGGTGCTGAATGACACCTAACCCTCCTGGACTAACTGCCCCATCATGATAACAAGAGAATAGATGTTCTATAGTACTGTTGGGTTTGTTCTTACCATGCCACAACTTTTACTCAACCAACACCAGCAAGGGTTGCTCTCAGTTTAGCCCTGGCTTTCAATGCTATTTCTGATCTGGTTCCGAAGGCTTGAAGAGTTATTCCACCGTAAAAAAATTATAGTTTGGTTATAGTTGGAGCCTCATGGGTGGAGTCAGCCCCTGGCTTCTGATATGGCCTGAGATGCTCAAACAGGAAGACTCCCCTGCCATATTTCCCAGCTCTGTTCTTGCCCACCTGGGAGTTTTGAGTATTCCATCTCTTCTTGCTGATTTTGCACCGATGTTCTGAGGTGCTGAATGACACCTAATACTTCTGCCACTTAGGGAAATTGCCTCGTCATCGTCACAGACATCAGATGAACAGATGTCCTTTAGCAATATTGGGTTTGTTATTATCCATACCACAACTTTTACTCAGCCAACTCCAACAAGGGTTGTGAAGGCAGCAAGCTAAGCAGGCCTGAGAACATCCTTTATGACATGCATTGCCAAGGTGCACCCAGGCAAGAAATATCCTCCCTTCAATCTGGTATTGGGTCAAGGCCATTGTCTTCTCCCCCAGTGGGCAGGCAAAAAAGATGTCCAACCCACCTCAACCAACACCCCCCAGTTTGAAGCTAGGGACTGACTCCACCCATATCCTCCAGAACAAGGACACCTGCTCTTTATATGGTAGTTCCAAGGTGTTCCCAGGGAGGAGATACCCTCCCTTCCATTTGTTATGGGTCTAGACTGTGGTCTTCTTCCCCAGTGGTTGTCCCTGTTGGGGGCATCCCAAAGAGCACTTAATTAAGATGTCCAAACCACCTCAATCAACACCTCCCTGTTTTGAGCTAGGGACTGACTCCACCCATGGTGACAGGAGAACAGATGTACTTTAGTATTGTTACGACAAATTTTACTTATCCAACCTAAACAAGGTGACAAACTAAGCAGACCTGCAAATATCCTCCAGAGCAAGGACACCTGCTCTTTATATGGTAGTTCCAAGGTGTTCCCAGGGAGGAGATACCCTCCCTTCCATTTGTTATGGGTCTAGACTGTGCTCTTCCTCCCCAGTGGTTGTCCCTGTTGGGGGCATCCCAAAGAGCACTTAATTAAGATGTCCAAACCACCTCAACCAACACCTCCCTGTTTGAAGCTAGGGACTATCTCCGCCCATGGTGACAGATGAACAGATGTCCTTTAGTACTATTGGGTTTGTTATTATCCATACCCCAACTTTTACTTAGCCAACTCCAACAAGGGTTGTGAAGCAGCAAGCTAAGCAGGCCTGAGAACATCCTTTAGGACATGCATTGCCAAGGTGCACCCAGGCAAGAAATATCCTCCCTTCAATCTGGTAATGGGTCAAGTCCATGGTCTTCTCCCCCAGTGGGCATGCAAAAAAGATGTCCAACCTACCTCAACCAACACCTCCCAGTTTGAAGCTAGGGACTGACTCCACCCATATCCTCCAGAACAAGGACACCTGCTCTTTATATGGTAGTTCCAAGGTGTTCCCAGGGAGGAGATACCCTCCCTTCCATTTGTTATGGGTCTACACTGTGGTCTTCTTCCCCAGTGGTTGTTCCTGTTGGGGGCATCCCAAAGAGCACTTAATTAAGATGTCCAAACCACCTCAATCAACACCTCCCAGTTTTAAGCTAGGGGCTATCTCCACCCATGGTGACAGAAGAACATATGTCCTTTAGTACTGTTACCACGACTTTTTTCTTCCTAAGGTAGTTCCAAAGTGTTCTCAGAGAGGAGATCCCCTTCCTTCCATTTGTTATGGGTCTAGGCCATGATCTTCCTCCCCAGTGGTCAGCCCTGTTGGGGCTTCCCAAGGAGCACTCAAAAAAAATGTCCAAATCACCTCAACCAATGTCTCCCATTCGAAGGGTATTGCTCTGCCTCAACTATTCCTCTGGACAGATCAGGGCAGCCAAGAACCTCTGCTTGGTAAGGTGAAAGGTTTGAATATGCTAGGTTCTAAATATAAGTGAGTAATTGATCCAAAAAGTTGAATTGCTTGTACAAGATTTTATAGGCTGCTCTTGTACTTGACAGAACCCTTGAGAATTCTCCATAGAAGAAAATCAGAGTGTTCCATGAATTGGGATAAGTGGCAGTGTTTGGTGTAGCATTTG
Source organism: Pelophylax lessonae (assembly GCF_965119305.1). Taxonomy (NCBI): domain Eukaryota; kingdom Metazoa; phylum Chordata; class Amphibia; order Anura; family Ranidae; genus Pelophylax; species Pelophylax lessonae. The sequence goes on from NC_138778.1 coordinate 216,196,733, forward strand.
AATCTTCAAAAACACATATAGTATTGAGGTTGTTCACACACCAGGCTAATCTCTGACACCTGTAACAGGTGGCAGACCTCAAGTTCAGGTTCCTGGTGCTGCGTGTGTCTCAACCCTTACTTCTCTACTCAAAACTCAAAGAAAAGTTTAACTAGTGGCCTATTGTAAAGCTTTTTTGATAGCTACATTCCTACAGTGAACAAACCCTTCAAGGTGCGGAAATGCCCAAATGCTTCCCCCACCAGTGTTGACCCTGTTTATTGATGTGACTTTGTCTCTAATTATCCTTCTACAAACAGCCAGAACCTCTGCAGGCATTGTCCACTAGATCTTGGCACCATCGGACCTTTAATTACTTGTGCGTGAGCCATTGATCACGCCTCTTCTGCCTACGCTGCAGCAGCCAAGAATGAGCTGTCCCCTCTTCCCGCGGAGCCAAAAAACAGGCTCAGATTCCCCCAGTGGAATAAATCTCCCTGTGCTGGGCACCTGGGACCTTCATCTGTCCACTACTTCCCATCTGGGATCTTGGCCACCACAAGCATGAATAGCCCGTCTCCGTCCGAGCAAGGAAACAACCCAACACTTTCCAAATGCCAGACCGGAGCGTGTGATCTTGAGCAGCCACGCGGGATAACGGGATGATGTGGAGCCCAAACAGCGTGCTGAGAAATTATTAACTGTTTGGTGGCCACTGCAGAGATTGTACTGCACAGAGCCGAAAAGGTTTTAGATTGGTAGTACGTAGTCCAGAAATTATGGACTAGGTCAGTGGTCTTCAAACTGTGGCCCGAAGGCTGCATGTGGCCCTTTGCTTACCTTTATCTGGCCCTTGGAGCACCATTCCCCCACAAATACAAGGCACTATTCCTCCTTTCCTCCTACTGACACCAACTATGAGGCATCATCCCTTCAACTGACACCAACTGTAGGGTATACTTCTTCCCACTTCCACTATTCAACCATAGGGCACTATTCATTCCACTGACACCAATAATAGGGCAGAATTTCTTCCAGTGACACCAATAATGGGGCACTATTCCTTCCAGTGATACAAAGGACGGGGTGTTAATCTTGCCATTGACACCAATGATGGGGCACTATTCCTCCCACTGATACAAAGAATGGGGCATTATTCTTCCCATTGACACCAATGATGGGACACTATTCCTCCCACTGACACCGATGATGCGGAACTATTCCTCCCACTGACACTGATGATGGGGAACTATTCCTCCCACTGACACCGATGATGGGGAACTATTCCTCCCACTGACACCGATGATGCGGAACTATTCCTCCCACTGACACTGATGATGGGGAACTATTCCTCCCAATGGTGCTAAGAATGGGGCATTGTTCTTCCCATCGATACCAAAGATTGGGCCTTATTCCTTCCACTGACATCAATGATGGGGCACTATTCCTTCCACTAATATGAAGCATGGGGCATTATTCTTCCTGTTGACGCCAGTAATGGGGCTCTATTCCTCCCACTGACACCAGTGATGGGGCATTATTCCTCTCACTGACACCAATAATGGGGCACTATTCCTCCCACTGACACCAATGATGGGGCATTATTCCTCTCACTGACACTAATGATGGGGCACTATTCCTCCCACTGACACCAATGATGGGGCGTTTTTCCACCTACTGACACCAATGATGGGGCATTATTCCTCCCACTGATACGTAGGATGGGGAATTATTCTTCCCCTTGGCACCAATGATAGGACACCATTTTACTCATGTTTTACACCCACTGATCCCAGGACATTTTCTATTCTCACTAGCTGTATCCTGCCCCCCCCCCCCAAATCTAACCAGCCCTTGTTTTAAAAAGTCTGGAGACCACTGGACTAGGTGCTAAGGTTAGAATTGGATTTCTTTTTTTGCTTTTAGTCTTTTAAATATACCACTGGTAGCATTTTTGTTATATCTGTTTGATGATGAAAGTATCTGTTGATCCTGACAGAAATCTTGTGAGCTGATAACTTCCTGTACTTTATGTGTACATTTTTATCAGTTAGCATTGTTTCCAGTTCTCTCTGTAGACTACAGATGTAGCACCCCTCCGACACTGCAAAGGCAGGATAGCTCCAGAGGCAAGAGGTGGACTAGAATTTCACCCCAGGGTTGAATCCATGGCTAAAATGGGGGAACTAGAAAGGATATTGGGCGCCAGTCACTTTTGTCTTTTTAGAGTTTTATTGCAGAACGGTTAAGGGTTAGTGGTCCCAGATATCGTAGCAGATCACTTACAGACTTCCCAGATCAATGTCCAGCTTCACAGTGTCAGAACCTTTAATCCAACCCGGCAGCACTAAACACTAAACATGTGCATTTCATTTCATTACGATCCAAAATTCGGCCGAAATTTTTGTTATTTAAAGATTCTGATGTATCCGAATTTCCGAATCACAACTGTAACAAATATCAACCATTCAAAAATAAATTATAGCGAAAAAAAATTAAAATAACGAAATAACAAATTCGAAAAATTTGAAAATGAATTCAGATTCAAAAATGAATTTGAATTCGAAATTGAAACATACTGCAATAAATACAGTAAGGTATAACAATGAAATACGATGCTGATAGGAATAGAAAAAAGAATAGAATAAAATAAAATAGAAAAAAAAATAAAATAGAATAAAATAGGAAGAATATAATTGTCTTCCAAAATGTGAAAATAATGAATATACTAACCGCATCCAAATATATGAAATGATTTCCAAAAGCGAATAATTCTAACATAACGAATATGGCGAAACAAAATGATGAAATCAACGAATGAACCTGAAACTAGACACGTTTTTCTGTCATGCACATCTCTAGTAAGCACGTTCCCAAAAGACCAGCCTTCTTCCTGGCAGCAAGGGGCCTCCCCTGGATCTCCCCCTTGGGACAGCTTCAGAACTTATTAGGCCCGCAAACCAGGCTATTAGGCCTAACTATATAAGAAAACCTCTAACTGCGCTAAACCACACAAACAGCTGCAACTTACAGTGTGATATCACCAAATGTGTTTAAATTACAAAAAAAAATGATATTGATTTGGATGACAACCAAAATCAAAAATAAACTGACTTAAATGACAACCGAAATCCAAAATATAGTGAAAACACCAGATTATAACAGTTCATAAATTGTGATTAAAAGTCCAATGAATTGATATGAAAAAGTTCATAAATTAAAAATTGAGTGACAAAAATGTTAAATTGGTGACAAAAATTCTGTGACAAAGTTTCTTCAGCCACCGATTTGTGTGTCCACCAGTGGCGTAGCCTGGGTTGTCACCACCCGGGGCAAGGCATGTAATTTGCGACCCCCCAACCTGCAGACTTTTAGCACTCCCTGAGTATTTTCCTACAATATTACTTACCAGCCTGATTCCTACACTGACCACTACACTAACCTACCTGATTCCTACACGAACCTACCTGTCCACTTCACTAACCTACCGGATTCCTACACTGTCCACTACACTAACCTACCTGATTCCTACACTAACCTACCTGATTCCTACACTGACCACTACACTAACCTACCTGATTCCTACACTAACCTACCTGATTCCTACACTGACCACTACACTAACCTACCTGATTCCTACACTAACCTACCTGATTCCTACACTAACCTACCTGTCCACTTCACCAACTTACCTGATTCCTACACTGACCACTACACTAACCTACCTGATTCCTACACTGACCACTACACTAACCTACCTGATTCCTACACAATCCTACCTGATTCCTACACTGACCTACCTGTCCATTTCACTAACTTACCGGATTCCTACACTGTCCACTACACTGACCTACCTGTCCACTACACTATACTGTCCACTACACTACACTGTCCACTACACTGTTCAGGTTGATCAGTGTAGTGTAGTGTAGTGTAGTGGTCAGTGTAGTAGTACACTGACCACTACACTACACTGACCAGCCTGAACAGTGTAGTGGTCAGCGTAGTGTAGTGGGCAGTGTAGTGTAGTGGTCAGCGTAGTGGGCAGTGTAGTGTAGTGTAGTGGTCAGCATAGTGGGCAGTGTAGTGTAGTGTAGCGGTTAGTGTAGTGTAGTGGACAGTGTAGTGCCCAATACACTACACTACACAACACTGCCCACTACACTACAATGACCACTACACTGCCCACTACACTACACTGCCAACTACACTACACTGTCCACTACACTACACTGCCCACTACACTACACTGCCCACTACATTACACTTCCCAATACACTACACTACACTGCCCACTACACTACACTGCCCACTACATTACACTGCCCACTACACTACACTGCCCACTACATTACAGTGCCCAATACACTAGACTACACTACACTGCCCACTACACTGCCCACTACACTACACTGCCCACTACACTACACTGCACTACACTGACAACTACATTACACTGCCCACCACACCACACTACACTGCCCACTACACTGCCCACTACACTGCCCACTACATAACACTGCCCACTACACTGCCCACTACACTACACTGCCCACTACTCTACACTACACTGACCACTACAATACACTGCCCACTACACTATCCACTACACTAACAACACTACTACACTACACTGCCCACTATACTACACTACACTGCCCACTACACTAGCCCCTACACTACACTGTCCACTACATTACACTGCCCACTACACTACACTGCCCACTACACTTCAGTGCCCACTACACTACACTACCCACTACATTACACTGCCCACTACACTACACTGCCCACTACACTACACTGCCCACTACACTACACTGCCAACTACATTACACTGCCCGCTACATTACACTGCCTTTTACACTACACTACACTGCCCACTACACTACACTGCCCCCAACACTACACTGCCCACTACACTACACTGCCCACTACACTACACTGCCAACTACACTACACTGCCCACTACACTACACTGCCCAATACACTATACTGCCAACTACACTACACTACACTGCCCACTACACTACACTACACTGCCCACTACACTACACTGCCCACTACGCTGACAACTACATTACACTGTCCACTACACTACACTACACTGCCCACTACACTACACTGCCCACTACACTAACCATCACAGTACACTGTCCTACCTACAGTATTCCTATACTGATCACTACACAGTGTGACCCTAACTGCTCTCCCCTAACTCACTCTGTGTGGCTGCTGACTTACCTGAGATCCAGGCTTTAGGAGAGGAGGAGAAGACCTTCGTGGTTCACATTCAGAGGCGGAGGCGGGACTCCAGGAGCAACCCATGCGCAGGTGCCACCCGGAATCTCAGACAGGCCAGGCCCCTTGCCGCACATGACCCTATTCGCCCAATAACAGGGCGCAGCCTGATAGGGGAAATGGCGGCCTGGAGCGCGGGGACACCATAAAAAAATTATGACAGAGATGGCTCGGGAGTGACACGGCGGCGTGGGATTTTGCCCCCCTAAATCTTTCGCCCGGTGCCACCGGCCCTCTCCGCACTCCCCACGCTACGCCACTGGTATCCACCACCACACACCATGGCTGCTTACCAGAAGGATAGACCCTACCGGGTTCAACACGCCAAAAACTCTCCTCTGTACTCTCTAACCACTTCTGGACCGGAAGCATTTTCCCCCTTAATGACCAGGCCATATTTTGCAATTCGGCACTGCGTTACTTTAACGGACAATTGCGCAGTCGTGCGAAGCTGTACCCAAATAAAATTGATGTCCTTTATTTCCCCCACAAACAGAGCTTTCTTTTGGTGGTATTTGTTCACCTGTGTGGTTTTTATTTTTTGCCCTATAAACAAAAAAAGAGCGACAATTCTGGGAAAAAAAATAAAAATTTCACATTCTGCTATATAACATTCCCCAAAAAAATGTAAAAATCTAAATTTTTTAACATTTTAGGCCAACTTGTTTTCTGCTACATATTTTTGGTAAAAAAAAAAATCGCAATAAACGTATTTTGATTGGTTTGCGCAAAAGTTATCGCGTCTACTAAATACGGGAAAGATTTATGTCATTTTTATTGTTTTTTTTTTTACTAGTAATGGCGGCGATCTGCGATTTTTAGCGGAACTGCGACATTGCGGCGGACAGATCGGACCCCTAACTGACAGTTTTGACACTTTTGGGGGGACCAGTGACATCACTACAGTAATCGGTGCTAAAAATATGCCCTGTTACTGTAATAATGACACTGGCAGGGAAGGGGTTAACACTGTGGGTGATCAAGGGGTTAAATGTGAGCCTAGGGGAGTGATTCTAACTGTGGGGGGGCGTGGCTTGTGAAATGACCATAGAGACCTGTATTCCTATATAGAAAGATCACAGGCGCTCTATGATCATTCCAGGGAGAAGAACGATCAGCTGTGTTTACAACAGCTGACCGTCCTTCTCTCTCAGCGGGGAGCGATCGTGGGTGTCAGGCGGCAATCGGAGCTGCCTGCCCCATGCATCGGAGTTCCTGCTGTTGCCGAGTGGGGGGAGCGCGCCAGCGGCGGCGCGCGCTCGCCCCCTAGCTGCAAGCGCGCACCCAACATAGGTCTACATCGGTTTACGCAGAAGAGGCGGCGGGTGGTCGGGAAGAGGTTAAAATGAATCAATTTCTCATCGAATGAAAAGGAAGAGGACCGCAGAAGAATCAGAATCACCATAAAACCTCCAATCCGTTCCTTATATATCGGTCCGTTCGATAGCAGGTAATCCACATAAAAAATAAATCAATGTCTCCATAGTGTAAAACCTTATGATAAAGTTTATTATATAAAGTAATGCACTTACATTCAAGGTTAAAATTCAAGCAGATAAAAGCAGCCAGCTGGCTAACCATGCTAATTCCCATCCTTCTGGATCCTAGTTGCGTATGGTGACGTGTCCCGACGCGTTTCGTCATATGTGACGTCATCTAGGAGCATTTCACTGGACTTTTAATCACAATTTATGAACTGTTATAATCTGGTGTTTTCACTATGTTTTGGATTTCAGTTGTCATTTAAGTCACTTTATTTTTGATTTTGGTTGTCATCCAAATCAATATAATTTTTTAGCGCAGCTTTTTTTGTAATTTAAACATATTAGGCCCCACTCATCATCATAATCTATTCATCTCTTTTTTTTCTTTTTCTTTTTAGTACATACTGAAAAATGAATACCCTCATTCCAGTGGGGAATCAGGTTTTTTGGGGTCAGTTTCCCCTACTTCATTGGGGACACTTCACTTTCACTTCTTGTCCGATACAGGAAGTGATGGAAAATCTCTCCAGTTTGGACAAAGGCAGAAGTTTGGAGTTAGGCAAACTACGATGATTTGGGTCATTAGGCTTAATTCACAAAGCTAACACACCAGGATAAAGATCCTTGCTTCCCAAAATGACAGTTATTTTCAGTTAACCGCTTGCCTACTTGGCACCCCCCCCCCCCCCATCCCCCCTGCCCAGGCCAATTTTCAGCTTTAAATGCTGTCACAGTTTAAATGACAATTGCGCTGTCATGCGACGCTGTACCCAAATAAAAATGTTATCATTTTTTTCACACAGATAGAGCTTTCTTTTGGTGGTATTTAACCACTTTCTGACTGCCTAACGTACATGTACTGCGGCAGGTCAGCTCGATTGGAAAGAGGGTGGAGCCAATCAGCGGGTTCTGCGAACCCGATGTCCCCTGGCCACTGGCAATCGTTCCCGAGACAGACAGAAAGGCGATCTGCTTATGTAAACAAGGCAGATCACTGTTCTGACAGGGGAGAACATAGAGATCTTGTGTTCCTACTAAGCAGGAACATGGATCTCTGCCTTCCCCCAGACAGAGCACCTCCCCCACACAGTTAGAAAGCACCCCCTAGGGACACATTTAACCCTTTGATCGCCCCTGGTTTAACTCCTCTCCTGCCAGTTTCATTAGTACAGTAACAGTGCATATTTTTTAGCACAGATCACTGTAATAATGTCACTGGTCCCCCCAAAAAGTGTCAAAAGTGTTAGTTAGATGTCCGATTTGTCCGCCCCAATGTTGCAGTCCCGCTATGAGTCACTGATCGCCGCCATTACTAGTAAAAATAAATAAAAATGCCATAAAAATATCCCATAGTTTGTAGAAGCGATAACTTTTGCGCAAACCAATCAATATACGCTTATTGGGATTTTTTTTTTTTTACCAAAAATATGTAGCAGAATAAAAATTGGCCTAAAATGATGAAGAAATTCGATTTTTTACTTTTTTTTTTTATTGGATGTGTTATATAGCAGAAAGTAAAAAATATTGTTTTATTATTTTTTCTAAATTGTCGCTCTTTTTTTGTTTATATCGCAAAAAATAAAAATCGCACAGGTGATCAAATACCACCAAAAGAAAACTCTATTTATGGGGAAAAAAAGGACATCAATTTTATTTGGGTACAGCGTCGCACAACCGGCAATTGTCAGTTAAAGTAACGCAGTGCCATATTGCAAAAAAATGGCCTGGTCATTAGGGGGTAAAACCTTCCAGAGCTGAAGTGGTTAATCAACACTGGGGTTTTTTATTTTTTGCTGAACAAACAAAAAAAGACCGAAAATTTGGAAAAAAAAATGTTTTTGTAGTTTTTTGTAGTTTCCGCTATAAATTTTGTATATATGTCCTCTGCACTGATAGGAACTGATGAGGAGGCACTGATATGTGGCACTGATAGGCGGCACGATGGGCACTGATAGGCGGCAATGATAGGCACTGAAAGGCAGCACTGATGGGAACTGATAGACGGCACTGATGGGCACTGACAGGCAGCACTGATGGGCCCTGACTGGCAGCACTGATAGACACTGATTGGCAGCACTGATGGACACTGACAGGCAGCCATGATGGACACTGACAGGCAGCACTGATAGACACTGACTGGCAGAACTGATTGACACTGACAGACAGCACCGATGGGCACTGACAGGCAGCACTGATGGGCACTGACAGGCAGCACTGATGAAAACTGACAGGCAGCACTGATGGGCACTGACAGGCAGCACTGATAGACACTGAGAGGCAGCACAGATAAACACTGATTGTCAGCACATATAGACACTGAGAGGCAGCACTGATAAACACTGATTGGCAGCATTGATAGGCACTGACAGGCAGCACTGATAGACACTGGTTGGCAGCTCTGATGGGCACTGACAGGAAGCACTGATGGACACTAACAGACAGCACCGATGGGCACTGACAGGCAGCACTGATGGACACTAACAGGCAGCACTGAGGGACACTGACAGGCAGCACTGATAGATGCTGATTGGCAGCACTGATAGATGCTGATTGGCAGCACTGATGGGCACTGACAGGCAGCACTGAGGGACACTAACAGGCAGCACTGAGGGACACTAACAGGCAGCACTGATAGATGCTGATTGGTAGCACTGATGGACACTGAAAAGCAGCACTGATGGGCACTGACAGGCTTCACGGATGGGCACTGACAGGCAGCACTAATAGACACTGATTGGCAGCACATTAACACTACTTGACAGAACTAGTGGGCACTGACAGGCAGCATTAATAGGCACTGACAGGCAGCACTTATAGACACTGATTGCCAACACTAATGGACACTAATTGGCAGCACTGATGGGCACTGGCAGGCAGCATTGATATACACTAATTGGCAGTACTGATGGACACTAATTGGCAGCACTGATGGGCATTGACAGGCATCACTAATGAGCACTGACAGGCAGCACTGATAGACACTGATTAGCAGCACTGATGGACACTAATTGGCAGAACTGGTGGGCACTGTTGGGGCTGCACTAATAATCAGTGTAGATGTTGCGGAGGCTGTTAGCGTGAGGAGAGGAATGCCGATAACCAGCAAATCCTGTTTACTCTGTGATCAGCTGTGATTGGAAACAGCTGATCACGTGGTAAAGAGCAGCTGTGATTGGCTCTTTACCCCGACCTGTGATCAGCTGTCTCTGAAGGACACAGCAATAACATATCACTGCTGATGCGCGCTGCAGGGGGGGCACCCGAGAAGCGCAATCACGGGAGGACGACGTCTATAGAGGCCCTCCCAGCAATGTGCGACCGCGCTGAAGTCCAACGAGATTTGAAAATGACAGTCACATGACTAAAATAAAAATACTTACCCTTGTGTTAGAGCTTTGTGAATTCAGCCTAATATTTGTGTATACATTTTTAAACAAAGGATTTTAATCTTTTTTTTTTTTTTTATTCTAAGTTTGCAATATTAAACATTTAGCACCGGGGGCACTCATGTCACACGACTCACTGACAGAACACAGCAGTAGCTGCTTGCTTTCAGACTGTCTCTCTCTCATGGAATATCCAGAGAAAAGAGGTTTTATTGTGCTGTGGTGTATGCAATCAACTCTGTAAATAGTTTTTTTTTATGCAGAGCAGTTAATATAAGCCTGGTAAACATAGGTAAAATAAACTAGAACACATGTTCTTACTTCTCCTTCCCCAACGCAACACGTTATACAAAGCAGAGAAGAGGAGAGGAGAAGATGGCGGGTGGTGGATGGAAACTCTCCAACTTTCCATCAAAGTTCTAAGACGCCATGGGGCTCCACCTATAGCTGATCTATATCTCTCTGGGCGGACCGGCCCATTACCACAACGACAAAAAAAAAAAATGAAACTAGATTAAAGGTAACGTTCGTCTTTAATGCCCGGAGATGCTGACAATGTGAAATTTTTGTATCTATTCAACAAACTACCTGAAAAGCAAGTCACACCTTATCCCTGTTCAAGAAAGACAAGTATGACTCATAATGATGTTATGCGGTGCGGAGTGTAAACAATGACACTAATCATTATATAAATGCAAAGCAAATTCTTCCAAAATCCTCCTCTGATCTGCTGACAGCAATGGAAAGGGAAGACTATCGCATATCTTCTACAGACTCTCCGTAGCGCTGATCTGAAAGAAATCTTTTTTATGTGGCTTTCGCACTTTTGCTGTTCCATATTTCATGTGCTGTATGGCTAAACAGGCATTAAATAAATAATAATAAATAATGAATTAAAAAAAAAAAAAGAATAAAATAAACAAAATATTACAAGCATAAAATAAATAATAATAATAAATAAATAAAATAATAAAATAAATAACAAAATATTAATAAAAATATAAAAAAATACAACTAATAAAATAATAAAGAATAACACATAAATATCAATAATAATATTGACAACAATACTTAAAAAAAAAAGAATAAAATAAACAAAATATTAATACAAATATGAAAAAATAATACAACTAATAAAATAATAAAGAACAAAACATAAATATTAATAATAATATTACCAAAAATATTTCAAAAAACAAAACAAAGCAACACGCAGTAAAAAACAAAACAAAAAACAAAGATAATTTTGAATGGTACCCCAGTGCACCTGCGTTGCAGCATACAGTAACTTGCAGCTGTGTGTTTTATGTGCCTTTAATTTTTTGTTTTTTTTCTGTTCCATATTTTGTACGCTGTATGGACAAACAAGCTTAAAATAAATAATAATAATAATAATCAATTAAAAAAAATATATAATAAACAAAATATTAATACAAATATGAAAAAAGAATACAACTAATAAAATAATAAAGAACAAAACATAAATATTAATAATAATATTACCAAAAATACTTAAAAAAACAAAACAAAAAAGAAAGGTAATTTTGAATGGTACCCCAGTGCACCTGCGTTGCAGCATACAGTAACTTGCAGCTGTGTTTTATGTGACTTTCAGTTTTTTTTTTTTCTGTTCCATATTTTATGCGCTGTATGGACAAACAAGTATAAAATAAATAATAATAATGAATTAAAAAAAAAAAAAGAATAAAATAAACAAAATATTAATACAAATATGAAAAAATAATACAACTAATAAAATAATAAAGGACAAAACATAAATATTAATAATAATATTACCAAAAATACTTAAAAAAAACAAAACAAAGCAACACGCAGTAAAAAACAAAACAAAAAAGAAAGGTAATTTTGAATGGTACCCCAGTGGACTTGCGTTGCAGCATACGGTAACGTGCCTCTGTGTGTTTTATGTGACTTTCAGTTTTTTTTCTGTTCCATATTTTATGTGCTGTATGGACAAACAAGCATAAGATAAATAATAATGAATAAAAAAAAAAAAAGAATAAAATTAATAACAAAATATTAATACAAATATTACTAATATAAAAAAATAATACAACTAAGAAAATAATAAAGAACAAAAAATAAATATTAATAATAATATTACCAACAATACCTAAAAAAAAAAAAAAAAAAAAAAAGCAAAAGGTAATTTTGAATGGTACCTCAGTGCACCTGTGTTGCAGCATACGGTAACGTGCCGCTGTGTGTTTTATGTGACTTTCAGTTTTTTTTCTGTTCCATATTTTATGTGCTGTATGGACAAACAAGTATAAAATAAATAATAATAATAATAATAATGAATTAAATAAAGAATAAAATAAACAAAATATTAATACAAATATAAAAAAATAATACAACTAATAAAATAATAAAGAAAAAAAAATAAATAATAATAATAATGAATAATAAAATAAAATAAATACCAAAATATTAATACAAATATAAAAAATAATACAACTAATAAAATAACAAAGAGCCAAAAAATATTAATAATAATATTACCAACAATTCTTCCAAAATCCTCCTCTGATCTGCTGACAGCAATGGAAAGGGAGACTATTGCATATCTTTTACAGACTGTCCGTAGCGCTGATCTGAAAGAAATCATTTTTATGTGACTTTCGCACTTTTGCTGTTCCATATTTTATGTGCTGTATGGAAAAACAAGCATAGAATAAATAATAATAATGAAAATAAAAAAAGAAAGAATAAAGTAAATAACTAAATATTAAAACAAATATAAAAAATAATACAACTAATAAAATAAGAAAGAAGAAAAAATAAATATTTATAAAAACATTACCAACAATACTTAAAAAAAACAAAGCAACACCTGTGCTGCAGCATACCGCAACATACAGTAACGTGCCGCTGTGTGCTTTATGTGACTTTCAGTCTTTTCCTGTTCCATATTTTATATGCTATATGGTCAAACATGCATTAAAAAAAAAAAAAAAAAACTAAAAATAATAATTTAAAAAAATGAAATAATAATAATAATAATAATAAAATAAATAAAATAATATTAATACAATCACTAATAATAATAAAAAATACAAATATTAAAAAAATAAAAATAAAAAGAATACAAAATAAATATTGATAATAATAATTGAAAAAAAAAAACCTAAAGCAACAATCAATAAAAAAAGTAAATTTGTATGCTTACTGCAACGTACAATAACCTGCCGCTGTGTGTGCTCTACTACCAAAAAAATGCCATAGGTATGATTTAAAGGTGGCCCTCGCTGAAGTGCATGTAGACAGGAAATGTCTGCAAAGATTCTGCAGGAGATCAGCAGCACTGAGATGAAAAAAAGGGTAAAAAAAACATAAAAAATTGTATTAAAAAAAAAATGAAATTGTTTATAAAACCCAGGGCTTTAGTGAAGGAAATGTCATTTAGTTTGGGTTGTACCTTAAAGGATCACTTTAGGTTTGTATGGTCAGTAAGTGATTGTAGAGCATTTGGCCCCCATGGGATGTGATGTAATGTATGATTATATTGTAGTGGATTTCGCTACTACTATTCCTATTTATATGAATTCATACAGTAGTGATCGAAAGTTTGGACACCCCAGGTAAAAATTTGTATTAATGTGCATAAAGAAGCCAAGGAAAGATGGAAAAATCCCCAAAAGGCATTAAATTACAGATTAGACATTCTTATAATATGTCAACAAAAGTTAGATTTTATTTCCATCATTGAAACTTTCAAAATAACAGAAAACAAAAAAATGCAAATTTTTACCTGTGGTGCCCAAACTTGCGATCACCACTGTATCATCAGCTAAAATGTAATATCATCAGGCAGTGAATGGGAGTGTCTGAACCCCTGTAAATGAAGCTGTTGGGGGGGTGAGATTGGGTGGGGCTCCTTGGCCTCGGTATTACAATGTGACTCATGATGTTTTGGAAAAGTCTGTTAAGTAAGAAGGGAAGACGGTGACCCAACCAACGCACCCTCCGACCCGACTGTGACTAAAGGGCCTCTGTCACTCAAGAGTCATCCTGGTGACACTCTGATCTAAGGCGGTGCCACTAACTATGTCACCTGTACAGGTCATGAACTCTGTCCTAATATGGCAATTCACTAAGGACCCACTGAGTGAATCCTGGATCAAAGGTGCTAAAATCAGCTCATCCCTGACCAATAGACTGTAAGCTCTTGGTACAAGCCCTCCTCAGCCTGCATGCTCACATTATGTGGCTATGTATGGAATAGCATTTTGTTTAAAAAATAGATTTAACCACTTTACCACCGGAGGATTTTGCTGTCTTACGTCTGGGCCACTTTTTGCGATTCGGCACTGTGCGAATTTAACTGACAATTACGCGGTCGTGTGACGCTGTACCCAAACGAAATTTACGTCCTTTTTTTCCCCACAAATAGAGCTTTCTTTTGGTGGTATTTGATCACCTGTGTGATTTTTACTTTTTGCGCTATAAACAAAAAAAGAGCGTTTATTTTGAAAAAATAACAATATTTTTAACATTTTTTTATATGAAATCCCCCCCCCCCCCAAAAAAAATGTAAAAATCAAATTTTTTAAAATTTTTTGGGCAATTTGTTTTCTGCTACCTATGTTTGGTAAAAAAAATCACAATACGCATATTTTGATTGGTTTGCGCAAAAGTTATTGCGTTTACTAACTAAGGGAAAGATTTCTGTCATTTTTTGGTGTTTTTTTTTTAAAGAGTAATGGCGGCGATCTGCGATTTTTTTTGCGGGACTGCGACATTGCGGCGGACAGATTGGACCCCTGACTGACTTTTTTGACACTTTTGGGGGTACCAGTGACATTTCTACAGTAATCAGTGCTATATATATGCACTGTTACTGTAAAAATGACACTGGCAGGGAAGGGGTTAATTTTATTGGAGAGGGAGGGGTTAATGTATGCCTGGTGCTTACTGACGTGTGTGGGGGGAGGTGACTGAGTGACACAGGCACAGATCGCAAGTTTAGCTATGCTGAACCCTGCAATCTGACCCTGCCTGTCACTTAGGAGATCCGCCCGCTCTGTTTACACAAGTGGGCGGATCTCCACACTCGATTCCCCGACGATCGGGGAAGAGCGGCGGCGATCGCCACTGCTCCTCCCCTGGCCCGACTCCCGCTGTGACTGAAAACAGCGGGAGCGCGCCTCCGGCGGCGCGCGAGCGCCGCCTACAGGGGGAGGAGTCCAGCGACGTAGGTCTACGTCGCTGGATGATAACGAGCCACATTGCTGCAGTAGCAGCAATGTGAGCAGAGGTCAAGTGGTTAAAGGTGAACTACACTCACCAGCAAACTCACACAATGTAAAGAAAAACAAAAGAAAAAATGACACCATAAGCAATAAAAAACAGAATCCAAAACTTTGGACCACATACGCTAGTTTCAGCAAAAATTTGATTTGTTAATAAAGGCCTAAATATGTAATAGTGCACATTGCCTGCTGGGATCCATCCCTTAGTTGGGCCCTTTAGATCCCCTGGAAAGCAATCTCCATTCAGGGCTGCTGTAAATAAAAAAAATAAAAAAATTAACAAAAATAAATAAATAAATATATAAAAAATTATATATATTATTGTTATTTTTTCCAACAACCCTGAATTAGGATTGTGTTCCAGGGGATAAAATATATATATGTATACTGTTTAATATAGAGGTATTCTATCGGTTTGAGGTCAGGACTCTGTGCAGGTCAGTCAGGTTCCTCCACCCCAAACTCGCTCATCCATGTCTTTATGGACCTTGCTTTGTGCACTGGTGCGCAGTCATGTTGGAACAGGAAGGGGCCATCCCCAAACTGTTCCCACAAAGTTGGGAGCATGAAATTGTCCAAAATGTCTTGGTAAGCTGACGCCTTAAAGCGGAAGTAAACCCTCCTCTGACACTTTTGCCTATAGGTGATCCTATGATAAGGCTTACCTATAGGTACTGTAAATATCTCCTAAACATGTACCGTTTAGGAGATATTTACCTTACATGCAGCCAGTGACGTCACTGGCGCATGCGCTCTGAAGGAACGGCCGCTGGTGCCGTTTCTTCAGAGCTCCGTGCCGTGACTGTTGGCTCCCGCGCGCGGGAGTGACGTCACCCTGGCTCCGGCCAATCAGATGGCCGGATGCTGCGAACCCGGAAGACGGGCGACTGGACATATCGCCCGTCATACAGGTAAGCGAGCTGCACGGCGGGGGCTCGTTCTAAGGTAAGTATTGCATAATGAGCTAGTATGCGATGCATACTAGCTCATTATGTGTTTCTCTTACAGGTTACCAAAAAAAAAAAAAAAACTTTGTATGGGTTTACAACCTCTTTAAGAGTTCCCTTCACAGGAACTAAGGGGCCAAGCCCAACCCCTGAAAAACAACTCCAAACCATAATCCCCCCTCCACCAAATGATTTGGACCAGTGCACAAAGCTAGGTCCATAAAGACATGGATGAGCGAGTTTGGGGTGGAGGAACTTGACTGGCCTGCACAGAGTCCTGACCTCAACCCAACACAAATGTGCTTCTGGAAGAACAGTTAAACATTCCAATAGACACACTCCTAAACCTTGTGGACAGCCTTCCCAGAAGAGTTGAAGCTGTTATAGCTGCAAAGGGTGGGCCAACTCAATATTGAACCCAACGGACTAAGACTGGGGTGCCATTAAAGTTCATGTGCGTGTAAAGGCAGGCGTCCCAATACTTTTGGTAATATAGTGTAACTATCGCTGGGCAGGGCAAGGCTGGGCCAAGGGTAGGCTGATAAGGTGGCTGCTTTGGGTGCTCTAACAGGAGGAGGGTGCAAAATGGACCTACTCAGTTGCAGCAATTCATAGCTCCACTGGCAGGGGGCGCACTTTGGCATTTTTGCCTTGGCTGGTACCCCTGTCACCAGGTATTCGGGCTTGGGTCTCCACTCATATTTATAGCTAAACTCCATCATTTATTGTCAATAAAAAGACAGTTCTATTTTTTCATCTGCAACCAGATATGGGGACACAGAAATGCTCCCTGTACTGCTTGACCTGAAGTGTGATGATATTTTCCCAGCAGTTTCTCTTTAAATACAGCTCTGGGACTGATCACATGACCATAGCTGCTGGACCCGCCCACCCTGCACAGGAAGCAGGAAGTGACTGGAATGCATGTGTCAGCATCTATGACGGAGAGGTAAGAATCTGCAGGGAGGTTTGTAAATTCTTGGAGAGGACTTTGAGTCACCTTGCTGCTAATTTACACATTTTTTTGGGGGGGGGGGGGGGGCTGGAGTTTCCCTTTAAGTTGGCACTGAAGCTCCCGGCCTTGCTGCTGTTTATTTACCTATAAATGCCGCAGTTAGAAAAGAAAACAAACATGGCCGCCCCACCCTTGGCACTCAGCAGCTGCTGTCAACTGGTTTATCCCCGGCTGCAGCATTAAACACAAGACGTCAGCCCTGCGATGACTCAGCCGTCAATCAACGCCGGGCTCAAGGAGATGCATTTTTCATTTTTTTTCCTGTGGCCCAGCGAGAGTTCTCGGGGCCTTTTCACCAGACTGAGTCAGCAGGAAGACGCCAGAGTCGCAGTATTGTGCCGCTAATCCCCCCGGTTCTCGCAGTTTTGGTCGGTTTGGTTGCGATTGCCTCTTTCGGCCTCCAGGCGGATTAGCCCTGGGCAGTGACTTCTGTGCAACCAATAATGTCTTCCCTGCGGATACACTATGTGGCTCTGGGCTCATTTCTGAGTCTTAAAGAGTCCCCTTACCCCCCCCCCACTAAAAAACAACCCCCCCCCCACTATACACCTAACTCACCCCCTCATCCCCCACCACCAAACCCCCCCCCCCACTATACACCTTACTCACCCCCTCATCCCACACCACTAAAAAACAACCCCCCACTATACACCTAACTCACCCCCTCATCCCCAACCACTAAAAAACAACCCCCCACTATACACCTAACTCACCCCCTCATCCCCCACCACCAACCCCCCCCCCCCCACTATACACCTAACTCACCCCCTCATCCCACACCACCAAACCCCCCCCCCCACCATACACCTAACTCACCCCCTCATCCCCCACCACCAAACCCCCCCCCCCACTATACACCTAACTCACCCCCTCATCCCACACCACTAAAAAACAACCCCCCACTATACACCTAACTCACCCCCTCATCCCCAACCACTAAAAAACAACCCCCCACTATACACCTAACTCACCCCCTCATCCCCCACCACCAACCCCCCCCCCCCACTATACACCTAACTCACCCCCTCATCCCACACCACCAAACCCCCCCCCCCCCACCATACACCTAACTCACCCCCTCATCCCCCACCACCAACCCCCCCCCCACTATACACCTAACTCACCCCCTCATCCCACACCACTAAAAAACAACCCCCCACTATACACCTAACTCACCCCCTCATCCCCAACCACTAAAAAACAACCCCCCACTATACACCTAACTCACCCCCTCATCCCCCACCACCAACCCCCCCCCCCACTATACACCTAACTCACCCTCTCATCCCACACCACTAAAAAAACAACCCCCCACTATACACCTAACTCACCCCCTCATCCACCACCACCAAACCCCCCCCACCATACACCTTACTCACCCCCTCATCCACCACCACCAAACCCCCCCCCCCCCCACCATACACCTAACTCACCCCCTCATCTCCACCACTAAACCCCCCCCCCCCCCACTATACACCTAACTCCCACCCCCTCATTCCCCACCACCAACCCACCCCCCCTACTATACACCTAACTTACCCCCTCATCCCCCACCACCAAACCCCCCCCCCCACTATACACCTAACTCACCCCCTCATCCCTAACCACTAAAAAACAACCCCCCCCACTATACACTTTACATCTAACTCACCCCCTCATCCACCACCACCAAACCCCCCCCCCCTCCACCATATACCTAACTCCCACCCCCTCATCCCCCACCACCAACCCACCCCCCTACTATACACCTAACTTACCCCCTCATCCCCCACCACCAAACCCCCCCCCCCCACTATACACCTAACTCACCCCCTCATCCCTAACCACTAAAAAACAACCCCCCCACTATACACTTTACATCTAACTCACCCCCTTATCCCCCATCACCAACCCCCCTCCCCACTATACACCTAACTCACCCCCTCATCCCCAACCACTAAAAAACAACCCCCCCACCATACACCTAACTCACCCCCTCATCCCCAACCACTAAAAAAACAACCCCCCCACTATACACCTAACTCACCCCCTCATCCCCAACCACTAAAAAACAACCCCCCCACTATACACCTAACTCACCCCCTCATCCCTAACCACTAAAAAAAAAAAAACAACCCCCCACTATACACCTAACTCACCTCCTCATCCCTAACCACTAAAAAACAACCCCCCCACCATACACCTAACTCAGCCCCTCATCCCCCCACCCCATTCCCATTCTCTGCATTTAGATAAAAAGCCTTCTGTGTGCAGCAGCCCCCCTCAGCCCCCCTAATACTTCCCATCTCTATCCAGCAATGTTGCAGGGGAGACTCGGCTGCCCGGGACTCACTCTCAACATTGGCTGAGACAGCAACAAAGCCCCATTGGCTCCCGTTGCTGTCAATAAAAATCAGTGAGCCAATGAGGAGAGAGGAGGGATGGGGAGCTGCGGCTCGGATCGGGTGCCCCCATGGCAAGCTGCTTGCTGTGGGAACACTCGACAGGAGGGAGGGGCCAAGAGAGCCGAAGAGAGACCAAAGAAGAGGAGGATCCAGGCTGCTCTGTGCAAAACCAACTGCACAGCGGAGGTAAGTATAACATCTTTGTTATTTTGAAGCAAAAAAACCCCCCAGACTTTAATATCACTTTAACATCCAGGGGTGATCAAAGGGTTAACTGTGTGCCTAGCCAGTGTTTTCCTGTACTGTGTTAGGTGCTTTTACTTGAAGAAGTAAAGCAGGGACACAAATTCCATCCCTTCCCCCCTGTTAGAACAGCGATCTGCCTTGTTCACATAGGCAGATTGCAGTTCTGCGTCCCTGCCTGATGATCGATGGGTGCCAGCTGACATTGAGTCCGTGGTATCCGCCGATCGGCCCTCGCTGTGTGTAATCACCCAGAAGAGCGAGATCGTTCGAGAAAAAATTTTTGTTTGTTCCGTCGGATAATATCGGATAAACTGGCATGATCGGCATTCTAAAGCAGTGTACTAACGATCAGATTATCATCTGATCGATTAGAAAGCGGTATTTTTCGCACGATTTTCTGATCGTGTGTCCTGGCTATTACACTGGGTTGAGCTTGGAATTGGGGGACAAACTGGCCTGCAATTGTTCATACCCACCTTATGGAGATTTCATATCGGCTCTAACAGAATATACACTGCTCAAAAAAATGAAAGGAACACATTGAAAACACATCAGATCTCAATGGGAAAAATCTCATGCTGGATATCTATACTGGTATGGACTGGGTAATGTGTTAGGATCTATACTGGTATGGACTGGGTAATGTGTTAGGGTCTATACTGGTATGGACTGGATAATGTGTTAGGATCTATACTGGTATGGACTAGGTAATGTGTTAGGATCTATACTGGTATGCACTGGGTAATCTGTTAGGATCTATACTGGTATGGACTGGGTAATGTGTTAGGATCTATACTGGTATGGACTTGGTAATGGGTTAGGATCTATACTGGTATGGACTGGGTAATGTGTTAGGATCTATATTGTTATGGACTGGTTAATGTGTTAGGATCTATACTGGTATGGACTGGGTAATGTGTTAGTATCTATACTGGTATGGACTGGGTAATGTGTAAGGATCTATACTGGTATGGACTGGGTAATGTGTGAGGATCTATACTGGTATTGACTGGGTAATGTGTGAGGATCTATACTGGTATGGACTGGATAATGTGTTAGGATCTATACTGGTATGGACTGGGTAATGTGTTAGGATCTATACTGGTATGGACTGGGTAATGTGTTAGGATCTATACTGGTATGGACTGGGTAATGTGTTAGGATCTATACTGGTGTGGACTGGGTAATGTGTTAGGATCTATACCCGTATGGACTGGGTAATGTGTTAGGATCTATACTGGTATGGACTGGGTAATGTGTTAGGATCTATACTGGTGTGGACTGGGTAATGTGTTAGGATCTATACCCGTATGGACTGGGTAATGTGTTAGGATCTATACTGGTATGGACTGGGTAATGTGTTAGGATCTATACTGGTATGGACTGGGTAATGTGTTAGGATCTATACTGGTATGGACTGGGTAATGTGTTAGGATCCATACTGGTATGGACTGGGTAATGTGTTAGGATCTATACTGGTATGGACTGGGTAGTCTGTTAGGATCTATACTGGTATGAACTGGGTAATGTGTTAGGATCTATACTGGTATGGACTGGGTAATGTGTTAGGATCTATACTGGTATGGACTGGGTAATGTGTTAGGATCTATACTGGTATGGACTGGGTAATGTGTTAGGAAGGAAAGGATGTCACATCGTTTGATGGAAATGAAAATTATCACACTACAGAGGGTTGAATTCAGAGACACCCAAAATCAAAGTGAAAAAATGATGCAGCATGCTAGTCCATTTTGCCTAAATTTCATTGCAGCAATTTAAAATGGTACTCCATAGTTTGTATGGCCCCCACGTGCTTGTATGCATGCGTGGCAAAGACGGGGCATTCTCCTAATGAGACGACGGATGGAGTCCTGGGGTATTTTCTCCCAGATCTGGACCAGGGCATCACTGAGCTCCTGAAAAGACTGAGGTGCAACCTGGCAGCGTTGCATGGACCGAAACATAATGTCCCAGAGGTGTTCTATTGGATTTAGGTCAGGGGAGCGTGGGGGGCCATTCAATGGTATCCATTCCTTCATCCTCCAGGAACTGGCTGCATACTCTCACCACATGAGGCCAGGCATTGTCATGCACAGGGAGGAACCCAGGACCCACTGCACCAGTGTAGGGTCTGACAATGGGTCCAAGGATTTCATCCCGATACCTAATGGCAGCCAGGGTGCCATTGTCTAGCCCTCAACCTTTTTTTTTTAAGTTAAGGCACACTTTAAAATTATGGACAATCTCAAGGCGCCCCATTCAAACTATTCTGATAGTTTTACATAACGCAGCAACATCAATCTACGTAGGACACCCAACATTGAAGGTGATTTATTTTTCCAAAGCAAAAACACTTTTGAAAACTGGTACTGACTAATAATCCAATGTTTCTCTTCTCCCTCAGTTTTTCTCAAACACTTCGCTAAAGAGACTCAAAATATGATGGAGAGGGGCAGGGAAGGGTCAAACAAGGATGATATGCAGGCGACTGACATCCTCCTTATCAACTGATGATGTCATTGGTCATTAGGAGGTTAGCAGCTAGAAGGTTGTAATGGTGTACAATAAAAAACCTGTGGCTTTTTGTAACTAAAAGGTAGGTTCCATCCACCCACCAGCTTGTATACAATTTTAGGGCAATTTTTAGGCATTTTACCAGGGCACCCCTGAAGAAACCTCAAGGCACCCTGGTTGAAAAAGGCTGGTCTAGCCTGTAGAGGTCTGTGCGTCCCCCATGGATATGCCTCCCCAGACCATCACTGACCCACCACCAAACCGGTCATTCTGAATGATGTTACAGACAGCATAACGTTCTCCATGGCTTCTCCAGACCCTTTCACGTCTGTCACACGAATCTGCTGTCATCTGTGAAAAGCACAGGGCATCAGTGGCTGACCTGCCACGGGGCCGGGCAGTGAGCACAGGGCCCGCTAGAGGACATTGGGCCCTCAGGCCACCCTCATGAAGACTGTTTCTGATTGTTTGGTGGAAGACATTCACACCAGTGACCTGCTGAAGGTCATTTTGTAGGGCTCTGGCAGTGCTCATCCTGTTCCTCCTTGCACAAAGGAGCAGATACCGGTCCTGCTGATGGGTTAAGGACCTTCTACGGCCCTGTCCAGATTTCCTAGAGTAACTGCCTGTCTCCTCCATACTCTTGAGACTGTGGTGGGTGACATAGCAAACCTTCTGGCCATGGCACGTATTGATGTGCCATCCTGGAGGAGTTGGACTGCCTGTGCAACCTCTATAGGGTCCAGGTATCGCCTCATGCTACCAGTAGTGACACTGACCCCAGCCAAATGCAAAACTAGTGAAAAACAGTCAGAAAAGGGGAATAGGGAAAAAAATATCACTGGCCTCTCCACCTGTAAAACCATTCCTGATTTGGAGGTCGTCCCATTGTTGGCCTTCTAGTGCACCTGTTGTTAATTTTATTAACACCAAAGCAGCTGAAACTGATTAACAACCCCCTCTGCTACTTAACTGACCATAAAAATATCCCAGGAATTTAATTGACTTGATGCTGTACTCTGAATAAAAGGTGTTTCTTTAATTTTTTTTGAGCAGTGTAGAAATCTTGGTCTGGGGTCGGAATTTACCTCCCCGTGTCCAATATCATACTTTAGTGGAGTTACAAAAAAAAAAAAAAAAGCGATAAAACCTCTTCCCTCACATAAGAATTTTCAGATTGTGTTGAATATCTCTGCAAATATTTTACAAGAGATTATGACCCACCCCCGAAAAATGCGCAGTGTTTTCATTTGAGCCTTTTTGTCCTTTTTAGCCGAATCCATTTTCTCGGAATGTTTATTTTCTTGTAATAACAGAAGTTTGGGTTTCACCCGCCGATGTTTGCTCTCCGCAGTGTTACAGTACTCCGCTCGGCCCCGGCACACAACGCCCTGTTTGCGTTGCGCTTTGTAGCGTTGACTTAGGAAATTGTTCTTTTATGCCGAATCAATAAGCAAATTGTTTCTTGAGCAGTCACCAAATATATATCTATATATTAAAAATAGTAAATGAAGCCCTCTGACTTGTCTAGACAAGATTAACATCTGCTGTGTTGTTCCTAGCGAGCGCGAGGGAGTTCATGCCAAATTTTCCAAGTTATGTCAACTTTTCGGGAAGAATGGGGGTTTACGTATACCCTTTGTTTTATTGGTATGAATGCAATGTCTTGCTGGGCTTTCTGTATAAAATAGGGGCAGAAAATAGAGGAAGAAATCTGAGAATAGATGGGACTTTCCAGGTACTTTGACTCTAGGAACTTTTACAATGGAAATTAATTTGGATCAAATTTCGTAGATTAATTTGGCCAAACCCAAGTCAGAATTTCCAAAAGGCTTCTGGGACAAAGGATGTTTCCTCCTTCTATCTGCTTCTAATATTGACCTGAGCCCCCTTACCTTACAGCCTCTACCAGTAGAATTGTATTTGAAAAAAAAAATTGATTTCAGAACGTTCAGTTTTCTAATAATTTTCGACCACAGTGAAGAGGAAAATTGAAAGAGAAGGATAGAAATTTTGTCTTGAACAAAGAAAAGTCTAACTGTGAATGCGGTTTTATTTTGGAAAAAATTGTAAACTGAATGTGCATACCGAAATTGAACATAGAATTTGAAACATTGGTATGGCAATTGAATTCCAATTTTCAAGGTTTTATTATTAAATTTGCTCAGTCAATAAAGGTACTATCAAAACTCTGACAAACTATTTTTCTAAATTTCCCTATGAGCGTTCACACAAAGTTCTACTGGTGTATGGTAGTCCCACCAGCTCCTTCCACTTCAATTTTAGTATCCCTGGTAGAATTTTTAAAAGTGGCTTAGGTTGTTTAGTGGCTGAATCATTTCATCATAATGGGCTATATACTGTATATACAGTATATATATATATATATATATATATATATTATTAGCAGAGACCCTAGAGAATAAAATGGCTGCTGTTGCCATATTTTATGCCACAATGTATTTGTGCAGCGGTCTCTCAAACATAATTTTTTGGAGGAAAAAATACACTTTCATGAAAAAAAAAACAAGAAAAGTTAGCCCATTTTTAATCTAGAAAGTGAAAGATGATGTTACGGTGAGTAAACAGATACCTAACATGTCATGCGTCCATAGGCGACGCTTTAAAAATGTTTCCACTGCCTATAAGCGGCGAATTTGCCACTGCCGTCTGCAAAAAAAAGAAAAGATACCGGGGTTATGGCAGATAGCAGTAAAAGTACTTAACTGTAAAGAACTGACGTACATTATCAGTTAGGCAGTCAGCAAGTGGCTAAATCTGGTTTGGATCACCATTGACTTCAATGGGACTTTTAGCTTAGGCGGTCCGCAAGTGGCTAAATCTGGTTTGGACCTCCATTGACTACAATAGGACTTTTAGCTTGCAAATATATTTTTTAAAACTTGGTGGAACCTCAACTAATCAAATTTTTCAGTTATTCTTCCATCAATTCCAATAGGCATGGGTGAATTTGTGAGTTTTTGCTTTGCCAAAATTTTCAAGTAAATCAGAAGATGTTGCGGAAATGTTGCCAAGGCATGAATGAATTTGAGAGTTCTTGCTTTACCAAAATTTCCATTGAAATCAGACGACGTAGTGCAAATGTTGCCATTTCTACAAAATGCTTTGGAGTCAAAGGCAAAACTAAGGTGGTTCTTGTTGGGTTTTACAGGTGAAGGGCTCCTGATGGTTTCAGAAGTTCCATTCATCTATCCTTGTTCTTGTGCCAAAAAAATTACACCTTGTTAGCTAGACAGGACATTAGATGTTGAGGAACAGACCACCACCTTAACAGTGACCTTAATCTCACCCCTAATAAACAATGTCATTACATGACTCTTTTTTTAAACAAAGGGTTGGTGCTTGAGTTGGCTTAGTTTATGAACAAAGCCATTGTTCGCCACATCAATACTGTTACAAAAAAAGCTACGTGTTTTCTTTTCCAAGAAAATTTCCACATGGAAAAATTGGAGGCTCCAATCTATAAAGTGCTGTAAAATACATTTTTACAAAATCACTCCGCTAGCCCCTACTTTAAAACATGACCCAGATAACGTGAACAGAAAATCAGTAAAGAGAGGATGTGGATGACTACTGTTCGTGTTTATTATAGCACAAATATTTGTTCCTTGCAAGGTGATGGTCTGTTGTCAGGACCTGGATCACCTGCCGGTGGTTCCCTGGGTGGAGGTTTGTAATTCCTGTGTCCACCAGTGGGTGTCTCCCAGCAGCCAGTAGATCCCAGGTATTATTTTCCAGCTGATGCTGGTTGCTGGGAGGGTATTTATGTCCTCCCATACTAGTGCCTCTTGCTCCAATGTTTTGCTGCTGCTAGATTCTGTCTGCCTAGATCCTGCTCCTGCCCTGTACCCTGTACCCTACTGCCTTGTACCTGCTTCCCCTTTTTCCTGATCTCAGTTTTGGTTCCCCCTTCCCATCTGCTCCCTGCACCTCTAGTTTTCCCTTGCTTTTCGGTGTTCCCCATTGTTCTCTAAATTGTATATAGTTAGTTGCTTCTGTTTGTAAGGTTAATTAGTTAGTTATTCTGTCTGGGTTTTTCTTATATTTTTATGTGTAGCACTGTCCCCATAGGGCTTGCAGTATGATGACTTCTTGGGCCTCTTCTGATTACCTGCAGACAGTCACTTAGAGACAGTTCACACATCCATCCTTACTCCCAATGGCTCGTTACTCAATAAACAGTCCAGGGGTTTTGGTTTTATATTTATTGTGGAACTTGGATGGAGGGTTCCCCCTCCCTCTGGAAATGCACTCTACAGCTGAAAGACAGCAAGCACATGTGCTCTTGGCATTTATACAATATCCCAGCATGCAAAGAGGCACTTTCCTCTGCCATTCACCAGGGCTGTACTAAATGCCTGTGCACTCATTTATCAGGTTTCCTCCCACTGTCCAATATGCCTCCCTATTGGACCAGTGTGAAACACTTCAGACAAACTGAGCTGCACCTGAGTAACATGAGCAGACCTCACTAGCAGATCCTGCTCTCTGGTAGGCAGAGAACAATATAGATTTACCTGGCAATCCTTCTAGTAAGCAGAAAAGACCCAAAACTATACTCTCTCTAGCACCTACCTCAGAGGGTGCTACATATGTTTCCTGTGTACTGGTGTTTGAATGGATTTTGTTGCACTGTAATTAATCTAACTTAAAGCATACACAGTCTGATCCCAGTTTCTTAAATGTAGCCACGCAGATCTGGTCATCCCTGCTGCTGATGTCTGACATAATGGCGGAGCTAGAGGCACTAGTAGGGGAGGGCCTAAATACTTTCCCAGCAGGCAGCATCATGTGTAAACTGATTACTGGGGTCTGCTGGCTGCTGCAAGACACCCACTGGTGGACAATGGAATTACAACCCTCTGCACAGTAAACCACACTGCCACCAGCAGGTGATCCTGGTCCTAACATCTCTTTTTTCCCTATAATAATGCAAGCATGAGTGAGGGTGCTGGATGGGAACAGGACCTAATAGTGCAATGGTGGAGTCAGCCATTTTTCTTGAAGTTGTTGTTAAATGTCAACAGTTTGCACCAAAGAGTTTGAACTGATTTAGTTCACTGGTTCAGCAGTCTGTTCGAGTCTTACATGACCTCCCATCCTTCGAACAGTCACCCAACCCAACCCACAGCCAGAGAAAGTTATGTCATCTTCAGTGTTGCTGTCAGAGCCCACTGTGCAGAAGAAAAGAGGAGGAAATAATTTATAAATATAATATAGAAGTGTTGTCTGACCCTTGCCACGAATTAGCCCTCCTACACATGACATACATTCTTTTTAACTATTTCATTCTGGTCCAGTGCACTATGTGGTCTTTTATTCAATTAGTACAGAGGTCTCCAAACTGCGGCCTGGG
This sequence comes from Pelophylax lessonae, assembly GCF_965119305.1. NCBI lineage: Eukaryota > Metazoa > Chordata > Amphibia > Anura > Ranidae > Pelophylax > Pelophylax lessonae. Next base: position 216,224,639 of record NC_138778.1, read on the forward strand.
GGCCGGATATCACCCTTTGCTTGCCTTTATCTGCCCTTCGGGGCCACTGGCACCAATGATGGGGCACTATTCCTCCCACTGACACCAATGATCTGGGACTATTCCTCCCACTGACACCAACAATGAACACTATTTCTTCCACTGACACCAACGACCTGGCACTATTGCTTCCACTGACACCAGCTGGGACTATTCCTCCCACTGACACCAACAATGGGGCACTATTCTTCGCACTGACACCAACAATGGGGCACTATTCCTCCCACTGACACCAACGATGGGGCACTATTCCTCCCACTGACACCAATGACTGGGCACTATTCCTCCCACTGACACCAATGATGGGGCACTATTCCTCCCACTGACACCAATGATGAGGCACTATTCCTCCTACAGACACCAATGATGGGGCACTATCCCTCCCACTGACACCAACAATGGGGCACTATTCCTCCCGCTGACACCATCGATGTTGAAGAGAAGGCTTGGCTCACAGTCTCTGCTCTAATTTATCCTAAAGGATTTCTATCGGGTTTAGGTCAGGACTTTGTGCACTGGTGCGCAGTCATGTTGGAACAGGTAGGGGCCATCCCCAAACTGTTCCCACAAAGTTGGGAGCATGAAATTATCCAAAATGTCTTGTTATGCTGATGCCTTAAAAGTTCCCTTCACTGAAACTAAGGGGCCAAGCCCAACCCCTGAAAAACAATCCCACACCATAATCCCCCCCCCTCCACCAAATGATTTGGACCAGTGCACAAAGCAAGGTCCATAAAAACATGGATGAGTCCTGACCTCAACCCGATAGAACACCTTTGGGATGAATTAGAGCGGAGACTGAGAGCCAGGCCTTCTCGTCCAACATCAGTGACTGACCTCACAAATGTGCTTCTGGAAGAATAATCAAACATTCCCATAGACACACTCCTAAACCTTGTGGACAGCCTTCCCAGAAGAGTTGAAGCTGTTATAGCTTCAAAGGGTGGGCCAACTCAATATTGAACCCTACGGACTAAGACTGGGATGCCATTAAAGATCATTTGCGTGTAAAGGCAGGCGTCCCAATACTTCTGGTAATATAGTGTATATACTGTCAGTGGTGTATTTTGGTTTTGAGCTGCCTTAGGCAAGAATAAAATTGGGAGCCCCCCCCCCCCCTCCCCTCCTATGTAAATTTGCCCCACCCCTTCCTGTTTAACGGATGTGAGTCCCTCCAGAATTTAAGGACTACAAGTCCCAGCAAGAACCCCTGAGATCTCATGAGAGGGGGTGGGAGAAAGAGAGAGGGGGGTAGGTAAGGGAGGGCAAGGGAGGATGAGAGAGGGAGAAGATGGTGGGAGAGAGAAAAGAGAGAGAGAGAGGGAGAAGGTGGTGGGGGAGAGAGAGAGAGGGTGGTGGGAGAGAGAGAGAGGGTGGTGAGGGAGAGAGGGTGTTGGGGGAGAGGGGGTGAGAGAGGGGGTGAGAGAGGGGGAGGGGGTGAGAGAGAGAGGGGGTGGGAGAGAGAGGGGGGGAATAGAGAGAGAGTGCGAAAGGTGGGAGAGGGGGTGGGGGAGAGAGAGGAAGAGGGGGGAGAGAGAGGGAGAGGGGGGTGGGCAAGGGAGGGCAAGGGAGGATGAGAGAGGGAGAAGATGGTGGGAGAGAGAAAAAGAGAGGGAGAAGGTGGTGGGGGAGAGAGAGAGGGTGGTGGGAGAGAGAGGGGGTGGTGAGGGAGAGAGGGTGTTGGGGGAGAGGGGGGTGAGAGAGGGGGAGGGGGTGAGAGAGAGAGGGGGTGGGAGAGAGAGGGAGGGAATAGAGAGAGAGAGTGCGAAAGGTGAGAGAAAGAGAGGGAGAGGGGGATAGAGAGGGGGTGGGGGAGAGAGAGAGAGGAAGAGGGGGGAGAGAGAGGGAGAGGGGGGTGGACAAGAGAGGGAAAGGGGGGTGGGAGAGAAAGGGAGGGGGGGTGGGAGAAGGTGTGATGTCACTGGTCGCTAGGCGCCAGGCTGCTCTAGCAACCAGTGGCTAATAGAGTCTCAGATGGAAGCAGGGTGGCTATTTTGTTGCCCCCCTGCAAAGTGCTGCCCTAGGCCTGGGCCTTGTTGGCCTAGGCTAAAATACCGCACTGTATACTGTATATAAGGAATACAATGCTGCATTGATTTGTGTCTTGTATATCTGCCTGGAATCAAGCTCTAGCCCTACAAAAGCCAAGTGCTGAGGTAGCTCCTCTTTTCCACTTCAGAAAGTTTGGGGTCTCAGATACTGCAGCGAGGAACGTGTTAAAGCCGCGGCGTGGGATAGGGCTGGGTCTACGCCCTTTCAGGAAGAGCATGACACAGTTTAGTGATGAAGCGTCCTGGAACGACATGAAGGAGGATTTTTAATGATAAGCCCAGGTGTGCCAAAGATAGATCCATTTATTAGATCTGTACATTACGCAGAGACAAGCCCGCTGACAGAGACCTCTCCTACCTGCCGCATCCCTCCACTCTCTTATCCTTACATAGGGGTCATCAGAGCCAGCTTTACCCACAATGCACCTACAGCATTAAAGAAGAACCCGTCATAAAGACACCATTAATGAAGATAGAACGCCACACCAGATAAACCTGTATGCGTGCTTGAAGCTTGTCTGACAACTTCCAGCCAATGCAAGCAATGTAGTTCTATTCAACAGTAGCATTTTCTGAGCACCCCCCTTCCCTCCAAGTTTTTATAACTTGCCTTCAGCTGCTGGGAGAGAACTTTGTAACCTAAAGGGGGGGCACTTCTAAAATGAGAAAGGGTGAGAAATTTCAGATGGCATTGGAAACCTGACTGAGGTTCTACAGTGAGGGGAAAAAAGTATTCAAACCCCTGCTGATTTTGTATGTTTGCCCAATGACAAAGAAATGATCAGTCTATCATTTTAATGGTCGGTTTATTTTACCAGTGAGAGACAGAATAACCACAAAAATATCCAGAAAAACGCATTTCAAAAAAGTTATAAATTGATTTGCATTTTAATGAGTGAAATAAGTATTTGACCCCTTCGCAGAACATGACTTCGTACTTGGTGGCAAAACCCTTGTTGGCAATCACAGAGGTCGGACGTTTCTTGTAGTTGGCCACCAGGTTTGCACACATCTCAGGAGGGATTTTGTCTCAATCCTCTCCGAGTCATTAGGTTTTCAAGGCTGTTTTGTAACTCGAACATTTAGCTCCCTCCACATATTTTCTATGGGATTAGGTCTGGAGACTGGCTAGGCCTCTCCAGGATCTTAATGTGCCTCTTCTTGAGCCACTCCTTTGTTGCCTTGGCCATGTGTTTTGGGTCATCTTCATGCTGGAATACCCATCCACAACCCATTTTTGATGCCCTGGGTGAGGGAAGGAGGTTCTCACCCAAGTTTTGACGATAATGGCTCCATCCATCACCCCTTTGACGCGGTGAAGTTGTCCTGTCCTTTAAGCAGAAAAACACCCCCAAAGCATAATGTTTCCACCTCCATGTTTGACAGTAGGGACAGTGTTCTTGGGGTCATAGACAGGGCCGGTGCTTCCACTAGGCAAACTAGGCAGCCGCCTAGGGCGCATTGCCACCTAGGGGGGCAGCCATGATTCGGCACTCTCTCTCCATCATTAATGATCCTTGTGAGCTGAGGGGAGAGGCAGCAGTGGGCGAGGAAGAAGGGACAGAGGAAGATGATGGGTGTCTGGGCCAGTGGCAGAACTACCAGGCCTTGGCTTGCCACCGCTGTTTGGGGGGGCCCCAATAGGCAGGAAGGGAGCCCACCGGAGTGCTGCCTGCATGATGATCCTCTTCGGCTGGAGCTGAGTGGCCTAAACCCCGAGCAGCAAGTGATACTCTGCACTGAGCTGGTGGGCAGCCGTTCACGTCCCTGGGTCGATATTAAGCAGGGAGCGGAGGAGAGCTGATCCTGAGCCGGAGCTCAGCACTGACTGCTGCTTCTCCATCCACCACGAGCCGGTTGGAGCCGTGGTGAGCACTGTGGTCCAGGAGAGGAGCGTCCTGGGAAAAGGAATCACGGTGAAGGAGGGCAGAGTGCAGACCACTCTCTTCATACTGCCCAGTGGGTGTCCCCAGAACAGGGGATCGGGGTCCCAGGGTGTGACATGGAGGATCCCTGGTGTGAAAGGGAATCGGCGTCACCAGGTTTGCCATGTAGTAACCAATAAACCTTACACTGTGTAAAATGTTGCATTTCATTTGCAAATCAAGGTCCCAGAGTCTGGAGGAGGAGTGGAAAGGCACAGAATCCAAATTGCATGAGGTCCAGTGTGAGGTTTCCACAGTCAGTGATGATTTGGGGAGCCATGTCATCTGCTGGTGTTGGTCCTCTGTGTTTTATCAAGTCCAAAGTCAGCACAGCCCTCTACAAGGAAATTCTAGAGCACTTCAGCTGACCAGCTTTATGGGGATGCTGATTTCATTTTCCAGCAGGACTTGGCACCTGCCCACGTTGCTAAAAGTACCAATACCTGGTCACATGATCATGATAGCACTGTGCTTGATTGGCCAGCAATGCTGAGCTTATATATATATTATTGTTTATTTATATTTGTATTCAGTTTTATTTACATGTTTATTTATATTATAAATAGTATATACTGTATATACACATTTAAGCATATTATTAAATATTAAGTGATATTTTATACATGCACACAAATATACTGTATATATACACTATATTACCAAAAGTATTGGGACGCCTGCCTTTACACGCACATGAACTTTAATGGCATCCCAGTCTTAGTCCGTAGGGTTCGATATTGAGTTGGCCCACACATTGCAGCTATAACAGCTTCAACTCTTCTGGGAAGGCTGTCCACAAGGTTTAGGAGTGTCTATGGGAATGTTTGACCATTCTTCCAGAAGAGCATTTGTGAGGTCAGGCACTGATGTTGGACAGAAGGCCTGGCTCGTAGTCTACGCTCTAATTCATCACAAAGGTGTTCTATTGGGTTGGGGTCAGGACTCTGTGCAGGCCAGTCAAGATCCTTCTCCTAAAACTCGCTCATTAGCATCTTTATGGACCTTGCTTTGTGTACTGGCCCAAATCATTTGGTGGAGGGGGGATTATGATGTGGGGTTGTTTTTCAGGGGTTGGGCTTGGCCCCTTTGTTCCAGGGAAGGGAAATCTTAAGGTGTCAGCATACCAAGACATTTTGGACAATTTTATGCTCCCAACTTTGTGGGAACAGTTTGGGGATGGCCCCTTCCTGTTCCAACATGACTGCGCACCAGTGCCCATCATCCTCTCCTGAGAGTGTCTAATTACTGTCTGTGCTGGCTCAGCTCCTTTTCCCCGCCCATTACCTCCCTATAAAAAAGAGGAATACTATAGCCTGTTGTTAGGAGTCTGCTGGGAATGCTGACATGTCATCCAAGATGGCCACTACCAGCAGCAATCTCAGGGATTTTGGATGACTACACAAGCAAGAATTTACAGGCAAATAACATACATAAACAGGGCCGGCCCTACCATGGGTCCCAGTGGGACCATGGGACCTAGGAGGCACTTAGAGAGGGGCGGCCGCCTCTTCTCTTCTTCGGCTCGAGTCAATAAAAAAAAAAAGGTCCGCGGCCGGCCCGACATGCACACTGCACATGTGCCGTTGCCGCCGCTCGGGAAAGCCCGTACACGTTTGGCTATTTCCGGGAATAGCCGAACATGTACGCTTTCCCAAGTGGCGGCGGCGCATGTGCGGTGACTTGTCGGCGCCGGGCGGCGCCATTTTCAAATCTAAAGCCTCAGGAACAGGTAAGTGACACTCCTCCACAGCCACACTACCTGCTGTTATGCGGGGCTGCGGGCATACTACAGAAGATGCAGTGCCATGTACAATGCCCGCAGCACTGCATCTCCTGTAGTATGCCCTCAGCCTTGCATTCTCTTGTACCATGCCCGCAGCCCCGCATTCTCTTGTACCATACCCACAGCCCTGCATTCTCCTGTACAATGACCGCAGGCCTGCATTCTCCTGTACCATGCCCGCCGCCGCATTCTCCTGTACCATGCCCACAGCCCTGCGTTCTCTTGTACCATGACCTCAGCCCTGCATTCTCCTGTACCATGCTCACAGCCCTGCATTCTCCTGTACCATGCCTACAGCCCTGCATTCTCCTGTACCATGCCTGCCACCGCATTCTCCTGTCCCATGCCCGAAGCCCAGCATTCTCCTGTACCATGCCGCCGCCGCATTCTCCTGTACCATGCCCACAGCCCTGCGTTCTCTTGTACCATGCCCTCAGCCCTGCATTCTCCTGTACCATGCTCACAGCCCTGCATTCTCCTGTACCATGCCTACAGCCCTGCATTCTCCTGTACCATGCCCGCCACCACATTCTCCTGTACTATGCCCGCAGCCCCGCATTCTCCTGTACCATGCCCGCCACCGCATTCTCCTGTACCATGCCCGCAGCCCTGCATTCTCCTGTACCATGCCCGCAGCCCCGCATTCTCCTGTACCATGCCCGCCGCCGCATTCTCCTGTACCATGCCCGCAGCCCTGCATTCTCCTGTACAATGCCTACAGCCCTGCATTCTCCTGTACCATGCCTACAGCCCTGCATTCTCCTGTACTATGCTTACAGCCCCGCATTCTCCTGCACCATGCCTACAGCCCTGCATTCTTCTGTATTATGCCCACAGCCCTGCATTCTCCTGTACCATGCCCGCAGCCCCGCATTCTCCTGTACCATGCCCGCAGCCGCATTCTCCTGTACCATGCCCGCAGCCCTGCATTCTCCTGTACCATGCCTACAGCCCTGCATTCTCCTGTACCATGCCCGCCGCCGCATTCTCCTGTACCACGCCCGCAGCCCTGCATTCTCCTGTACCACGCCCGCAGCCCTGCATTCTCCTGTACCATGCCGTAGCCCCGCATTCTCCTGTACCATGCCCGCCGCCACATTCTCCTGTACCATGCCCGCAGCCCTGCATTCTCCTGTACAATGCCTACAGCCCTGCATTCTCCTGTACCTTGCCTACAGCCCTGCATTCTCCTGTACTATGCCCACAGCCCCACATTCTCCTGCACCATGCCTACAGCCCTGCATTCTTCTGTATTATGCCCACAGCCCCCATTCTCCTGTACCATGCCCGCAGCCCTGCATTCTCCTGTACCATGCCCGCAGCCCCGCATTCTCCTGTACCGTGCCCGCAGCCCTGCATTCTCCTGTACCATGCCTACAGCCCGGCATTCTCCTGTACCATGCCCGCACCCCTGCATTCTCCTGTACCATGCCCGCAGCCCTGTATTCTCCTGTACAATGCCCACAGCCCTGCATTCTCCTCTACCATGCCCACAGCCCTGCATTCTTCTGTACCATGCCCACAGCCCCGCATTCTCCTGTACCATGCCCGCAGCCCTGCATTCTCCTGTACCATGCCCACAGCCCTGCATTCTTCTGTACCATGCCCACAACCCCGCATTCTCCTGTACCATGCCCACAGCCCTGCATTCTCTTGTACCATGCCCACAGCCCCGCATTCTCCTCTACCATGCCCACAGCCCTGCATTCTTCTGTACCATGCCCACAGCCCCGCATTCTCCTGTACCATGCCCACAGCCCTGCATTCTCCTGTACCATGCCCGCAGCCCCGCATTCTCCTGTACCATGCCCGCAGCCCTGCATTCTCCTGTACCATGCCCACAGCCCTGCATTCTCCTGTACCATGTCCACAGCCCTGCATTCTCCTGTACCATGCTTGCAGCCCTGCATTCTTCTGTATTATGCCCGCAGCACTGCATTCTACTGTACCATGCCCGCACTGTAGGGAACTGTGGCACTATAGACAGTAGAAAGCCTGGTGCACTCATCTGCCCAGTGTCTACTGCTCTGTCCTGCTCCTGCTGTCACTCCATACACACTCACACCCCTCTGACTGCTTTCATAGTCCTATAGAATGTGGGGGCCTTTTGGAGGGCGTGAATTTTTTTTGGGGTGGGATGGTGGGGCAGCATTTCATTCTTGGACCCAGGCAGCACAATGTCTTGGGCCAGCCCTGTACATAAAATCTATTAAATGCAGATATATTTGAGGAAGATTGAAATCTGGCGGCAGGTTCTCTTTAAACAAATATTTTTTTGTTTTGTTTTTGTGAATCTGTTGCACAGTTTCTTACCAGGGGATCCTGCCAGTAACGCCACTTCCTCTTTCAGGCTGGCAACACCAAGCTGCTCTCTACCTATAATCAGGAACATTGTCAGCTTTGCTACTGGGCTGACTATAGGACCAACCATGTGGGCAGCCCAACCCCTAATGAATGGCAGGCTGACAACGCTGCAGTTAGTTGTGTGCAGACCTGGGACAAGGGGTGGGCAGGAGGGGAGCTGCCCTGGGCACTGTGGTATCATGTGAGGTGGGGGGGGGGTGCCACAAGGATTGGGGGGGGGGGATTTGTGTTGGAAGGGAGAATTGGGGGGGCAGCAGGGGGTAAGTATTGTTCTAGGAGGGGAAATTGGGGGGGGGGGGGGACTGCTTAAGCGGTAGTTTAAGAGGAGGTGTGTTGGGAGGGGGGGATAGGAGAAGAAGATTTGTGCTAGGAGGGAGGCATTTGAAGTGGGGGGAGAAGATGTGTGAGGGGTACTTGTTTGGGAGGGGGGGGCATTTGAGCTGGGGGGGATTGGGGGATGGGGAGGCAAAGATTTGTGCTGAGAAGGGGGATTTCGGCAGGGGGGTGGATTTGTACTGGGAGGAGGCGCAGTTTGGCATGTTTGCCCTGGGCTCTAGAGGACCCTGTCCTGGTTCTGGTTGTGAGGCAGTAGCTTAGCGCTGTCAGCCTGAAACAGGAAGTGCCATTACTGGCAGGATCTCAAAAACTGGATTTGCTTAAGTTAAATCAAGAGCCTATCTACTGTTATAACAGCCCTCCATGGAACTCTGGGGTTCCTCTATTACAGCCAGCCTCCAAGCCCTTGTGAAGGTCTATCTTCAACAGTGGCCAGAAAGTAAGTCAAGGACCGCTCTACTGGAGACACACCATCATTTATGGTGGACCTCACAACAACGTTTCCATGGAACTCAAGGGTTCCTCCAGAGTATGCTAAGGTGTCCCTGAGCAGTGGCAACTTGATCTCTTCCCTGGCAGTGCCTGTAAAGTTCTAGCACCAACGCCTTTAGGTAGTGGAGCATCTCCTCGAGTCTCTCATGTAACCAACCACTGATCCAATGATGTTTTATGCTTCCTGTAAGTGGGTCCTTCTTCAAAGACCATCAATAAATTATTATTGATAAAAAGTCAGAACACAAAATCGAATGCGTTTCGGGGGCTCAACAGTCCCCTTTCATCAGGGCTTGAATGCTGTTTGTAATAGAGGTTTATACAATATTGGGCACACAACTGGAAGGCAATGAACATTCTTATTAAAAAAGAATAGCGCGCAAATGCAAAAGAAATAACTACCAAATCTGAAGACAATCCATAAATAAAAATGGGGGTTTGGTCCCACCATATGGCCATATCGTGCTCAAGCCCACTACTGCGTCAAAGTACCCCATTATCAGTGGGTCCTACACTATCCATGAAAAAGAGATGAATCCAGCCTAACCCTTGGAGATAATACTCCTTGCTGGGAAGGATGTGCAAATGCACTACAGGGGACTCCTCCTATATCCTCCTCCTATAACTACCAAATCTGAAGACAATCCATAAATAAATGCATTTGCGCGCTATTCTTTTTTAATATACATGTCTTTTGGTTCATAGCTGCAGCAGCTTTAGAAATACATGGGTATGCTCCCCCAAATTTTTTGCCTGTTTATTATGTATTCGGTCTGACCAGACTATCGAGGTTGAGCAACCCTCCCCACCCCCCCACACACACCTGTACTCAATCAGTGTCCACCATCAAGTGGATATAGGAGGAGTCCCCTGTAGTGCATTTGCACATCCTTCCCAGCAAGGAGTATTATCTCCAAGGGTTAGGCTGGATTCATCTCTTTTTCATGGATAGTGTAGGACCCACTGATAATGGGGTACTTTGACGCAGTAGTGGGCTTGAGCACGATATGGCCATATGGTGGGACCAAACCCCCATTTTTATTTATGGATTGTCTTCAGATTTGGTAGTTATTTCTTTTGCATTTGCGCGCTATTCTTTTTTAATATACATGTCTTTTGGTTCATAGCTGCAGCAGCTTTAGAAATACATGGGTATGCTCCCCCAAATTTTTTGCCTGTTTATAATGAACATTCTTACTTTGATGCTGCTTCTAGTATAGGATTACACTAGTCTATCATTGCCGGTGGCCAGAAACGAAGCCAAGGGCCGATCTACTGAAGCCACGCCATGGCAGCCATTCTCAACCAGTGTTCCATTGAACCCTTTGGCTCTTTCAGAGGATGCTAAAGGTTTCCTGAGAAGTGAAGGATTGATCTCTTCCCTGACAGTGCCTGTATAGTTCTAGCCCTTAATGCCTTTCGTGGTGGAGCTTCTCCTTTAGTCTCTCATAGGCAGGGCTTTTTTTCAGCGGGAACGCGGGGAACGCAGTTCCGGCACCTTCAGTACTGAATGGTACTGTATTTAATGGCAAGGGGTGCTTGGGTGTGCTGGAGGGTCTATTGATAATGGCTGCTGGGGGAATCTATTGTTGCTGAAGGGGATCTATTTTTGCATGGTTGTTTATTGTTTCTGGGAGGTCAATTGTTGCTGGTTTGCTGGAGGGGGGCTTATGATGCTGAGGAGTCAATTGCTGCTGGATAGGACTTGCTGTTGAGGAAGGGGGTCTGTTGATGCTGGCTGCTGGGCGATCTGTAGTTGCTGGGGAGGGTCTATTGCTGGTGGATGCAGGGGATCTATTTTACTGCTTTTCTTGCTATCATTACCAAATTCCACACAAATTACTTAGCACCACAGAATGATACCTGGCTCTGTATTCTGTAAAGGGGGCGGCACTAAGAGTCGGGTGGGGGTTGAATCAAGAAACGGTGCACAGGGGTGGGTAGGGGCAGAGACAAGAATTGACCCAGAAAGGGGGAGTTCCTGCACCTATTCTCTGAGAAAAAAAGCCCTGCTCATAGGTAACTTGTGGTCCAATGATCTTTTTAGCTGCTGGTGAGTGGGTCATTCTCCACTCACCACCAATGCATTCATCTTGATAAAAAGGCAGAAGACAAACTTTTAAGCGTTTTGGGGGTTCAAAAGAACCACTTTATCAGTGCTTGGATGCTCCTGACATGTGTTGACCTTTGTAATCGAATTTTCTACTGGAATTGCATTTAAGCCCTGATGAAGTGGTACTTTTCAGCCTCGAAACATGTTGGCTTTTGTCTTCTGACTTTTTATCATAAATAATTCCTTTGGTGGTCAGTAGAGAATGACACCCTTATGGGCAGCTATAAAGATCATTGGATCAGTGGTTACTTACATGGTTATCAAACCTTTACTGGAGCAGCTTTAAACTTGTAGTGCTCTCAACCTATATACTTTGTTCAGACCATTTCAGGAACCCTAGTGATACCCGATCCATCCATCCTCCCTTGCATTAGAAACCTTACATGAGTCTCAATTTCGGGGGTCCAGCACTCCCACCACGCTTTCTATTTTTATTGACATGCGACTGCGCTCGGTAGACGGCCGGCACTGGCTGGGTTAACCTGCACTCATCATTGTCTCTCGGGCTCTCTGCGTTGACATTGTCACCGCAGAACAAATCATTTGTTTTAAGTGAGGCAAACAGTGCGTAGCTCCAGGCGTGAACATTTTGTGAAATGACACTCCGTCATTGCTTGTCTCCACTCACAAGGGCGCATTGTACAAGAGCGCATTGTACGCACCGCGCCCGCTCACAATGCAAGCCGCTATTAATAGGATTTACGGGGATTAACGCGGCTTTATTTGGACGTCTTCGTCATAAATCAAAAGGAAGAGGGGAAAGAAAATGAAAAGAAGACTTGTAAGCAAGTAGGAGAAAACTCGGAAACCCTTACAAGATGTAGGCGAACGGGCTTTATTTATCGAAGTGTCCACAAGGAGAACTGTCTGTGTTGCCCAAGACAGGCTGTTGCGCCATTTTTTTCATGGTGGAAAGGAACATACCACACAAATGTAAATGGGCCCTAAAGAGGAATTTCCATCTTGCTGTTCCATATTTTCATTATTTCAAATGATGATATGTTCAAGCTTGCTCTGTTTGTCATTTGTATAACTAGACAACCCAATGAGGTTTCTGTGGGTCTCAGTGGGCCCCAAATGACCTCCAAAACGTTGAGGTGGCTCACAGAGGTACTAGGACCTACAGTGACCGATCAAACAGTCCCACAAGTTCTCAGGCAGTTGGTTTACCCTTGGGTGCTTCCTTTCTAGATTGTCATCCATCAATAACTGATGGTCAGGAAAATGCCTCTATGATCAGACCAACTGCAGAAAGATCTATCCTCACCGGTGGCTGGAAGCCAAGCCAAGGAATCACGCCACCCGGTATAGCAGACCTTATAACAGCCTTTCTCAAACAGGGTTCCTCTAGAGCTGCCTAGGGTTCTGTTGAACTCTAGGGTTCCTCCACAGGTTACCAGGGGTTTCTTGAGCAATAGGAATTTTTTGCTTCTCAGATATGTAATCACTGACACCAGTGATCTTTTTAGCTATCTGTTGGGGGACTTTCCACTGACCACCAATGTAAGGAGCATTCTTCCCAATGACCACCAATGAAAGGAGCATTCTTCCCATTGCTCACCAGTGTAAAAAGCATTCTTCTCACTGACCACCAATGTAAGTGATTCTTCCCATTGACCACCAATGTACAGGGATATTCTTCCCCCTGACCACCAATGTAAGGAGCATTCTTCCCATTTTCCACCAATGTAAGGGACATTCTTCCCACTGACCACCATTGTAAGAAACATTCTTCCCGCTGACCACCAACGTAAGGGGACATTCTTCCCGCTGACCACCAATGTAGGGGACATTCTTCCCGCTGACCACCAAAGTCATGGACATTCTTCCTATTGGCCACCAATGTAAGGGAAATTCTTCCAACTGACCACCAATGTAAAAGGACATTATTCCTATTGGCCACCAATGTAAGGGAAATTCTTCCAACTGACCACCAATGTAAAAGGACATTATTCCTATTGGCAACCAATGTACGGGACATTCTTCTCACTGACCATCATGCTAATGTACCATGAGCTGTAGATAAAGTAATTATTTGAAGGGGTTCCCAGAGACTGGAAAATTATTTCAATGGTTAAATGTTAAAAAATTAGGCTGAAAATAGTCTGCTCTAGAGGTTCCCTGAGCAGTGGCAGATTGATCTCTTCCCTGGCAATGCCTGTATAGTTCTAGCAGCAATGCCCTAAATCAGTGGAGCATCTCCTCATTTCACTGACCCAATGATCTTTTTATCATCTTGCAAGGAGTCCTTCGCTACTGACGACCAATGTAAGGGGGTCCTTCTCTACTGACCACCAATGTAAGGGGGTCCTTCTCTACTGACGACCAATGTAAGGGGGTCCTTCTCTACTTAACATCTAAGAAAGGGGGTCCTTCTCTTCTGACCACCAATGAAAAGGATCCTTCTCTTCTGACTGAGGCAGTGGAGCATCTACTCTAGTCTGTCATGTAAGTAATCACTGATCCAATGCTCATTTTATCAGCTTGAAAGGAGGTCCTTTTCTACTGACCACCAATGAAGGGGGATCTTCAATGACCACCAATGAAAAGAGGTCCTTCTCTACAAACCACAAATGAAAGGGGATCCAACTCTACTGACCACCAATTAAAGAGGATCTTCTCTACTGACCACCAATGAAAGGGGATCTTCTTTACTGACCACCAATAAAAGAGGGTTCTTCTCTACTGACCCCCAACAAGAGGATCTTCTCTACTGACGACCAATGAAAGGGGATCTTCTTTACTGACCACCAATAAAAGAGGGTTCTTCTCTACTGACCCCCAACAAAAGAGGATCTTCTCTACTGACCACCAATGAAGGAGGATTTTCTCCACTGACCACCAATGAAAAGAGGTCCTTCTCTACTGATCACCAATGAAAAGAAGTCCCCACAAATGTAAGGGGTCCTTTTCTACTGACCACCAATATAAGGGGTCCTTCTCTACTGACCACCAATGTAAGGGGGTCCTTCTCTACTGACCACCATTGCAAGATGGTCCTTCTCTACTGACCACCAATATAAGGGGATGCTTCTCTACTGACCATCAATGTAAAGGGGTCCTTCTATACTGACCACCAATGCAAGGGGGTCCTTCTTTACTGACCATCAATGTAAAGGCTTCCTGCTCTACTGACCACTAATGAAAGGGGGTTCGTCCTTCTATACTAACCACCAATGTAAAGAGGACACTTTTCTATTGACCACTAATATTAGCGGTGCTACAATACACTTTGTCCATGTTTCTTTATTTTCCATTAATATTATATGTTTCATGATTATTATTGGAAATCATTTTGTCATATACAGCAGGAAAGGGTAGGAGGGTTATAAATAATACTGTGAGCTGCAGACATCCCTTTTAGTAGGGGGTAGTGATTTCAAGGGTTCCTCCATGGTACAAGTGTTAAGAAAGAGGCCTTATAAAGCAGGTCGGAGTGCCTCTTTATAGGTTGGGTAGGAATAATGGAGGTTTTTTTCTGACTCGCTGTCAGTCTCCTGGGAGTTGGCGCAGGATGTATAACAACCGAACTGCTACATAAATCCTCAGCAAACCGATAGGCCAGCATACGCCCCTCCGAAAAATGTAAGTCAACAGTAAATCCTGCCTTTTAATATGCACTGTACTCCACTTCGTGCCACGGCTTGTCCTAATCTTGCTCGCTCGTGCTCAGCCCCTTTCCAGTGAAAAGGAAGGAAAAAAAATTCTGGACTCAGGTAAACTTTCTATGAAGTAGATTTAACCACTTCCACTCATTGGGATGGGGAGGGGAAGGATAATGCTGCTGGTTTTTACTGGAGCTCCATTGGGGCTCATTCACACCAGGTCCTCTGAGCTGCATTGATTTGCACAGGGCACATAGACAGGGCCCCTAATAAGGCAGTACAGCCCGCCCCCCTGTACTGGGCCCAAGCCCCATCAGTTCAAAAGGGGGGCCCAGGCACCTGCTGAGCAGGAGGGCTGGCTGTACTGTCATATTGCAGACACAAATAATTTTCTGCCCAACACCCCTGCAGGGAGAATTGTTCTAGCACATGCACCCTTTCAATCTGCTGCACCCCCTGTGTCCCCCTTTCCTCTGCAGTGCTTCCCTCCTCTCCCTCCAACTTCACTGCAGGGGAATTGGTTACAGCACATGCACCCTTTCCCTCTGCTGTCCGCAATCCCCTGTGTGCTCCTTTCCCCCACTGATGTAAGGGGGAACGCTGGTATCTCTGATGCAAGGGGGGACGTTGCTAACTCTGATGTAAGGGGGAACGCTGCTAACTCTGATGTAAGGGGGAACTCTGCTAACTCTGATGTAAGGGGGAACACTGCTAACTCTGATGTAAGGGAGAACTCTGCTAGCTCTGATGTAAGGGGGAACTCTGAAAACTCTTATGTAAGGGGGGCTCTGTGAGCTCTGATGTAATGAGGAACTCTGATGTAAGGGGGCTCTGTGAACTCTGATTAAGGGGAAATTCTGCTAACTCTGATGTAAGGGGGAACTCTGCAAACTCTGATGTAAGGGGGAACTCTGCTAACTCTGATGTAAGTGGGGCTCTGTGAACTCTGATGTAAGTGGGAACTCTGCTAACTGTGATGGAAGGGGGAACTCTGCTAACTGTGATGGAAGGGGGAACTCTGCTAACTGTGATGTAATGGGGAACTCTGCTAACTCTGATGGAAGGGGGAACTCTGCTAACTCTGATGGAAGGGGGAACTCTGCTAACTCTGATGGAAGGGGGGACTCTGCTACCTCTGATGGAAGGGGGAACTCTGAAAACTCTGATGTAAGGGGGGGGCTCTGTGAGCTCTGATGTAAGAGGAAACTCTGTGAACTCTGATGTAAAAGGGGCTCTATGAACTCTGATTAAGGGGAAATTCTGCTAACTCTGATGTAAGGGGGAACTCTGCTAAATCTGATGTAAGGGGGAACTCTGCTAACTCTGATGTAAGGGGGAACTCTGCTAACTCTGATGTAAGGGGGGACTCTGCTAACTCTGATGTAAGGGGGAACTCTGTGAACCCTGATGTAAGGGAGAACTCTGAGAATTTTGATGTAAGGGGGGATTTGTGAACTGTGATGTAAGGGGGAACTCTGCTAACTGTGATGGAAGGGGGAACTCTGCTAACTGTGATGGAAGGGGGAACTCTGCTAACTGTGATGGAAGGGGGAACTCTGCTAACTGTGATGGAAGGGGGAATTCTGCTAACTGTGATGGAAGGGGGAACTCTGCTAACTGTGATGTAATGGGGAACTCTGCTAACTCTGATGGAAGGGGGAACTCTGCTAACTCTGATGGAAGGGGGAACTTTGCTAACTCTGATGGAAGGGGGAACTCTGCTAACTCTGATAGAAGGGGGGACTCTGCTAACTCTGATGGAAGGGGGAACTCTGCTAAGTCTGAAGGAAGGGGGAACCCTGCTAACTCTGAAGGAAGGGGGAACTCTGCTAACTCTGAAGGAAGGGGGAACTCTGCTAACTCTGATGGAGGGGGGGGACTCTGCTAACTCTGATAGAAGGGGGATGTCAGAGAAAAATCCACAGAAGAAGTGGCATATCTGTCAATAACCATCAGAATTTCGCATTGGTGAACATAAATTCGCCAATGCTAATGCACATGCGCATACGTGCAAGAATGGTCAAGAAGCTATAGCCAAAGAGCACGCAATACATGACAGATTCTGGCGCCATTGGCCTATTTAAAGCCAGCGGCAGTAACCACTAATTGCTGGATGATCGCCAGCCCCCCTGTGTTTCCTGTGCCTTGTGTATCCTGATTTTGGGCCTCCTGTTACCGACCCGGATTGCCTTTGACCTGATTCACCTTGATTCCTGGGTCTGACCCTTGACTTCAACTTCTGACTTACTTCTGCTTGATCCACTGTGTTTGACCTCGGCTTGGCTCACTGACTCTGCTATTACCAGTTTACCCATGTATGACCCCGGCTTGTTCCAGTTCTGCTTCCTGCCTCGGCTTACTCTGATGTTAGGGGAAGACTGCTAACTCTGATAGAAGGGGCACTCGGCTAACTCTGATGTTAGGGGGAAGACTGCTAACTCTGATAGAAGGGGGGACTCTGTGAACTCCGATGTAAGGGGGAACTCTGTGAACTCCGATGTAAGGGGGAACTCTGTGAACTCCGATGTACGGGGGAACTCTGTGAACTCCGATGTACGGGGGAACTTTGTGAACTCTGATGTATGGGGGAACTCTGTGAACTCCGATGTAAGGGGGAACTCTGTGAACTCCGATGTAAGGGGGAACTCTGTGAACTCCGATGTAAGGGGGAACTCTGTGAACTCCGATGTAAGGGGGAACTCTGTGAACTCCGATGTAAGGGGGAACTCTGTGAACTCCGATGTAAGGGGGAACTCTGTGAACTCCGATGTAAGGGGGAACTCTGTGAACTCCGATGTAAGGGGAACTCTGTGAACTCTGGACACAAACTCTTGACCCTAGCACAAAATCCCCCAATTTTACCTCTTCTAGCACAAACCCCCAAACCCCCAAACCCCCCCCCCCCACCTAGCACATATCCCCAATCATCCATACTAGCACAAATCCCCCCCCCCAAAAATAAAATTCCCCTCCTAGCACAAACCCCCTCCCCCCTCTACCATATTATCTCTTCTAGCACAAACCCTCCCTAATTCCCCCTCCTAGCACAAATCCTTTTCCCCATTCTCCCACCCAACACAAATTCTCGAAATCACCACTCCTAGCACCCCCCCCCCCCCAATAAAATTTCCCCTGCTAGAACAATTCTTACCCCCTGATGCCTCCCAAATTCCCCCTTTCAACACAAATCCTCCCCATCTTCTTGTGGTGCCCCCTGCCCACCTTATATGATGCCATAGCACCTAGGGCACCCGCCCCTCCTGCCCTGCATTTCCTGCTGATGCTAACTATCCAGGAATCTCTGAAGTGATCGCCCTGATAAGGGGAAGAATGTGGTGGATTTCTGATGATTATTCAATAAGAAAAATAATAACTGGACTCTGGTGTGGCCCCATTATTGACACTCTCTTTATATTCAATAAAGGCGGAGCTTATCTGAAGCTATATACTGCTGCTGTGTATTGTGACGGGTCAAGAAAGTATTCATAAAGAGTTAATAACAGGTCCCCTTTAAATGTCCATTTTTACTGACTACTTTACTGACATTTGGAGACAATGTTTCCTATCGTTAGGCTTTAGGAAATGACAAAGCGTTGTCCATGCGGCCCTCGGTTCTCGGGTTTCCCGTCAAGCACCCCCCCCCCCCCCCCCCATTTCCTAATCCAGGGACTGGCCGGAACACGTCTCCTGCTTATCTAGTGATACAAATCCTTTATTCTCCCATACAAATCTATCCTGATTTTCCAGAAAAGCTGCATTTCTCCTCACTCTCTTTTCTGAGGCTGAGCTTTAAGGTTCGGCCAGAAGATATTCAGTGAAAGGCTGAGAAGACACGAGCTGTCAGCCGGTCCCTGGAAAACAAACACGGGAGGATCAAGCGAAAGAAAACATAGCAAGCCCCAAAAAATGCTAAGATCACTCAGCTGTTACCCCATAGAATCCGGGGGACGCCCTGCTCGCCCATCGGGGGGACTCACAACTGCTCCATGACAGATTATTCTTTAATATGTACTTTTTTTTGCAGGCTGGCTGAGTAATCAGCAGTGGAAATTAATCAGCATCAGTGTGGAGTAATCAGCAGTGGAAATTAATCAGCATCAGTGTGGAGTAATCAGCAGTGGAAATCAGTCAGCATCACTGTGGAGTACTGTGGGAGATGCAGTGCTGCTCCAGGTAGGTTCAATTAATCCAACACCCCACACAGCTCCAGCGTGTGTCTCTCCAGTTTGCACACCTGTGCAATGTTTAAGGGAAAGTCTGGATGGCTGCGCTGGAACACTAAAATCCGGTTTAATAATCTTGAATAAAGCAGCATAAAAACACCTTTTTTTTTTTACCCCTATTGTGGTTCTCTATGCTGTATTTATGGGGCACATTTCCTTCCAGTGTCACCAATAATGGGGCCCAATGACACCAATGATGGGGCACTATTCCTCCCACTGACACCAATGATGAGGCACTATTCCTCCCACTGACACCAATGATGAGGCACTATTCCTCCCACTGACACCAATGATGAGGCACTATTCCTCCCACTGACACCAATGATGAGGCACTATTCCCCCCACTGACACCAATGATGAGGCACTATTCCTCCCACTGTCACCAACAATGGGGCACTATTCCTCCCACTGACACCAACGATGGGGTACTATTCCTCCCACCGACACCAATGATGGGGCACTATTCCCCCCACTGACACCAATGATGAGGCACTATTCCTTCCACTGACACCAATGATGGGGCACTATTCCTCCCACGGACACCAATGATGAGGCACTATTCCTCCCACTGACACCAATGATGAGGCACTATTCCTCCCACTGACACCAATGATGAGGCACTATTCCCCCCACTGACACCAATGATGAGGCACTATTCCTCCCACTGATACCAATGATGGGGCACTATTCCTCCCACTGACACCAATGATGGGGCACTATTCCTCCCACTGAGACCAATGAGGGGGCACTATTCCTCCCACTGATACCAATGATGGGGCACTATTCCTCCCACTGATACCAATGATGGGGCACTATTCCTCCCTCTGACACTAATGATGGGGCACTATTCCTCCCACTGACACCAATGATGGGGCACTATTCCCCCCACTGACACCAATGATGAGGCACTATTCTTCCCACTGACACCAATGAAACCCTTTGTTTAGAAAGTTTGGAGACTCCCTGGTGTAGAATAATCAGCAGTGGAAATCAGTCAACATCACTGTGGAGTAATCAGCAGTGGAAATTGATCAGAATTTAGGGCCTCCTGGCTACCCTGAGCTGTGGTCATGGGGTTCATAATGTGCTTTACATGGGATTATGGCTCGGTGTTTGGGGCCACTTCCCAAAATTCCCCTGTAGGACTCGCAGAGTCTCCCTGCTGCCAGTAAGATGTTGATGGGTAATCACTGGCTGTGTGTTTGGGGACGGTCAGAACGCCTCATTTGCTCTGTAAATAAACTTCAAAGGCTCCGCTCTTTACTGGAAACATTGTAGATGTCATAAAAAGTCACTTTGAAAACGATCGCTCTGATGACGCCTGGCTGGCGCTGGCTCTGATGATGCATGCTCGGAGCTCCCCCTGATGATGCATGCTCGGAGCTCCCCCTGATGATGCATGCTTGGCACTGACTCTGATGATGCATGCTCGGCGCTGGCTCTGATGATGCATGCTCGGCACTGACTCTGATGATGCATGCTCAGCGCTGGCTCTGATGATGCATGCTCGGCACTGGCTCTGATGATGCATGCTCAGCGCTGGCTCTGATGATGCATGCTCGGCACTGACTCTGATGATGCATGCTCAGCGCTGGCTCTGATGATGCATGCTCGGCACTGGCTCTGATGATGCATGCTCAGCGCTGGCTCTGATGATGCATGCTCGGCACTGGCTCTGATGATGCATGCTCAGCGCTGGCTCTGATGATGCATGCTCAGCGCTGGCTCTGATGATTCATGCTTGGCACTGACTCTGATGATGCATGCTCGGAGCTCCCCCTGATGATGCATGCTCGGAGCTCCCCCTGATGATGCATGCTTGGCACTAACTCTGATGATGCATGCTCGGCGTTGTCTCTGATGATGCATGCTCAGCGCTGGCTCTGATGATGCATGCTCGGCGCTGACTCTGATGATGCATGCTCGGCACTGATTCTGATCATGCATGCTCAGCGCTGGGTCTGATGATGCATGCTCAGCGTTCTCCCTGATGACGCATGCTCAGCGCTGGGTCTGATGATGCATGCTCAGCGCTGGGTCTGCTGATGCATGCTCGGCGCTGGGTCTGATGATGCATGCTCGGTGCTTGGTCTGACGATGCATGCTCGGTGCTGGGTCTGATGATGCATGCTCGGCACTGGGTCTGATGATGCATGCTTGGCACTGACTCTGATGATGCCTGGCTGGTGCTGGGTCTGATGATGCATGCTCGGCACTGGGTCTGATGATGCATGCTCAGTGCTGGCTCTGATGACGCATGCTTGGCGCTGGCTCTGATGATGCATGATTGGCACTTGCTCTGATGACACATGCTCAGCACTGGCTCTGATGACGCATGCTCAGCGCTGGCTCTGATGACGCATGCTTGGTGCTCACTCTGATTACGCCTGGCTGGTGATGGGTCTGATGATGCATGCTCGGCACTGGCTCTGATGACGCCTGGCTGGTGATGGATCTGATGATGCATGTTTGGCACTGACTCTTATGATGCCTGGCTGGTGATGGGCCTGATGATGCATGCTGGGCACTGACTCTGATGATGCCTGGCTGGGTCTGGGTCTGATGATGCATGTTCGGCACTGACTCTGATGATGCATGCTCGGCACTGGGTCTGATGATGCATGCTCGGCACTGGGTCTGATTATGCATGCTCAGTGCTGGCTCTGATGACGCATGCTCAGCGCTGGCTCTGATGATGCAGGCTCGGCGCTGGCTCTGATGATGCATGCTCGGCACTGGGTCTGATGATGCATGCTCGGCACTGGGTCTGATTATGCATGCTCAGTGCTGGCTCTGATGACGCATGCTCAGCGCTGGCTCTGATGATGCAGGCTCGGTGCTGGCTCTGATGATGCATGCTCGGCACTGGGTCTGATGATGCATGCTCGGCACTGGGTCTGATGACGCATGCTCAGCGCTGGCTCTGATGATGCAGGCTCGGCGCTGGCTCTGATGATGCATGCTCGGCACTGGGTCTGATGATGCATGCTCGGCACTGGGTCTGATGATGCATGCTCGGCACTGGGTCTGATTATGCATGCTCAGTGCTGGCTCTGATGACGCATGCTCAGCGCTGGCTCTGATGATGCAGGCTCGGCGCTGGCTCTGATGATGCATGCTCGGCACTGGCTCTTATGACGCATGCTTGGTGCTTATTCTGATGATGCCTGGCCAGTGCTGGCTCTGGTGATGCATGCTTGGTGCTCGCTCTGATGATGCCTGGCCAGTGCTGGCTCTGATGATGCATGCTCAGTGTAAGCTCTGATGATGCATGCTCGGAGCAAGCTCGGATGATGCATGCTCGGTGCTCTTTCTGATGATGTGTGGCCAGTGCTGGCTCTGATTATGCATGCTCCGTGCAGGCTCTGATGATACATGCTCAGCGCTGGCTCTGATGATGCATGCTCGGTGCAGGCTCTGATGATGCATGCTCAGTGCAGGCTCTGATGACGCATGCTCCATGCAGGCTCTGATGATACATGCTTGGCGCTGGCTCTGATGACGCATGCTCGGGGCAGGCTCTGATGATACATGCTCAGCGCTGGCTCTGATGACGCATGCTCCATGCAGGCTCTGATGATACATGCTCAGCGCTGGCTCTGATGACGAATGCTCCGTGCAGGCTCTGATGATACATACTCGTTGCAGGCTCTGATGATGCATGCTCAGCGCTGGCTCTGATGACGCATGCTCCATGCAGGCTCTGATGATACATGCTCAGCGCTGGCTCTGATGACGCATGCTCGTGGCAGGCTCTGATGATGCATGCTCAGCACTGGCTCTGAAGACGCATGCTCCATGCAGGCTCTGATGATACATGCTCAGCGCTGGCTCTGATGACGCATGCTCGTGGCAGGCTCTGATGATGCATGCTCAGTGCAGGCTCTGATGACGCATGCTCGTGGCAGGCTCTGATGATGCATGCTCAGCGCTGGCTCTGATGACACATGCTCGTGGCAGGCTCTGATGATGCATGCTCAGTGCAGACTCTGATGATGCATTCTCAGCACGCTGCTACAGTACATGTCACGGCAATCACTCATTGCACAAGTAATTTTCATTATTCTTTAAATCACATTTTTTAAATTAAAATCATTCCAGGTGATCCTTATCCAGACACTTCCTGTAATGGGGTGACAATTGGACTCCTGAGTTGTCACCCTGTCACACCGGCTCTGGTTGAGACGGCTAATGACCGTTTCAAAGTACGTCATGCAGATGGGATCCACTGTTGTCGCCATCGGGAGTGCACACAGACAGGTGGAAGGGACAAAGAGGCTGCAGGAGATCAGCAGCACTGAGATACAACAAAGGATAAAAAATGGTGTCCAGTTGGGGTTTACATGAACTCTGGCGGCCCATTCACATTTAAGTGTTTCATTGCGTTAATGCGCCTGCATTAACAAGTTGCGTTAAGGCAGCCTGTTTATTATTAATGGCCTGCCAAGGCACCACAATGGATGAAAAAACATGCGTGACCCTTTGTTAGCAATGCAGCATGCTACAATATAATACAAGACGTGGTGCGCACCTTGTGCTCTGCTGCTGTGCATTACCTCACTCTGTAGCAATTGGTCTGAGCGGTTTCTCTAATATTTGATCTAGTCACTCTTTCTATTATTTGATCTAGTCAGTCTTTCTCCAGTATAGAAAAGTAAATAACCTCGCGCTTATAGTAAATGAATGTGCATAAATTTAAATAAATATGTATAAATGTGAGTATGTAGCTGCTGCTGAAGAATAAAGTGCTAGTGCCTTAAGGTTCCGTTTCCACTATTGCGTCTTGTTGTGCGACTTGACACATGTCAAGTCGCACAGCAAGTCAAAAGCCATTAATTTCTATTTGGCCCGTTCTAACTGCTGCGACTTGAGTCACAGCGACTTGAAAAATATTTTTTGCACTACTTTTGGGCCGACTTCAGTGGGACTTCCTTCTATAATGAGGGACAAGTCGCACTGAAGTCCCCAGAAGTAGCCGCAAACAAGTTACACTACAAAGTCGCGCTAGAAGTAGCGCGACTTTGTAGCCGCAATAGTGGAAACGGAGCCTTAAAGTGATATGAGAAAAATGATTCAGCGCTGCTACTGATATCCAAACTATAAATGTGCAAATGAGCAAATGTGCAACGGAAGACGCCTGATTGGATGGCGAAACGCGTCTAGCGATTGGCTGAGCGTACCGGACATAGAACGACATAACTTCCGGCCGGTGGAGCGCACTCTGCGAGAGCAGCGAACCACCGCGCCGTGCTCTGTCTATTTGATATTTACTCATTGTAAGTAGGTTTCTTTTTATAATAAAACTATTATTTGAACATACTTCACTATGGATGGCATTCTATCTTTATGAGGGTACTTTGGATCCAAGAATGGCCACCTATAAGGTTCTCTATTGACCGGATATCTAATGTGGTGTTCCAAGGAGCTGTGACAACACACAAGGATATATATTTTCTGCCAGCTTATTAGCGTCTTGTGGTAAGTAGGGAACCACAGGGGGAGCACCTGGCACTTTAACTCTAGCAAGTGGAGCACAGAATTTGCAGATTTTGCACTGAATGGACACTATATTTATTTTTATATTTTTAATACTCTATATCAGAGGTGTCAAACTCAATTTAATCGCGGGCCGCATCAGCATTATGATTGCCCTCAAAAGGGCCGGTTGTATCTGTAAGACTAGAATTCAAGAGCATCCCCTACCCTTACATAAGGCGTCAAGAGCCTCTCCACCATCAGAAGTTGAGTCCCCCACCCTCCCTTACATCACAGTGCACCTCTCTTACCTTATGGTGCTGCTGGGCAGTGCTGTATCTTGGCCTAGGCCAACAAGGCCCAGGCCTAGGGCGGCACTTTGCAGGGGGGGCAGCAAAAAAGCTGCACCCTGCACAAAAAAAAAAGGCTTCCTCCCGGGTCCCGCACGAAAAGGGTCTCTGCCGGCTTGCGCTACACTTTTAATATAGTGCCAGTCTTATGGGGTGAATTGGGCCAGAGGGCAGAGTCCAGGAGGCAAATCGGTCTGGCACCCCCATAAAGCGGTCAGTGATGAGGCTGCACTGATGGGCAGTAATGAGGCGGCACTGACAAGGCTGCACAGATGGGCACTAATGAGGCTGAACGTATGGGAACTGATGAGGCTACGCTGATGGGCACTGATAGACTTGTGGTCTGTGGTTCACAGATGACAGGGCGGGTTGTAAACAGTAAAGGGTGTGGCCTTTACAGGAAGGGGTGGGTCATATGTAAATTAAGGGGTGCACAAGTTTAGTCAGGCCTAGGGCAGCACAAAACCTAAATACACCACTGCTGCTGGGAAGAAGCTGGAGGCATTGCTGGAAAGCAGAAAGTATAAGGTCTGGAGGAGGACTGGAGCTCTCCTGAAGCTACAGGAGAGGTGTGAGGGCCACATAAAATGGCCTGGAGGGCCGGATTCGGCCGCGGGCCTTGTGTTTGACGCCTGTGCTCTATATTGTTGCACTGAATGGACACTATCCATACTGATTTATTGGACATTTTTTTTTGCACCAATTATATTGATTTGTTTAATCTATTGCACGTATATGAAAGGAGTGTATTGCTGATATAATTTATTGCAGTTTGGTATCAGATTTGCACATTTGCTCATTTATAGTTTGGATATCAGTAGCAGCGCTGAATCATTTTTCTCATATCAGTCTTTCTCCAGTACTTGATCTAGTCACTCTCTCTACTACCTAACCACTTCAATACCGGGCACTTTCACCCCCTTCCTGCCCAGGCCAATTTTCAGCTTTTAGCGCTCTTGCATTTTGAATGACAATTGCACGGTCATGCAACACTGTACCTAAACCACATTTATGTCATTTTTTTCCCACAAATAGAGCTTTCTTTGGTGGTATTTGAACACCGCAAGGTTTTTTTTCTTTTTTGCTACATGAAAAGTTTGAAAAAAAAAAAAGTTTTTATTTATGTTATAAAATTTTGTAAATAGATACGTTTTTTCCTGCACTGATGAGCACTGATGAGGCCGCACTGACAGGCACTGATGAGGAGGCACTGATGGGGTGGCACTGATGATAAGGCACTAATATGCAGCACTGATGGGCACTGATAGGCGGCACTGATATGCAGCACTGATGGGCACTGATAGGTAGCACTGATATGCAGCATTGGTGGGCACTGATAGGCGGCACTGATGAGCACTGATAGGCGGCACTGATGGGCACTGATAGGCACTTATAGGAGGCACTGATGGGCAATAATGGGCGCTGGTGGGTGGCACTGATAGATGGCAATGATGGGCAGCACTGATGAGGAGGGCACCGAAAGGGTCCCTGAGCCCTGATTGGCATCCCTGGTGGCCATGGGTGGGCATCCCTGGTAGCCATGGGTGGGCATCCCTGGTGGCTCTAGTGGCACCCCCCCAAGGGTCTGCACTGGTAATCAATGCTCTGATTACCAGCACAGAACCCCCCCTGTCAGGAGAGCCGCCGATCGGCTCTCCTCTACTCGCCCCTGTTAGGCACAAACTGAAGAAAGCCGATCAGCGGCACTTCCTATTTACTATGTGACCAGCTGTGATTGGACACAGCTGGTCACCTGGTAAAGAGCCTACATCATTAGGCTCTTTACCGGGATCGGAGACGCGGTGAGTCAGAGTGACACACCGCACCACCGATCGCCGATCTGCGCGCCCCCCTCCTGGGATCGGTCTATCCTGCTGGACGCCATATAACGGCCAGTCAGGATAGAGCAACCACTTCCCGGCTGTCATTTTGCTATATGACAGGTGGGAAGTGGTTAATCTAGTCAGTCTGTCTCTCTCTCTCTAGTACTTAAATTAGTCAGTCTCTCCTGTACTTGATCTAGTCACGCTCTCTCTCTCTTTAGTACTTTAACTAGTCAGTCTCTCTCTAGCAATTTGTCTACTCAGTTTCTCTAATATTTGATCTAGTCAGTCTCTTTCTCTCTAGTACTTGGTCTGGTCACTCTCTCTCTCTCTCTTTAGTACTTTAACTAGTCAGTCTCATTCTGACACTTGGTCTAAGCAGTCCCTCTGGCACTTGATCTAGGCAGCCTCTTTGGAACTTAAGGCCCGTACACACATAGCGATTGTCGGTCGTAAATATTCTATAATATAATAAACAGTCCCTCTCTAGCACTTGGTCTAGACAGTCCCTCTCTAGCACTTGGTCTAGACAGTCCCTCTCTAGCACTTGGTCTAGACAGTCCCTCTCTAGCACTTGGTCTAGACAGTCCCTCTCTAGCACTTGGTCTAGACAGTCACTCTCTAGCACTTGGTCTAGACAGTCCCTCTCTAGCACTTGGTCTAGACAGTCACTCTCTAGCACTTGGTCTAGACAGTCACTCTCTAGCACTTGGTCTAGACAGTCCCTCTCTAGCACTTGGTCTAGACAGTCCCTCTCTAGCACTTGGTCTAGACAGTCCCTCTTTAGCACTTGGTCTAGACAGTCCCTCTCTAGCACTTGGTCTAGACAGTCCTTCTGGCACTTATCCTGCCAGTCTTTTTGGCACTTGGCCCACATCTCTGTAAGCATTTGACCATGTTCACTGCTAGCTTTTCTCAATTACCCCTTGAAGGTAGATGAGACCCCTGGTCCCAATGATAGTCCCGGACTATCTATAACTTCTTTGCTCGTTTTGTGTCTTGCAGGCCTGGGAGGCTGGTTTCAGGAAGTAACACAGACGGAGACAGATGTATAGTGAAACCAAGCTCTCAGTTTATTATAGGCTCGTTGTGGTTTATATAGTAAAGAGTACGGGCATATAGCATAAGTATAGGATACTTGTTACGTTCTTATTGGTTAAACAGTTTAAGGAAACCAAGCGTCATTTCGGGGAATAAGCGAGTACACTTAATACCATATAGGGCATATAGCTTATTGCTAGAAGCGCCTGACATGATTTCATCAAAAACCACAAACAGAAACTTGCCATAACTGTAACACGTACACAATTGCAAAGCTTGTATAACTAAGATACATAGAAAATGGAGTGGGAACATACAAAATGGAGGACACATAGAATTGATATCTCCCCGTCTCCCACAATCCCCTCTTAAAATCATTAATCCTTAATTGATTTTCCCTTGTTACCCTGTATGTCATTGGAATATATAATTTTTTTTTAGGGATGTCAACAGGGGGCTCTAAACCTCCCAGGAGTGTAGTACCACGACTGGCAGATTAATTCTCTATATCCCTGCTGCTCGAGAGACCAGATCATGTGTCATCCCTTAAACAATAAGGTTCTTCTTTTCCTTCTGTTTGTGTCTTTTAATATACTCAGTATATTCATTAGGGTTGTTAGTCGGGGGGGTTTGGTAATCTGGAACTTGGTGGGATAGCATAGAGACATTTTTCACCTTTGGTCGGGAAGCTCTAGCAATAATACACATTACAAGTTTGAAGCATGCATATAGAAATAACAAAAAGAGCAGAACCATTATAACAGTCATAGCAATATTTTTCAGCCAAGAAAATATTCCTCCAAATCCAAAATTCACATTACCAAAGGGACTCCATGTCTTAGCAATATTCCTGGCTTCCTGTTGCAGCTTATCTACTTCTTCTCGGTGCTGTGCAATAATATCATAATAATCAGGTATCTCTATAGTTGTATTATGTATCCATGTGCAACATTCATAATCCTCCGTAACTTCACATAACCCAGTAAGAGCAGCACTCATACTTTCTATGGCTAGGTCATGGAGCTCAAGTTGTTTCTTAATTGCCCTCACTTCTATATTTAATTTAGTAATGTCTCCTGAGTTCTTATCTAGGATGTCATCGAGAATTTTAGAGTAATTATTCAACCTTTTCATCATGTCTATCCCCCATCCGGTCCATGAGGGGAACCAGGCCCATACCATATCCTTTTCAAGGAATAATTCTCTTTTATTGCGGTGTTTGAGGGGGTACCTAGGATGCATACTAGCTTCAAGGAGATGTCCTCCTTTGTTGTCTCCCACTACACCCATGATGGGAACTAGAGATGCGGGGTAACACCACCCTTGGGGTGCAATAGGGATCCAAGGGTGACAAATCTTTCCACAACAAATATAAGTACTGTTTCCCAAGGCTAGGGGACGTTTGTGAAATATTGCCATTATTTGGTCAGAATAACTAGACCAAGCTAAATTTGACAACAACCGTCCTACTGGGGAAGAGGAAGTGGAACTGGAGTTAAGAAAGTTCATCAGAGTGGCGTTTAGGGCTGGTTCTGAGGTGTGCCAGAAGGAGCTGTCCATCGAGGTCATTGAGATATTAACCTTAGTTTGCTGGCACACTTCAGCTCCCCTGGTGGAGTTTCCCAACCTAAAACACCAGTCTGGGGAATGAGTTCTACCAATAATTTGGAAAGTGAGGGTATCATTTGAGAGTGTTCTCGTGACATTGGTGAGGACAACAGGAGGTGTACCATTTAGAAAAGGGGTGAAGTTTAAAGGTATCGCTACTAGGGGGATTCTAGCTGTGTTAGGATGGAGTTTACTACATATCCAACATTTTTCATATCCGGACTTCTGGGCATAGGCATATTTAAATTGCAACAATGACATTTTATCTGTAAGACTTTTTGAGCTTTCATCTCTCTTTTGTCTGTTATGTGCATTACTCTGTGTTGGGGTGTTGGAAGCTCCGCAAATGGCCTGTAGCCCTACCAGGTCTTCTGGATGATAAATACAGTTAGTGGTAACCCATACTACAGAGTAATGATGCGAAAAATGAAAATGATACGAGTCCTATAAGTAGCCAAAGTTTTCCAGAATCTGGTGCTATTAGGAATGTCATTTTTCTACAGGGTCAGGGCCGCCTGCCTCTGAAACCCCCTTTTCTTGACTATCCTGTTCGAGGTCAGAGTCGTCCACTCCCGTTAGTACCTCTCTTGCTTCTGGACCTTCCTGTTCAAGGTCAGGGCCGTCCGCCCCCGTTAGTACCTCTCTTGGGTCTGGATCTGGACTTGCTTCTGGGGGTGGAGCCTCCTTTACCAATTTCACTCGAGTAGCATGGATCCAGGCTTGTTGGTTCTCCACAAGGACAGCGATTCTGGTCACTGCGACTACCTTTGTCTTTTGGTCCAAAACGAAATCCAGCCTTGGTCTTGTGATGCTACTTCATCTCCTTCCCTCAAGTGATGGGTTGATACCTGTGAAAAGAAAAGAAAGGTGCGAGCAACTTTTTCGTTCCACTTGATTCAAAATTCCAATTTACTTTTTCTCAACTCGTCTTTGATTGTCCTATTTATCCTTTCCACTGTACCTGAATTCTGGGCAATGCAAATAGGAGCACTATTACGGGGTATACACGGTTTCCCCTCTTTGCAAATCAATCCTGTTTCAGGATTCCTTTGCAAAACAGGATAACACCAGTCCTCCAATTCCTCAGCAGTGGCTGAGGCCTGTAGATCTGTGATCAACTGGGCATCATCGGGGAGGATGTGGGTTAGGACAGGCATTTGTTTTAGGGCTCCTAAAGGTAACTGTTGTGCGGCTGCTTTTGCTATTTTGTCTGCTAGTGCGTTGCCCTTGGAGATGTCATCAGTACCTCTGGTATGTGCCCTACAGTGAATGATAGCTAACTCTGAGGGTAACAACATAGCCTGAAGAAGGTTGGTGATGAGCTCTTTCATCATGTCTGCACGGGGTGAAGTGACACTTTCAATAGTTTCTAGGCAGTCATGTGGTTCTTGGCCCATATCATCTGCTGAATCCATCTACTATTGACTAAAAGGAACTCTTATTTCTTCCCTGCTTTGGGCCTATATGTAAAAACCTATTTCTAGATGTTCATGTTTGGCCTTATGTGTTTGTTTGTGTTGTTCCTAATACAGGTGATGCACCTAGCAACATATGCTTTCACTAATTTAGGCCTGTAAATGCAAAAAAAACTTCAGTAATACTTCATATGTTCTTTCCCACCCCCTGTGTCCTATTCCATCATACTAGGCAATAGACAGTGGGGTGCTAGCTGCGGGGATACACACAAGATCTCCCCTCTTTTAGAAAAAGGCCGTTCTCAACTTTTTCTAAAACATCACCCAAGTCCTTAAAACCTGTTCTGTAGCATGTTGTGGTGTAACATAACGTTTATTACCAGTAGCCCATTTAAAACTGGGGCCTACCTAGGGCAAATGATGTGGCCATCCCTATTACCATCTCACAAGATGCTATGTGCTATGTTCAGAGTCACTTCAGGCATGCCTTTAGGCCTGGACTGCGACCATCTTTGGATAAAAACTTATAGGGCAAAGTTTACCACCATACTCCTGGGCAAGTACACCTGTCATGGTCTTACAATTGTCCCTTGCATAAACACAAAACATTTTTCCATGATTTGGGAGGCCCAGTGCAGGCGCTACAACCATAGCAGTTTTCAGATATATAAACGCATTTAACATTTCTGGTGACATTTCTGGACCTGTGGTTTGTCTCAAAATGTTATTATAGATAGGAGTAGTCCGGATCCATAACAATCAATGATCCTGTGGGTGGGCAAGACCCACTGTGGGCTGGCAAGACCCACTAGAGCAGCAGCTCTTATGTGACTGACTCTACTATCACTCTGTGAGAACAAAACCAAGGTGAACAACACTTTCCTGACACCACTGTCATAATTCCTGTGACACTTTGTGTCCACATACATGTACATTTCAATAAACTCACTCGCTCTGACTGGCCTCCACAGAGTGACTACATATGTCATATACATATTGTAGCGGGACTGAACCATGAGCAGGTGTCCATCCCCTCTTGCATGGTCTGGAGAACTATAGAGCGGACAATTGAATTGTCTACTTATCCCTAAGGCATTTCTACACCAGGTAAGTTACCTTGACTGAAAAATAAGAAACAAAGATGGCTGTGTCTCCTCGTCCAATAGGACACTTAAAAAAAACACACTACTTAAACCAATCACTGTAAAGTGGGTAACATCGGATGGTATGGCTGTCAGTAGAGATGGCACATCAGATACCACTTGCATGCTATGATCAGATAAAGAACTAAAAACTTTTTGGCTTAGTGCCAATTTTCAAAAAAAACTTTTTTTTTTTTTTTTTTCGTGCCATTCTAACAAAAGTCTGGCCAGAGGTTCCCCTCTTTCAATAGAGGATACCCATAAAATATAATTTAAAAACTATAATCAGATAAAAAGTTAATCTGGTTTGAAACTTTTGGCTCTGTGCCAACAGGGTCCAATGGTCACACTAATTGCGGTAACCCTTTCTGTCCAAAAATAAATTCCATAGCTATAACAGAAATAATGATATGACATTTGAACGCTTTCTTGGCAAGTAGCCAATTTTCAAAATTTCCTTTTTTTTTTTTTAGAAACTTCTGCTAGCTGCAATTGCAGAAGTGACCATTACTTCCTCTCACACGGAAGGAAATTTACTAGTTTTAAATGAATCTGACACACAAACATTTTCTGCTTGTTTGAGATAATATAATGGCTGCAAAGAAAACGACATCTGCCTTGGAAAACGAAACCGTGGGGTGCAGGTGTGGTCAGGGGCATTTGTAAGGTAATATTTTCATTGTAGGGGGGCCTAGGTTGAAAATGTCCTACTCTTTGCTTTGCCTCTTCTGATAAGGCCCTTGGAAATGTGCGCTGACAGGCTGTTTTTCTTTAGACAGATCATCTCTCTCTGTTATGGCTTTTTTTAAAAACCTTCCATGGTTTTAGTAGCCCAATCAGAAACGTGCTGTTTTATAATTAACATGTACTGTGACTTTAAATTACCGACAAATGTTTGAATCCTAAGACTGTGCTACTCCGCAGTGACACTTAACCACAGCTTTAAGGCTATGTTTCCACTATTGCGGCTACAAAGTCACACGACTTCAAGCGCAAGTTTGTAGTGCAATTTGTTTGCAGCTACTTCTGGGGACCCCAGCGCGACCTCCTTCTGTGAGGGACAAGTTGCCCTGAAGTCGCCCACAAGTAGTGCAAAAACCTTTTTTCAAGTTGCTGCGACTCAAGTCGCAGCAGTTTGAGCGGTCCTATTTGTAAATAATGGGTTTTGACCTATCATGCGACTTGACATGTGTCAAGTCGCACAACAAGTCGCAAAAGTGGAAATGGAGCCCTAGAGTCCAAAACCACCAAACAGTTTCACCCGTCTACCGGTCTACAGGCAATTGCTGTGGGTAAAGAACTTTCACTTATATTAGCATCTCCAATTCTCCCCGCTTTTTCCATGTACTTTATATTACAACTCCCTATTTTTTTTTCTGACCATCTTGCTTGGTTATCTATCCAAGGGTTAATAAATGTGCATCCACCAGAGACCCAGGCGACATATCTCGCCTCGATCAGGGGGGATGGGTTTTGTTTGGTTTGATACTTCCTCATTCTAAAGATATTACAACTAAACATTTACTGAAAGAGAATGCGGACGGACAGAACTCTTTTTTCTGTAATTTACTTGTCTTTAATTAGGCAAACTTTTGTACTACATAGTTGAAGGTAAATTTCAAGAAAACTGCACTGAAAATTGTAAGAAAATTGTATCATGTATGGCCAGCATCAGACCTAAACCTTCAGTATAATTTCACAAAACCATAAACAAAATCCAATATTCTCTCACTTAACAAAACATGTCTCTAAGATTTACACATTCACATAATCACTTGTTACCATGGTAACCCTTTATGGTTTCAAAACCCTCCTTCAAGCCACTGATGTATATAAATTAAACCCATATACTTTTGGACTCGGGTGTCCCTTTTAGGACAAAAGGAAAAAAAAAAAACCCTTTCCGAGTCTTGACCAATACCTCCCGGGTACAGTGGCTATCAAGAAAGTTTTCCTACCATTATAGACAAACAATACAAATTATCTTATACTTCTATGCGACAGAGAAGGAAAGCTTAAAGATTTTTCAGACACAATACGAGCAAATTTATATCACTTCTTAAGTCTCCCTGAGACTAAAATATTTCCCTGAAATATTTCAATTATAGGTATGTTGCGTGTGTTCCCGGAACACACCAACCCCTGTTCAATTGGATATGAGTCTAATCAGGGTCCCCCGGAACCTCACTACAAACGGTTACATAGAAAAGGATTTTTCTACTTACCGGGCGAGTGGGTGTCCGCGGGGAGTGATTCTCATATCCCAGACGAGCCCCCAAAACTGAAGGTAGATGAGACCCCTGGTCCCAATGATAGTCCCGGACTATCTATAACTTCTTTGCTCGTTTTGTGTCTTGCAGGCCTGGGAGGCTGGTTTCAGGAAGTAACACAGACGGAGACAGATGTATAGTGAAACCAAGCTCTCAGTTTATTATAGGCTCGTTGTGGTTTATATAGTAAAGAGTACGGGCATATAGCATAAGTATAGGATACTTGTTACGTTCTTATTGGTTAAACAGTTTAAGGAAACCAAGCGTCATTTCGGGGAATAAGCGAGTACACTTAATACCATATAGGGCATATAGCTTATTGCTAGAAGCGCCTGACATGATTTCATCAAAAACCACAAACAGAAACTTGCCATAACTGTAACACGTACACAATTGCAAAGCTTGTATAACTAAGATACATAGAAAATGGAGTGGGAACATACAAAATGGAGGACACATAGAATTGATATCTCCCCGTCTCCCACACCCCTCAATAATCAGCTGTACTGCGCCCATCAGACGAGCACCAGGGTAAGAGAAAGACGATCGTCTGTCAAATAGAAATATTCCGCACTAGATTGTGAAAAAACAGGCCACTGCCTATAGGCTCCCATCCTCACTGTGGCATTCCTCCAATGCACCAGGTTTCTGTACTAGCTACAGTGACTTTTGCTGCGATTACAGCTGTAAGTCGCTTGGGGTATGTCTCTATCAGTTTTGCACATCGAGAGACTGAAATCTTTGCCCATTCCTCCTTGCAAAACAGTTCGAGCTCAGTGAGGTTGGATGGAGAGCGTTTGTGAACAGCAGTTTTCAGTTCTTTCCACAGATTCTCGATTGGATTCAGGTCTGGACTTTGACTTGGCCATTCTAACACCTGGATATGTTTATTTGTGAACCATTCCATTGTAGATTTTGCTTTATGTTTTGGATCATTGTCTTGTTGGAAGACAAATCTCCGTCCCAGTCTCAGGTCTTTTGCAGACTCCATCAGGTTTTCTTCCAGAATGGTCCTGTATTTGGCTCCATCCATCTTCCCATCAATTTTAGCCATCTTCCCTGTCCCTGCTGAAGAAAAGCAGGCCCAAACCATGATGCTGCCACCACCATGTGTGACAGTGGGGATGGTGTGTTCAGGGTGATGAGCTGTGTTGCTTTTACGCCAAACATAACATTTTGCATTGTTGCCAAAAAGTTTGATTTTGGTTTCATCTGACCAGAGCACCTTCTTCCACATGTTTGGTGTCTCCCAGGTGGCTTGTGGCAAACTTTAAACAACACTTTTTATGGATATCTTTAAGAAATGGCTTTCTTCTTGCCACTCTTCCATAAAGGCCAGATTTGTGCAGTATACGACTGATTGTTGTCCTATGGACAGAGTCTCCCACCTCAGCTGTAGATCTCTGCAGTTCATCCAGAGTGATCATGGGCCTCTTGGCTGCATCTCTGATCAGTCTTCTCCTTGTATGAGCTGAAAGTTTAGAGGGACGGCCAGGTCTTCGTAGATTTGCAGTGGTCTGATACTCCTTCCATTTCAATATTATCGCTTGCACAGTGCTCCTTGGGATCTTTAAAGCTTGGGAAATCTTTTTGTATCCAAATCCGGCTTTAAACTTCTCCACAACAGTATCTCAGACCTGCCTGGTGTGTTCCTTGTTCTTCATGATGCTCTCTGTGCTTTAAATGGACCTCTGAGACTATCGCAGTGCAGGTGCATTTATACGGAGACTTGATTACACACAGGTGGATTCTATTTATCATCATTAGTCATTTAGGTCAACATTGGATCATTCAGAGATCCTCGCTGAACTTCTGGAGAGAGTTTGCTGCACTGAAAGTAAAGGGGCTGAATAATTTTGCACGCCCAATTTTTCAGTTTTTTATTTGTTAAAAAAGTTTGAAATATCCAATAAATTTCGTTCCACTTCATGATTGTGTCCCACTTGTTGTTGATTCTTCACAAAAAATTACAGTTTAATATCTTTATGTTTGAAGCCTGAAATGTGGCAAAAGGTCGCAAAGTTCAAGGGGGCCGAATACTTTCGCAAGGCACTGTATATATCTATAATCACTGCCGTTCCTACTTCCTGAATGTGATAATGCATGCCTGCATGTGATCAAGGATGCACAGGATCCTAAGACCAGAGGCTGCAGTCCTACACATGGGCACGGCTACACAGCGATTGACTTGAGTCAGGAAAAGTGGTGGAGATGTGCTAACAACTAACAGCTTTCCGTTTATTGATTGCTAAAATATTATATAAAGTAACAATTATAAAACTGTTGCAAGCAACAAAATAAAGCTCTGAATCTGATGGGAGTAGTCTGTGATATTTGTTGCATTCTTTGCTTTTGGAGTTCACCCTGGAATGGTTGTGATTAATTCTGACATGTCAAGGTGTCACAATAGATGTTGTCACGGTTAATTAGACTCGGTGAAAGAGTCCGATATTATTAACCATTTAAATGGGGGGGGGGGGGAGGCGTGGGATGGGACACTGCTGGCCAATGACGTGGGACAGCTGACGCCACATATTGCTTATCTATGTTTTTTCCCCCCGCTTTTCAGTAAAAATCCCCATCTCTGGTGTCATCTCTGTCCACCGGACTCTCTCACTCCTTTCTCTCGGACTTTGTGTGACTTGAATACTGCCGGTAAATAAAACACGTCCTAAAATTCCAAACTCCAATCCCCATAATCCTGTCTGCACGGCACCCCCATCCCAACACAATGATAGAAACTGGGGGAGTAAAGTGATCCATAAAATAGACCAGTGGTGGTCAACGTACATGACACGGGAGGCTTCATATGTGACTCCTGACGTCACCAAAGGGCTATATACACTATATTACCAAAAGTATTGGGACGCCTGCCTTTACACACACATGAACTTTAATGGCATCCCAGTCTTAGTCCGTAGGGTTCAATATTGAGTTGGCCCACCCTTTGCAGCTATAACAGCTTCAACTCTTCTGGGAAGGCTGTCCTCAAGGTTTAGGAGTGTGTCTATGGGAATGTTTGACCGCTCTTCCAGAAGTGCATTTGTGAGGTCAGGCACTGATGTTGGATGAGAAGCACTGATGTTGGATGAGAAGCACCTGGCTTGCAGTCTCCCCTCTAATTCATCCCAAAGATGTTCTATCGGATTGAGGTCAGAACTCTGTGCAGGCCAGTCAGGTTCCTCCACCCCAAACTCGCTCATCCATGTCTTTATGGACCTTGCTTTGTGCACTGGTACGCAGTCATGTTGGAACAGGAAGGGGCCATCCCCAAACCACAAAGTTGGGAGCATGAAATTGTCCAAAATGTCTTGGTATGCTGACCGCTTAAGAGTTCTCTTCACTGGAACTAAGGGGCCAAGCCCAACTCCTGAAAAACCACCCCACACCATAATCCCCCCCCCCCCTCCACCAAATGATTTGGACCAGTGCACAAAGCAAGGTCCATAAAGACACGGATGAGCAAGTTTGGGATGGAGGAACTTGACTGGCCTGACCTTAACCCAATAGAAGACCTTTTTTCCCTCTGAGCATAGGTCCTCTCCCCCCTCCAAATTTCCCTCTCCCAGGACGAATCCCCTTTCCTAGCACTATTCCCCCCCCCCCCCCCCCCCCCCCCCAAAAAAAAAAAAATTCTGATCCTAGCACAAATCCTCTACCCCTCAAATTTTCCCTCTGAGCATAAGTCCACTCCCCCCCTCCAAATTTCCCTTCCCCAGGACAAATCCTCTCTCCTAGCACTAACCCCCCTTACACCCCCCCCTCCCATATTACCCCTCCCAGGTCAAATCCACTATCCCTCAAATTTTCCCTCTGAGCGTAAGTCTTTCCCCCCCCCTCCAAATCACCCTCTCCCATGACAAATCCCCCCAAATTCCCTCTCCTAGCACTAACCACCCCCCCCCCCCCCAAATTTTCCCTCCCAGCTAAAATCATCTATCCCTCAAATTTTCCTTCTGAGCATAAGTCTTTTCCCCCCTCCAAATCACCCTCTCCCACGACAAATCCCCCAAATTCCCTCTCCTAGCACTACCCCCCCCAATCCCCCCTCCCAGCTCAAATCATCTACCCCTCCAATATTCACTCTGAGCATAAGTCTTTTCCCCCCTCCAAATTCCCCTCTGCTAAGACAAATCCCCCCAAATTCCTTTTCCTAGCACATCCCCCCCTCATCTCTCCTCCCAGCTCAAATCCTCTTCCTCCCCAAATCCCCCCTCCTGCAAAAATCATCTACTCCCCCAATTTTCGCTCTGAGCATAAGTCCTTCCCCCCCCCCCCCCTCAAATTCCCCTCTCCTAGCACTATTCCCTCCCCATAGCACAAATCATCTATCCCTCAAATTTCCCCTCTGAGCATAAGTCCTCTCCACCCCTCCAAATTCCCCTCTTCCAGGACAAATCCCCCCAAATCCCCTTTCCTAGCACTATTACGTCCAAATTTCTAATCCCATCTAATCGTGCAATGATGTACCCAAAATCCCATCACCCCTACTAGCACCGATTCCCCCCCCCCCCAAATCCCCCTTCCTAACACAATCGCCCCCTCCAAATCACCTCTTCTAGCAAAAACCCCTAAATCCCCACTGCGCCCAGGGCAACTCCCATCGTGGAGGTGCGACCGAGCGCACGCTTTATTTGCCTGTTTTCAGGGAGTGTTTAGAGCAGCCTATTGCAATTAATAAGTACCCAAAATGCGACAAGCGGAAATGCCCCCCCAAAAAAAGATGCCTGCGCCATTTTAAAAATGGCACCACACCAAAACGCATAGTACTGCAATACCATGCATGTGTGAAAGCACACTGAAAAAAAAAAGGCATTGCGGGAAAGAGCACAATTTTTCACGTGTTCCCGCAACACAACAAGTGCGAACAACGCCTGTCTGGGCTTGCTAAATTGTAGACTCTAAGGCTCCATTCACACTTGTGCGACTTGTCATGCGACTTTGCACAATAAAGTCCCATGACAAGTCGCACCCCATATTTTTCAATGACAACCGCTTAAATATGTGCGGCTTAAAGTTGCGCTGAATTTAAATAGGTTCCTACACTGCTTTGGTACGACTTTCATGCGACTTGAGTGCCATAGACTGCAATATAAACCCTCAAAAGTCGCATAAAAATTGCACCTGAATGTTATCCATGTGACAGTTGTGCAACAGATGTCCATTATCATTGGTTAAATCCAACGTCGCATCCAATTTGCACCCATCCAAAGTTGCATCAAAGTTGGAACGACTTCGGAGTTGCTGCACAGTAAAAGCAGCCTGTTGATCAGCGGTTTAACCGCTCCCAACTGCCCACCTTAACAGCGTTCAGGGCTGTACATATGCTGCCGATGTGACTTTGCAGTCGCCACAAAAGAAATAAAACACCAAGCTGCCGTTAATGGGCAGTGCTGCAGCCAAAACTACCTTCTCAAGTGAGTGGGGCTGCACTGCAACCATGTGCAATCCACGCAGCTGTGGCCTGGTGGGTCGGCATTTTGAGGGTTAAAAACAAATTGCAAGGAAGTGATGTCAACCGCCACCGGTAAAGCGATCTGCAGCTGATCACTTTTCAGAGGGTTGGCTATAACCGCTTGCCGACCGCCGCACGACTATTTACTGCGGCGGTCACCCCTTCACAGGAAAAGCGATGTAGGGCTACGTCGCTAGCCTGTGAGGCTCTAGGGAGCGAGCGCGTGCCGCCGGAGGCGCGCTCCCGCGCGGTCACAGACCCGATGTCCGCCGGGCACTCGCGATCTTCCGTTACACCGGAAGAAAGGCAGGCGGCTAATGTAAACAAAGCCGCCTGTCATTCTTCCCTGTGTAAGAATGGAGATCATACAGTTCTACTATGTAGGACCGTTGATCTCTGTTTTTACACTAGTAGCCACATCCAATCACAGTTAGAAACACGCCCCTAGGGACACACTTAACCCCTCCCTCTCCAATAAAGTTAACTCCTTCACTGCCAGTGTCATTTTTACAGTAACAGTGCATATGTATAGCACTGATTACTGTAGAAATGTCACTGGTAACCCCAAAAGTGTCAAAAATGTCAGTCAAGGGTCCGATCTGTCCGCCGCAATGTCGCAGTGGCGCAAAAAAAAAAAATCGCAGATCGCCGCCATTACTCGTAAAAAAAAAACAACAAAAATGACAAAAATCTTTCCCTTTGTTAGTAAACGCAATAACTTTTGTGCAAACCAATCAAAATACGCTTTTTGCGATTTTTTTTTACCAAACATATGGTAAAAAAAAAAAAAATTGGCCCAAAATGTTAAAAAATTTAGATTTTTACATTTTTTTTTGGGGGGGGGGGGGATTTCATATAAAAAAATGTGAAAAATATTGTTATTTTTGCAAAATTGACGCTATTTTTTTGTTTATAGCGCATGATCAAAAAATCGCACAGGTGATCAAATACCGCCAAAAGAAAGCTCTGTTTGTGGGAAAAAAAGGACGTCAAATTCGTTTGGGTACAGCGTCGCACGACCGCGCAATTGTCTGTTAAAGTCACGCAGTGCCGAATCGCAAAATAGGCCCTGGTCAGGAAGGGGGTAAAATCTTCCAGGGCTTAAGTGGTTTAAGAGCCACGCTTCTTTTATTGGCTCCCCTTTGATCTGTTTAATACAACATTGGAATCCTTTTGTTACATTTGTTTAGTAGGTGCAAAAGAAAAAAAAATACCTGTTGGTCCTGCCAGAAATCTTGTGAGATGACACCTTCCTGGGCTGTGATCATTGCTCTCAGCTATCTCCCCACTACAGAGTGCCCACCCCCTTGTTATGAAGAAGAAGAGAAGGAAGCGTTCTGTATTCCTGGCATGCTTCCTGCCCTGGAGTGACAACGCTTGCTTCTCCATTGAGGCAAGCGGTAAGCGCTGTCACCCTACAGGAAGTGTGTTACTGGTCAATTCATTTTTATTTATTTTATTTATTTTATTTTTTTACACTGTTGCTTCAATTTTTTCTCTTTCAATGTTTTTATTGAATTTTCAACATAAAAAAAAAAAAAAAAAAAAACAGATGAGCAATATTATACAGACAATGTGGCAAATTAACAAAATCAATCATATAACTCGACATTGTCAGTAGCTCTGAAGGAACATTAAAAACAAGGGGAAGTTTGGGACTTTTTTTTTTATATACTTTTTTACCTTTCCCAAGTCCCTCTTTTGTTATATTATTCTCATTTTTCTATTCATTACTAGGTATTACTACACATTTCTATTGTCCACCCAGTGCTGCCAGTATTGAGTAGCTTCCACGAACCCTACTGCCACAGCTCCCGGAAAGGACGCTCCCCACGCACCATCTATTTTTCCATATTATTTTTTCTATGTTTTTTACATATGATGCCCCTGGTAGCTC
Source organism: Pelophylax lessonae (assembly GCF_965119305.1). NCBI lineage: Eukaryota > Metazoa > Chordata > Amphibia > Anura > Ranidae > Pelophylax > Pelophylax lessonae. The sequence continues at coordinate 216,266,046 of NC_138778.1, forward strand.
TGTAAGTATCATTAGGGGAATTCCTTTCTTCTCCTTTTCTCTTTGTTCTTTCTTTTCCTTTTTTTCTCTGGCCCACTGGCATATTAACCACTTTACCACCGGAGGATTTTGCTGTCTTACGTCCAGGCCACTTTTTGCGATTCGGCACTGTGCGAATTTAACGGACAATTGCGCAGTCGTGCGATGACGTACCCAAACGAAATTTACGTCCTTTTTTTCCCACAAACAGAGCTTTCTTTTGGTGGTATTTGATCACCTGTGCGATTTTTACTTTTTGCGCTATAAACAAAAAAAGAGCGTATATTTTGAAAAAAATAACAATATTTTTTACATTTTTTTTTATAAGAAATTCCCCCCAAAAAAATTTAACAATCTAATTTTTTTAAAATTTTTGGCCAATTTGTTTTATGCTACCTATGTTTGGTAAAAAAAATCACAATAAGCGTATTTTGATTGGTTTGCGCAAAAGTTATTGCGTTTACTAACTAAGGGAAAGATTTCTGTCATTTTTGGTGTTTTTTTTTTTAACGAGTAATGGCGGCAATCTGCGATTTTTTTTGCGGGACTGCGACATTGCGGCGGACAGATCGGACCCTTGACTGACATTTTTGACACTTTTGGGGGTACCAGTGACATTACCGCAGTAATCAGTGATATACATATGCACTGTTACTGTAAAAATGACACTGGCAGGGAAGGGGTTAATTTTATTGGAGAGGGAGGGGTTAATGTATGCCTGGTGCTTACTGACATGTGTGGGGGGAGGGGACTGAGTGACACAGGGACAGATCGCAGGTTCAGCTATGCTGAACCCTGCAATCTGACCCTGCCCGTCACTTAGGAGATCCGCCCGCTTTGTTTACACAACCTGAAAAAGAATTGGATAGTTAATATATTTTTTTTTTCACTTACCTTGTTTTTAATGAAAATAAACTTACCTTCCTTCCTCTTCCTCCTTGTGCGGACACAGCCGCCAACGTCACTTCCTCCTTTGCATTGCGTCCTGGGAGATGAGGGTTACCAATGGGAACGGCCCCGGCCGCTACTCTGATTGCCGATCGCAATCTACAGCACATGCGCGAGATTGCGATCGGCATTCTGGGTAGCCAAGAACCCGAAAGAAGGACACAGCGGGGGGACACCACGGCTTCAGATGCCCACACCGGAGATGGCCACACTCTGCAATCAATTTTTAAGGTTAGTATTTATCTTTATTTAATAACTGTAATGACCTGTAATGTGGGTTAGTGTTAGGGTAATAGGGGGTAGCTTAGGATTAGGGGGGTATTTTTAGTTAAAAAATGTGTATGTGGCTGGAACTCCCATTTAATGACCAGGCCATATTTTGCGATTCGGCACTGCGTTACTTTAACAGACAATTGCTGCACGCGACTTCACAGGTCGCCCCCTAAGTCGGAGCGACCTAGTGTGAACCGGCACTAAAGCTTCAATTTTTTTTAAAACACTTTCCTTGGTGTCACAAGGAATGTAAACATCCCTGTGACAGTAATAGGCATGTGACAGGTCCTCTTTACTGAGGGATCTGGGGTCAAAAAGACCCGAAATCCCTCATTTGCCCTTAAAAGTATTCAAAATCTGTGTTATTGAATGCTTTTGATTTTTGAAAACGGCGCTGTTGACATTCCGGGTAAACCGGAAGTGATGTCATGTCATCGCTTCTGAGCTACTTTAGCCAAGAGTCAATCAAAGCCGATCTGGGTTTTGTTTGTCTTTCCGTCGGCTGGTTGCTCGGGTCTCCCGGTGGGACGGGAGAGCCCGAGAAAGCCAAAGAAGGTGGCAGGAGGGAGGGGGTGTCCCCTCCTGCTGCTTGTAAAGGCAATCCAGTGGCTAGTTAGCCGCTAGAATTGCTTTTACAAGACAGCCACCCATCAGCTGTAAAAACGGCCTAAGGAAAAGGAGAAGGCACCTCTAAGTGCAGCATAGACAATCGTTTATTGACACGCAAAGATTGGGAACTTACAAGATGTTCGTATGAACCGGGCACATAGCAGCATCACTGGGGGTCCATTCCTGACCCGGTGGCTCCATTTCCCTCAGCCGTCCAACAGCGGGGTAGGTGGAAGTGTGGAGCCCACACAGGACAGGTGCTTCCGTCCAAGGCCGCGATAGAATGCACGCCTCGCTCGTGGACCGCACAAACGCAGTGGCGTCAGGTGGCGGTAACGCGGTTCGGAGCATGTGTAGTAAAGCTCCTTCATCAGACCGATGACAGGGGAAGGGGACCCCTTGTTTTTTTATAGAGAATAAGACCGAAAGCAGAAAGTAAAAAAACGGGAATGGTGGTGACTGTGTGGATGTCTATGGGCTTGGAGACAATCAACAAGCCTATTATGACTATATGATGGGATCTAGTTTTGTAGTTAAAGGAGCAGATGCCTTGCCTTCCTGTTGGCAGCCATTACTACGCATGCTCTGCAATGCGTTACCGCCCCCCTGACGTCAACAAATTTGTGCTGTCCATGAGCAAAGCGTGCGTTCCATCGCAGCCTTGGACAGAAGCACCTGTCCTGTGTGGGCTCCACATTTCCACCTACCCTGCTGCTGGACGGCTGATATGGAGCCACAGGGTCAGGAACGGACCCCCAGTGATGCTGCTATGTGCCCGGTTCATACGACCATCTTGCATGTTCCCAATCTTCGTAAGTCAATAAATGATTTTCTATGCTGCACTTAGAGGCGCCGTTTTCTTTTTTCTTATGCCTATTAGTTGGAGTTGCTTCTACTCTCTAGAAGAGCTGCCCTGGCATCAGTATAGTCCCCCCATAGGTGACCACGGAGGCCATCATTCGTCCATCACAGAGGTTTTATTCCCCCAACAGAAGTGCCTTATGTTCCTTATATTGTAAAAACAGCCTACTTGGTCTACTATCTGGTTAAGATTCGTAAATGGGATCTACGACCCTAAAGCGGAACTCCACCCAAAGGGGGAAGTTCCGCTTTAAGGACTCGTCCCCCGCTCCTTTTGCACAATTGACACTTTGAGGAGTGGGGGGGAACAGGTATCCGATTTTGACAGGTACACTAGGACACTGACAGGTCCTAGAAGACTGCATCCACCAATCCAGGATGTGCCGCAAGACTCGCGCATGCACAGTGGGCACCCGGCTGTGAAGCCGCAAGCTGTCCCAGCCGGGTGCCCATAGTGAAGATGCTGGCACCACCAAGGGAGGAAAGAGGATGAAGATGGATAGGGTGAGCTCACCGCTGGACAGGTGAGTGGCCATTTTTTAAAAGTCAGCAGCTACACTTTAGCTGCTGACTTTTATTATTTTTTATAGGTGGCTGGAGCTCCTCTTTAAAAGGCTCTTTATATTATGGTATTCGTCCCCGCCAGTTAGCACACCTTCACCTTCCTTGTAGCACCTCTCACACCCCCCCGGGCTCCGCGAGCCTCAAATAACTCCAAGATCACACCGTCTCCAATTAGCGATTCTGCTGATTCGTTCTGTAACGGTTACACCGGAAACCTTCAAGAACAGTCTGCAATGCCGATCCCCGATGGAAAACATAGAAAATCATTTCAATCTCATCCCACGGGAAACCATCAATATCTGAGATCTTTCTCCAGAAACAGGAATTTCTTTTGATTCGTTTATAAAGTGATTTGGTTACAATGTAATTCTTTGTCCAAAGGCTGGATACATAGTTACACAGTTCAACCAATAGAAGGGAAACAAATATATATACAATCCTATACTCGCAGTTAATCCAGAGGAAGGAAAAAACCCCAAATAAAGCATGATACAATTTGCTCCAGCAGGGGAAAAAAATCCTTCTGGATCCCCCAAGAGGCAATCAGAAACACGGAAGAAAGCCCAGCACTGGCTGCAAGGCTGGAAATGGTCCTAGGAGTAACCTAACTCTGATTGGATAGAGGAGAGGGTGTGTCCCTTCTGTGCCAGCCAGTGTGCAATGTGTGTAATCTCATCTCCCCGCACTTTCTGCTGCTCGATTTCTGAGCAGCAGCAGTTAGTCAGGAGTGGAGCTCATTGTTGGAGCTCGGCACCGAATGACTGCAGATGCTGGATTGGAAATATTCTTTTATTCGTATTGTTTACCCCTCGGGATCCCTCCAGTTATATGGGGGAGCACTCAGAATCTGGTGCAGCTGTGTATGGGAGCCAATCAGCTTCTAACTTCAGCTTGTTCAATTAAAGTATTACTAAACCCACAAAAGTCAGAATATTGTCTACCCTTGTTCCCCTATACATCTGGTGTCTCCATCAGAGTTCCCCTATATATCTAATGTCTCCATCAGAGTTCCCCTATACATCTGGTGTCTCCATCAGAGTTCCCCTATACATCTAATGTCTCCATCAGAGTTCCCCTATACATCTGGTGTCCCCCATCAGAGTCCCACTATACATCTGTTGTCTCCATCAGAGTTCCCCTATACATCTGGTGTCTCCATCAGAGTTTCCCTATATATCTAATGTCTCCATCAGAGTTCCCCTATACATCTGGTGTCTCCATCAGAGTTCCCCTATACATCTGGTGTCTCCATCAGAGTTCCCCTATACATCTGGTGTCTCCATCAGAGTTCCTCTATACATCTGGTGTCTCCATCAGAGTTCCCCTATACATCTAATGTTTCCATCAGATTTCCCCTATACATCTAATGTCTCCATCAGAGTTCCCCTATACATCTGGTGTCTCCATCAGTGTTCCCCTATACATCTAATGTCTCCATCAGAGTTCCCCTATACATCTGGTGTCCCCCATCAGAGTCCCACTATACATTTGGTGTCTCCATCAGAGTTCCCCTATACATCTGTTGTCTCCATCAGAGTTCCCTTTTACATTTGGTGTCTTCATCAGAGTACCCCTATACATCTGGTGTCTCCATCAGAGTTCCCCTATACATCTGGTATCTCCATCACAGTTCACCTATACATCTGGTGTCTCCATCAGAGTTCCCCTATACATCTAGTGTCTCCATCAGAGTTCCCCTATCTATCTGGTGTCTCCATCAGAGTTCCCCTATCTATCTGGTGTCTCCATCAGAGTTCCCCTATACATCTGGTGTCTCCATCAGAGTTCCCCTATCTATCTGGTGTCTCCATCAGAGTTCCCCTATACATCTGGTGTCTCCATCAGAGTTCCCCTATCTATCTGGTGTCTCCATCAGAGTTCCCCTATACATCTAATGTCTCCTTCAGAATTCCCCTATACATCTGGTGTCTCCATCAGAGTTCCCCTCTACATCTGGTGTCTCCATCAGAGTTCCCCTATACATCTAATGTCTCCATCAGAGTTCCCCTATACATCTAATGTCTCCATCAGAGTTCCCCTATACATCTAATGTCTCCTTCAGAATTCCCCTATACATCTAATGTCTCCTTCAGAATTCCCCTATACATCTGGTGTCTTCATCAGAGTTCCCCTTACATCTGGTGTCTCCATCAGAGTTCCCCTATATATCTGGCATCTTCATCAGAGTTCCCCTATACATCTGGTGTCTCCATCAGTGTTCCCCTATACATCAGGTGTCTCCATCAGAGTTCCCCTATACATCTAATGTTTCCATCAGATTTCCCCTATATATCTGGCGTCTTCATCAGAGTTCCCCTATACATCTGGTGTCTCCATCAGTGTTCCCCTATACATCAGGTGTCTCCATCAGAGTTCCCCTATACATCTAATGTCTCCATCAGAGTTCCCCTATACATCTGGTGTCTCCATCAGAGTTCCCCTATACATCTGGTGTCTCCATCAGAGTTCCCCTATACATCTGGTGTCTCCATCAGAGTTCCCCTATACATCTAATGTCTCCATCAGAGTTCCCCTATACATCTGGTGTCTCCATCAGTGTTCCCCTATACATCTAATGTCTCCATCAGAGTTCCCCTATACATCTGGTGTCTCCATCAGAGTTCCCCTATACATCAGGTGTCTCCATCAGAGTTCCCCTATACATCTAATGTTTCCATCAGATTTCCCCTATATATCTGGCGTCTTCATCAGAGTTCCCCTATACATCTGGTGTCTCCATCAGTGTTCCCCTATACATCAGGTGTCTCCATCAGAGTTCCCCTATACATCTAATGTCTCCATCAGAGTTCCCCTATACATCTGGTGTCTCCATCAGAGTTCCCCTATACATCTGGTGTCTCCATCAGAGTTCCCCTATACATCTGGTGTCTCCATCAGAGTTCCCCTATACATCTAATGTCTCCATCAGTGTTCCCCTATACATCAGGTGTCTCCATCAGAGTTCCCCTATACATCTAATGTCTCCATCAGAGTTCCCCTATACATCTGGTGTCTCCATCAGAGTTCCCCTATACATCTGGTGTCTCCATCAGAGTTCCCCTATACATCTGGTGTCTCCATCAGAGTTCCCCTATACATCTAATGTCTCCATCAGAGTTCCCCTATACATCTGGTGTCTCCATCAGTGTTCCCCTATACATCTAATGTCTCCATCAGAGTTCCCCTATACATCTGGTGTCTCCATCAGAGTTCCCCTATACATCTGGTGTCTCCATCAGAGTTCCCCTATATATCTGGTGTCTCCATCAGATTCCCCCCTTACATCTGGTATCCCCATCAGAGTCCCTTTTACATCTGGTGTCCCCATCAGAGTCCCCAGTTACATCTGGTGTCTCAATCAGAGTCCCCAGTTACATCTGGTATCCCCATCAGAGTCTCCCCTTATATTAGCTGTCCCCAGTGGAGTGCCCCTTACATAAGATGTCCCTATCAGAGTCCCCCTTTACATCAGGTGTCCCCATCAGAGTCTTCTCTTACATCAGGTGTATCCAGTAGAGTGCCCCTTACATAAGATGTTCCCATCAGATTCCCCCCTTACATCAGATGTCCCAATCAGAGTCCCCCCTTAAATCTGGTGTTCCCAGTAGAGATCCCCCCTTACATCTGGTGTCCCCAGTAGAGTGCCCCTTACATCAGGTGTCCCCAGTAAAGGGCCTCCTTACACCAGGTCTCCCCATTGGAGTCCCCCTTACATCAGGGGTCCCCAGTAGAGTGCCCCCTTACATCTGGTGTCCCATCAGAGTCCCCCTTACATCAGATGTCCCCATCAGAGCCCCCCTTACATCAAATGTCCCCATCAGAGTCCCCCCTTACATCAGATGTCCCCATCAGAGTCCCCCCTTACATCAGGTGTCCCCAGTAGAGTGCCCAATTACATCTGGTGTCCCCATCAGAGTTCCCCCTTACATCAGATGTCCCCATCAGAGTCCCCCTTACATCAGGTGTCCCCATCAGAGTCCCCCCTTACATCAGGTGCCCCCATCAGAGTCCCCCTATAGATCAGGTGACCCCATCAGAGTCCCTTTACACATCAGAGTTGTCCCCCCCCCCTTTCCTTTTGTACTCACAAATCACAAACTGCAAAGAAAGCAGCCCCTCCTCCTTCTCTCCAGTCTTCATTCCTCAGCAGTGCGGCACTGAGACTCAGGTGAGTGCTAAGCCCTGGTGGCACCTCTCTATCACCCCCTGCAGGCTGGAGGGAGAAGAACGGCTAATCCTCTCTCCGGCTATATTAGGGAACCACAGTCCAGTCTGGATAATGTGTCCGGTTTTCAGGCAGACTAAAACTGGGAGACATGATTCAAAACCCGGACTCTCCGGGTCAAACCCGAACAGTTGGCACTGGCAACCCCATCTGGCTCCTCTCCTGGACTAGAATGGCTTTCTCTGATTTAACTGCACACTGTGAGCTTCTCAAAATGTGCATTAGAAGCTGCAGCAAACCAGAGAGAGCCCGTCTCATTTCCTGGCTGAAAGTCGCCCAGCATCATCTAGCCCCCTACTTTCATTCAATAGATTTCAGTTCTTTCATTAATGGAAGATCAGTATCACATGGGGTGATCACATTGCATAATTCCTCCTACTGCATCATGATTAAGGGATCTTGAGAGGGGTTCTGAGGCAGGGATGTCTTTAGGAAGATATATACAGCACCCTCCCACCAGCCATGATCTGCCTGCATTGCATAGAGAAGCACAGAGTCCTGTTGATGACATCACTGGGTCTAAAATATGGAATGAAATCAGAAAGGTTGGATTTAAAAATGTCTTCAGCATGTTGATGAGGGGAAAGGGAGTATCAGGGAAGGTAAAACCTAAACAGATAAAAAAAAATCAGCTAAAAACACATATTATACCCTAAAAACAGTCCCAGCCCCCCACACCTTCTTTCTACTTCCCCAATGCTTTCCTGTCCGGGTTCCAGCTGCCCCCCCCCCCCCCCTCTATTCTTGTCTTGGTGTCACTGGGACAGGAAGTTAGAAAAAAACTCCCCAATGTGGTTACAGACTGAAATGTAAATCTGTTCAGAAACTTTCCCACTCCATCCAATGCTACAAAAAAAAAATAATTGGCTTGAGTCGGGTTTTAAATGTTAATTTGTAAAATCAAGATTTTATATTGATGACTTGATGATCACGGTCAGTGTATAAAGATTGGGAAATAAACTAAGATGAACCCAAACCTGTCACAGTTACATGGATTGTGTTCTCTCCATCCACCTACAGGCCCCTCCAGAACTCCTCTTTTCCCATCTAGATATTGAGCCATCTTTGACCAATCTGTTTTGACACCTTTCCGAAGTCCGTACGTAGAAAAAGTTCTGCCTCCCCCCCTCTGCTTCCAGTTCAGCGGCAATGACAGCTGCATTTCAGAGGCCATTGGGGATGGAAGGAGCAAAGAAACGGATGTGTCACATGGAGAATGATTGACATCCCGGGTAAGTTCTTTCCCTCTCAAAGCTTTCACATGTCAGGAGCTGTCAAAGGCGAGCGAGCTGCCAAACACGCCGGGCAAATTCCTCTTGATGTCCTCTTCTGTGCCGTCTTTTTAGTTAGTCCTGGGCAAAACAACCTGTCAGCTCCGCTTAGGAGCCTTGGAGACACCTGAGGCCAAGTTCAGAGATACAACTTGAGGTTTGAAGGCTCCCGTCACCTACGTGGAGCGATCTTCTCGGTCCAGGTAGCTGTATGTTTCACCTCGCCTGCACTGACACGGCACGCTTTGTAGCTGTGAAACTTCTCATTGACCTTGTTTGGTAAAAAGTTTTTAGTTGGAGCTGTCTCGGTTTTTATTTCCAGTTCAGTTGGCCAATTAGAACTGGACCATCCACAAGGCAACCTAAGCAAGAGCGGGAGACCAAAGCTGACACCCTAATTAGGGCCCCATTCTTCCTTAATCCCCCTTTGGGATCAATTCAGCACTATAGCAGTTCTGACCAAAAATGTCCAGTTCATGGGTCAACCAGAACTAAACCATCCACGGGCCAACCTAGGCAAGAGCCGGCATGATGTGGAAGACCAAAGCTGACACCCTAATTAGGGCCCAATTCTTCCTTAATCCCCCTTTGGGATCAATTCTGCACTATAGCAGTTCTGGCCAAAAATGTCCAGTTCATGGGTCAACCAGAACTAAACCATCCACAGGCCAACCTAGGCAAGAGCAGGTATGATGTGGAAGACCAAAGCTGACACCCTAATTATAGCCCCATTCTTTCTTAATCCCTCTTTGGGATCAACCCTACTTTTCAGCCTTTAGAAAAAGTACATAGAAGTAAAAAGTTACTCCACTCAAATGGATATTCATACAGAATCAATTCAGCACTGTAGCGGTCTTGGCCAAAAATTTCCAGTTCATGGGTCAACCAGAACTAAACCATCCACAGGCCAACCTAGGCAAGAGCAAGCATGTGGAAGTCCAAAGCTGACATCCTACTTAAGGCCCAATTCTTCCTTAATCCCTCTTTGGGATCAACCCTACTTTTCAGCCTTTAGAGACTGAACCATCCACAGGCCAACCTAGGCAAGAGCAGGCATGATGTGGAGGACCAAGGCTGAGACCCTAACAAAGGCTCCATTCTACCTTAATCCATCTCTGGGGTCAACCTTACTTTTTAGCCTTTAGTAGAGGTACATAGATATAAAATTTACTCCACTCAAATTTATATTCATGTAGAATCAATTCAGCACTGTAGCGGTCTGGGCCAACAATTTCCAGTTCATGAGTTACCCAGAACTGGACCATCCACAGGGCAACCTAGGCAAGAGCAGGCATGATGTGGAGGACCAAAGCTGAGACCTTAACCAGGGCCCCATTCTACCTTAATCCATCTCTGGGGTCAACCTTACTTTTAAGCCTTCAGAAGAGGTACGTAGATATAAAATTTACTCCACTCAAATTTATTTTCATGTAGAATCAATTCGCTATCTATCTTTGGGGGCAACCCTACTTTCCAGCCTTTAGAAGAAGTACATAAATGTAAAACTTTACTCCACTCAAATTTATATTCATGTAGAATCAATTCAGCACTGTAGCGATCTGGGCCAACAATTTCCAGTTCATGAGTTACCCAGAACTGGACCATCCACAGGGCAACCTAGGCCAGAGCAGGCACGATGTGGAGGACCAAAGCTGAGACCTTAACCAGGGCCCCATTCTACCTTAATCTATCTTTGGGGGCAACCCTACTTTCCAGCCTTTAGAAGAAGTACATAAATTTAAAATTTTACTCCACTCAAAAATGTCTAGTTCATTGGTCAACCAGAACTGAATCATGCACAGGCCAACCTAGGCAAGAGCAGGCATGATGTGGAGAACTAAGGCTGAGACCCTAACCAAGGCTCCATTCTACCTTAATCCATCTCTGGGGTCAACATTACTTTTCAGCCTTTAGTAGAGGTACATAGATATAAAATTTACTCCACTCAAATTTATATTCATGTAGAATCAATTCAGCACTGTAGCGGTCTGGGCCAACAATTTCCAGTTCATGAGTTACCCAGAACTGGACCATCCACAGGGCAACCTAGGCAAGAGCAGGCATGATGTGGAGGACCAAAGCTGAGACCTTAACCAGCGCCCCATTCTACCTTAATCTATCTTTGGGGGCAACCCTACTTTCCAGCCTTTAGAAGAAGTACATAAATTTAAAATTTTACTCCACTCAAATTTATATTCGTGTAGAATCAATTCAGCATTGTAGCTGTCTGGGCCAAAAATGTCTAGTTCATGGGTAATCCAGAAATGGACTATCCACAGGGGAACCTAGCAAAAGCAGGCATGTGGAAGACCAAAACTGACACCTTAACTAGGGCCCCATTCTACCTTAATCCATCTCTGAGGTCAACCGTACTTTTCAGCCTTTAGAAGAGGTACATAGATGTAAACATTTAGAACACTCAAATTTATATTCATGTAGAGTTAATTCAGAACTGTAGCTGTCTGGACCAAAAAATGTCCAGTTCACTGGTCAACCAAAACTGGACCATCCACAAGGCAAGAGCAGGCATGTGGAGGACCAAAGCTGAGACCTTAACCAGTACTCTATTCTACCTTAATCCGTCTTTGAGGTCAACCCTTTTCAGCCTTTATAAGAATGTAAGCGTGTTGAAATTATGTAAGTCAGCCAGTCAGGCGCTCCCCTGGACGGAGGATGAGAGTTAATGCCTTTTCCCAGTTCTTTGGTTTTGGCGGGTTATCGTTAGGTCCGACCCACTGGTGCTGTGATTTAAAAGGGACATTGGTCCAGAATAGAGAATCCCTGAGCAGAGAGACCCAGAGCAAAAGAACCCCATAAGGGAGAAGATAGGAAAGCCACACACGGCTCACTGCCGTGAGTAAAAGGTCATCCGGACCTGGGGCTTGTCCCCAAAGATTCCACCACTGCAAAATGCCACTTTTGGATCCCCTGATTGTACATGGACTCTACCTTTGCAGGTATGCTGGGGCAGCACATAGCCTGAGATGTTTTTTACACTTTTCTAAGTAAACCTTTGAAACCTTGTTCCCACCTGGTCTGAAGTTATCCAAGGGGTGTAATGTCCCTTTCTAGAGTTTGGGTCACTGAGGTTGTCGGGGTATGAAGATGTCATCATTAAAGTTGATATAGTGTGCTGGTGTGAGTGGTTACCTAGAGTGACAGAAGTTGACCAAGGAGTGTAGCCCAAAAGAACCCACCCTGAGGGTAGCCCTCTCATTTGACCCACACTTGGTGCTAGATTAATGGGATAACATGGAGGAAAGGATCATCTTCACACTTACCCCACTGTCAAGGTCTTACCTTACCCTCCTGTTGGCAGCCATCTTTACATGTGCAGACTGCTGCCTCTTATAGACTCTGATTGCAGCATCTCTTGCCTGCTGCCTGGGTGTCGCACAGTGATGATGCTGCACACCTGACTATATATATCACCTGATGGGTTGCAGTCCTTGCCCTTGTGTTTGTGCTCCAAGATGCATCTCTGCTAGAAGTCTTCTGTTATCCGTGTTCCTCCGTGTATGACCTAGCTTGGCTGACGACTCTCCTGGCTCTCGACCCCGTGTCGGCAGACGATCTCGCATCAGCAGATGACGCGGCATCGGTAGACTTCCTGCTTCTGGACTCGACCCTGGCTTGGATGACTACCTGCTTCTGGACTTAACCCCCGGCTTGTTCCTGCTCTCACTTCCTTACTCTTGCTGTGTGTTTTTTGTTGTTTGCACCAATAAACTGCTTTATTTTCTCCACTCAAATTTATATTCATGTAGAGTCAATTGGATGCTGGTTTCTTACGGCCTTTGGAACAACATGAAGGTCTTCATGATGTAAAACTTCCAAGTATATCATGGGTGGTGGAACTAACCTTTTAAATCTCTCATGGCTCCATCCCACATTCTCAAAATTCTGCAAAATCCTTTCTCCAAACCCACAACCATTTATAGTGGAGAAGGTAATATTGGGACTTTAAATGCGGCACATTTAAAGTCTTCATATTACCTTCTCTACCACAAGTGGTTGTAGGGTTTAGACAAATTATATTGCACAGTCTTCATGGTGTAGCTTCTGGCTTTGCTCCTGGTCATTGGTCACCTTTATAATTGTCAGTTCAACTCGCCACAATAAAAGAAATCTCCAACATAGAAATCCAACAGGAAGAGGGTCCTCAAGATAGAAGATACAAGTGACTTAAGTGTCCAAATATCACTGTTGGGTGGACAATTCCTTTAACAAGAAACATTGGGTAGTAGGTAAACATATGGCGCTTTTCCACTGCATGGAACCGAACGGTTCGGCTCGCTTTTGTGCTTTTCTACTGCTGGTACCGCATGGTATAGTGTCGGAACGGTTCGGTACGGTATGGTACGGTACCGCGGCGCTTTTCCGCTGCATGGAACCGAACGGTACGGTACGGCTCTGAAAAAACAGTACCTACTCGATTGTGGTTCCAACAGTTACCATAACTGGTACCATATCCCACAATCCTTTGCATGCAGTCACTTCTAGCCACTGATTGGTCAGAGAATCCCACCCACCCCGTTGTTATCCCACCCACTTAACTATAGGACTACTTTAGTGGAAAAGCAAACCTATACCGTACCGTACCGAACCGTTCCAACACCGTACCATGCGGTACCAGCAGTGGAAAAGCAAACCGGGCCAAGCAGGGCCGAGTAGAGCCGAGCCGGTACTTGCAGTGGAAAAGTGCCAATAGTGAACTGTTGATATCCATGAATATAACAAGTATCATATTGTCAGAAGTTCCACTTAGTTTATCTTTAAAGTCAATCCACTTATAAATTAAATTTTAGTTACAGGTGGAGCTTGGTGGGATGACTGAGCCGCTGGTGTCTCCACGGTTTGAATCTCCTTGCCATAATTCCTAGCTCTGTGTCCTGTTTACCTGGTAGTTTTGGGATGTCTGCACTGTAAATAAAATAAAAAAATCCAGTAGGGATGGTGGAAACCGCTCTTGATTGGACCAGGATCTTATTAATATTATTTCTGATGAATAGAAGAAACCTTTAGATGGTTTGACTATCCTGTACCAATTAAATACCTGTAGGGAGACACAGTCTACTTTCTCCACTGCAGGTGGCGCCTAATCACAGTGGCCTTGCAGCTGGAGAGGAAGTTGGGAGGAACATATTTCCTCTATAGTTTCCTGGGTCACTGGGGAAGTAATCCATTTGGATGCTGCCGTCCCATGTGACTCTGGCAGCCATCTTGGGACAGGTAGAGATATTTAAGGCCCAGGCTTGGCAAGCTTTATGCAAGTGGATAGCGTAGGGAAAGGTACCCCATCTGTCAGGGACAGCACTAGCCGTGGGGAAAGGTTCCTGATGAGGAGAGGAAACATAGGGTCCCAACTCCTCTGGACATACTCCCGCTTGGGCATGATATGGCCAGGCCGCATTCTGCCCTCTTAACAGACACTGTCAGTCCGGCTGAAACCTACTCTCTTCACATTGCTGGAAACCGTGAGTGTACCCTGTTGGGCAGTCTTCCCACTGGCTTGTTGTGAACAAGTTTACTTTGCACCTGCCTGTGAGAATTATTGCTGCAGCATCATGCTGCACCCCACCTACTGTACATACCAGTCTTGGGTGGGCTGGCCCTAGAGAAGTTCCATTGAGCAGCACATGGATTCTGATGTCCTGCAGAACACCCCAGGACCACAAAAAAACAAGGAGCTTTAATACATACAGAATATATAGCTCCTAAGCTGACCAGTTCTGGTCCACTAACTAAACCAAAGTATTGCCCTATTACTGTTGATGTGTGGCCTCAATAATCAATGCAGAAGATGGGCCAGAGTTGTTGACCTTGGTGGGAATTATTTGCATTTTAGAGTTTTGGTTTTCAGAGGTCTCCAAATTAGGAACTCGTGGACAGACACCTAGAGGTGCCCACTGTTTAATGGAAGCGGCAGTTTGCTCATGGCTAGCTTTATTTATTATGATTCTAGATCCTGGGACACTGTTATGACCAGGGTCTGTATTTCCTCTGCCCACTTTCCATATCATGCCAAAATCAATCATACTCTACTGTTGGTTATTCCCAGAGCCCGCCTCTAAATATGCAAAACTGCCTTTCACGTCCAATCTGGGGTTTGGTCTTGCCCAGACCCTACCTCTATATAGGCAGTGAACAATTATTATGCCCAATTTATAGATTGGTCTTGCCTAGACCCAGGGCCAAGGCAGGGGGCGGTTGCTCTGGGCAACGTGGTTTACTGTAGGGATGGGGGCGCTTTCCTTCTGTTGCAAGGCTGACAGGAGTAGTGACAGCGGCAGTGATTGTAACAAGTGAGTGACTGCTGGGTGTTGGATCCCCTAGGCTTACACATCATGAGCGGGAGAGGGGGGCGCATTTTGGCATCTTTGCCCTGGGCGCTGGATGACCTTGTCCTGGCACTGCCTAGATTACTAAATATGCCTTTGAATTTGCAGGAACTACCCACTTCTGGCCTTGATCCCCACAAATAATGCACATGTGGTTGATACTGTGATGCTGTGATCCCAGGATATAGCTCAGGACACAGTGATCAGGAAGACACTGGGCAAAAATGTAGGGCTGTCCAGGGCAAATCTGGGACAGCTGGAATGTATGTAAGCTATTTAAGCAAGATGGAGCAAGTACTTCACAGTTCTTCTTGTGTCTGCAGTCTCTTATCCCATAACCCTGTGCTGTGCAACCTCCCTCTCTAGGTACCACTTATTGGGCGGTCCTCAGAATCTGGGAACACTGGTTATGATTTTGACACGTTTAGATTGAGGGCCAGAGGTTGAGCAAACTGGCATCCATAAGAGTTTAAATGCTACATTGTTGCCTGACTTGTCCCTTCAAAGAAGACAAAAGGAAAAGGGCCAGCACACTAAAGCGCATCGCATAGGGTAATTTCAATATTGTGCGTTAGCCATATTTCTGCTTTTGAGCTGCATCTTTCATGTGTGTTTTTATATCCTGTATGTACAGTATCTCACAAAAGTTAGTACACCCCTCACATTTTTGTAAATATTTTATAATATATTTTCATGTGATGACACTTTGCTACAATGTAAAGTACTGAGTGTACAGCTTGTATAACAGTGTAAATTTGCTGTCCCCTCAAAATAACAACACACAGCCATTAATGTCTAAAGTGAGTACACCCCTAAGTTAAAATATCCAAATTGTGCCCAAAGTGTCAATATTTTGTGTGGCCACCATTATTTTTCAGCATTGCCTTAACCCTCTTGGGCATGGAGTTCACCAGAGCTTCACAGGTTGCCACTGGAGTCCTCTTCCACCCCTCCATGATGACATCACAGAGCTGGTGGATGTTGGAGACCTTGCACTCCTCCACCTTTCATTTGAGGATGTCCCACAGGTGCTCAATAGGGTTAAGGCCTGGAGACATGCTTGGCCAGTCCATCACCTTTACCCTCAGCTTCTATAGCAAGGCAGTGGTCGTCTTGGAGATGTGTTTGGGGTCGTTATCATGTTGGAATACTGCCCTGCGGCCCAGTCTCCGAAGGGAGGGGATCATGCTCTGCTTCAGTATATCACAATACATGTTGGCATTCATGGTTCCCTCAATGAACTGTAGCTCCCCAGTGCCAGCAGCACTCATGCAGCCCCAGACCATGACACTCCCACCAAAATGCTTGACTGTAGGCAAGACACACTTGTCTTTGTACTCCTCACCTGGTTGCCGTCACACACGCTTGATACCATCTGAACCAAATAAATTTATCTTGGTCTCAGCAGACCACAGGACATGGTTCCAGTAATCCATGTCCTTAGTCTGCTTGTCTTCAGAAAACTGTTTGCGGGCTTTCTTGTGCATCATCTTTAGAAGAGGCTTCCTTCTAGGATGACAGCCATGCAGACTAATTTGATGCAGTGTGCGGCGTATGGTCTGAGCACTGACAGGCTGACCCCCCACCTCTTCAACCTTGGCAGCAATGCTGGCAGCACTCACATGTTTATTTTCAAAAGAAAACCTCTGGATATGATGCTGAGCGCCAGCACGCAACTTCTTTGGTGGACCATGGCGAGGCCTGTTCTGAGTGGAATCTGTCCTGGTAAACCGCTGTATGGTCTTGGCCACCGTGCTGCTGCTCAGTTTCAGGGTCTTGGCAATCTTCTAATAGCCTAGGCCATCTTTTTTTTTTTTAAACAATATTTTATTGAAATTCAAAGCATTACAAATAACAAAACTGTGAGCAGTGGAGCAAAAGTACTTCAAACGGTAAAAATACTAGTGACAACGCGCTCTGCCAAGTGTCAATGCTGGTCGCAAGGAATTTCCTGGGTGGAATCGCAGGATCAATTTTCTGCAAAGCCTAGGGTGTTTTGTGTAACTCTGGGGGGGGGTTTGGCTTTACAGAAAAGGAGCAAAGTATAGCCTGGTGTCAAGGAATGACATGGGGGGGGGGGAGACGAGGGAGAGGGAAGGGAGGATGGGTGGTAGGCATCATATTTAGTATTGGTAGGGTATCAAAACCGCCGTTGCTATTCGTTTGGGACTGGGCTGCCCACCGTAGTCGAGCGGCCCAGTCATGAAAGCTCAGAGGAGCCGTTGTCACCTGAACAGACTTATACATACAGTGAGGCAGTAAAAAGAGGCTAAAACTTATTCATACTACATAGAGAGATTACAGTTGGGGAGAGTGCTGTACACCGGTGCGTTGTAGTCCACTAAGTCAGTAGTGGTGGGATCTTAGATCGAACAGAGACGGGAGCTAAGTATCCTTCAGCTCTCATGGGGCAGGTGGATGATAGACAGTTCCATTTGTTGTCAAATTTTTCGTGAGGCAGACTTGGGTCGATGGAGAGACCCACAGATTCCGTGGTTCTCAATGCAGACATGGCAGTGGACAATTCTGAAATTGTGGGGGCAGAGTCCAAAAGCCAATGACGGAGTATCAGCCTGCGGGCTGACATCAGGCAGGACACTATCCAGGATTTGTGAAAGGACAAAAGCTTCCAATTTGACTGAGACAAGGAGGTGGAGTTTTTGTTCAAGCAGTTAAAAGGTAGAGGGTATATATCATGGGGGAGTAGCACCCCGGTCAGTTTAGCAACATACCTAGTCACCTTATCCCAGAAGGATGATATGTGGATACACGACCATAGCTTGTGAAGAAGGGAAGGGAAACGTTCATTGCATAGAGTACAAAAGTGGTGGGCGGCGTCAGTAGACCACCGAATGTGCGGGAGGTACGCACCATGTAGGATTTTAAATTGTTGTTCCCTCCAGAATTCGTTGGAGACGTACATACGGGTGGTGGTGTATCCTTGAAGGATCTTCCGATGTGCGTCAGAGGATTGGAGCGCCTTGTTCCAAGGCTTGGCTATGGAAGCCGAAATCCCCTTCAAGAGTTCCTGATTTAGAGGCTTGTATAGCTGTGATATCCTGTGCTTTCCCTGTTGTATCCATGTGTCCAAAAGGTTTGAGCGAAAACGTTGTGAGGGAGTATTACACAGGTCTGATACATAACTTATACATTGCCTGAAATAGAGGTAATGCCCTGGAGGAAGGCCGTAGGCTTCCGCAAAGCTGGCGAAAGCCAACGGTCTGCCCGTGTGTACATTAAACAGTTGGTGGAACCGCTCGATCCCCTTAGATGACCACATTTCATAAATTGAGTGCTGCTGCGCCTGTGGGAACCCGGGGTGGCGGTGTATGGGTAGATACCTTGACAACCGCTGGGGGGTCCCCAGCTTCTTCCGCACTTCTCGCCAAGCCGCCACTGTGTCTCTTATCAAGATGTTGTTGCGAAGGGGTTGCGGTATATCCCCCGTCCCACAGTGCAGCAGCGCTATGAGGTCACATGGGGCCACCATCTGCGTCTCCAGCGACCAGTTGGTGTATCGCGAATCCTGGCTGAGCCAATCTAGACATCCCCTCAAGAGGCATACTATGTTGTATAATCTCGTGTTAGGTAGATCCACTCGCCCCTCTTTTTTCGGTAGGTGTAGTTTGATGAGGGAGATGCGAGGTCTCTTCCCCTTCCATAGGAAGGTGGACAGCGCTTTGTGTAGTCTAGTGACATCAGTGTGTTTTAAAAGCAAGGGAATGGTTTGCAGCGGATACAATAACTTGGGGAAGGTGGTCATTTTGTAAAGATGGCATCTTCCGAAGAAGGACAGCGGTAAGTTGGCCCAAGTTTTCATTTCAGCTATCATTTTATCGAGGACTGGCGTAAAATTTAGGTGATAAATTGATGAGGGGAAACGGCCTATTTTGACCCCAAGGTAAGTTATGTGTGATGTTGCTATACGGAGAGTTGAGGAGTTTGCCCACGACGGGGTACTCGTCGTGTTGAGGGGCAGGACTTCGCTCTTGGTAAAGTTAATGCGCAGACCCGAGCACAGATGGTAGTCAGCAAATATGTATTGTACTGTGGGTATATCCTGGCCCGGAGCCGATGTAAATAAAAGGACGTCATCAGCAAACATTGCAATACGAAGCTCTTCGGTGCCCACCCCAATACCATGTAAGTCTGGGTGTGCCAAAAGGGCCCTAGATAGCGGTTCCAGCGCCAAGTTGAACAAAAGCGGGGAAAGCGGGCACCCCTGCCTCGTCCCTTTGAATAGACGAAAGGACGGGGACATATGTCCCGCTATCACCACCTGTGCTGCTGGGGACGTGTACATCGCGCGGATCAGGTGGAGAAATTTACCGGAGAAGCCCAATTGGAGAAGCACGCGATCTAACCATTGGATATTAACGTTATCGAACGCCTTTTCGGCATCGAGAGTTATGATCGCTGTGTCTGAGCCCGGGTCTGATTTTGCCTTCTCCAATGCGAGAAGTACTTTCCTGATGTTAGAGGTCGCTGACCTACCCTTCGTGAACCCCGCCTGTGAGGGGTGAACGAGAGTAGGCATTATGGATGCCAATCTGTCCGCCATCAATTTGGATAACAATTTGGAATCTACATTAAGTAGTGAGATCGGCCTATAAGAGCCCGGGTCTAGTGGGTCCTTACCTTTTTTGTATATCAGTTTGATGTGGGCTTGGCTGCCCGTAGGAAGGTAGGGATGGCCATCCAGTATATGGTTAAATACAGACAGCAGTGTCGGTGCTACCGATTCCATTGCTAGCTTGTAAAAGTCTGGCGTGTACCCGTCGGGGCCCGGTGATTTCCCCGGTGTTAGTGATTTGATGGTTTTGGTCAATTCTTCCAAAGTCAATGGGGCATTGAGCTGCGATAGTTGGTCCTGAGTAAGAGTCGGGAAGCCGATTCTGGAGAGCCACTCTGAGGCCATCCTCTCGTCCATAGGCTCATGGCTGTACAGGTTTTGGTAGAATTGAGCAAAAACCTTATTGATGTCTTTTGGGTCGTTCACTATTTGGCCGTCAGTGTCTCTGAGAGCAGACACCTGAGTAGGGGTAAAGGGACCTCGGCACAGAGAGGCCAAGAGCTTTCCCGGTTTGTTACCATAACAGTGGAACTTCCATTCCTGGTGTGATCTATATAGCTGTTCCCTCTTCTCGATTCTGGAGAGCGTCTGGTGGGGGTGAGAATAAAAGGAGTATTCTCTTCCTTCAGGGTTGTGTAATCGCCACACATCGGAGAGGTGTACGCTATCCGCAAATTCCCGCAGCAACGAGGAGTGACGTGAACTTGGGTTCTGGAGGGCCCTCGCGGCGAGGGATCTGTCCTCCGCCGGGTCCATTAGTTGGTTGAAGTCTCCCGCTACTAAAAGCGGTAGAGGAAGGAAGGGAGCTAATGTCTGGGTTAAAGACTGAAAGAAAGGCGGTGAGGGCGTGTTCGGGGCGTAGACACCCGCAATTGCCCATTCCCGTTGCGCCGTGTCTAGGTGTAGTATCACTATGCGTCCCTCCGCGTCAGATACCGTGTGTTTGATGGTAGCTTGCAAGTTCTTGTGAACGAGTATTAGGACCCCTGCCTTGCCCTTCACTGCCGGAGAGCCAAAAACCTGTCCCACCCACAGCTTGCGCATACGATGGAAGTCCTTTGCTTCCAAATGCGTTTCCTGTAAAATTGCAATGTCAGCTTTCAAACGTTTCAAGTGTCTGAGAACTGCCATCCTTTTGTTAGGTGATCTAAGTCCCTTAACATTCCAAGATATGACACTCATGGAGGGTCCCACGGGAGAGACAACTCGTGGTGATTAAGGATTATCTGTGGGAGCGCCCCTAGTGTTATGCCTCGTGGCGGGATGCCCAACTGGTCAAATAAGGAGGACAACGAACGGTAGGTGAAGGTAGATGCCAAGGGAATAGGCAAAGGTAGAAGGGTAGGCCCAACGTGAGCCAAAGGGTAAACCAGCAAGGAACAAAAGATAAACATGTAGAACTTCACTTTTTTCCTCATGTAAATGAGCTCACGCATCGGACAGCGTTACCAGGTCCAGTGTGGTATGCCCCGCCTCAGATGATCAATAAGCAGTAATTGAGGGATGCTGCTTAGAACAAACGCGGGAGGTCCCCGACGTAGTAGCAGGGTCACACAACACTGGAGAGGGAAAGCTACAGAATGGCGGCGACCCGCGTGCACGGTATATCCCACGCAGGCGGGTCGGGCCTATGTACTAAAATGGCATCTAATAACAAATATGCAGTAAAGAGACCCGTAAGGGGTCAAACAGCCATGACAGGTATACTGAACTGGCTACGACTCATCCTAGCGTAACTGGTAAAAGAATGAAGAAAATGACAGTTGTGTGTAACCATATTAGACATGTATAGTTACCAGGTACCAGTCTGAGGTACCGACGTTGGGAAGCACAGGATATGCACAGGACGAGTTCGTTGGAGCATAGTTGACAGTTATCAGTCCGGCATCAGGTGGGCCATCAGCGTGGTCTGTGGCGGTAAGAGATCCGTTGCTTCTTCGCTGGATCTTTTCTGGGGCTCTGCTGTCCCCTAGCCCCCTGGGGGCGTTGAGGTGACGGTGTGGACGGGGGGTCCAGGGTGAGTTTGTAGTGGCGTTCCAGAAAGTGGTAGGCCTCGTCGGGTGCCGAGAAGGATTTCTGTTCTCCGGATAGGTCCGCTAGGCGAAGTATGGCTGGGTACGCCAGTGTAAACTTTATAGACTTGTGGAACAGGGCCTGACAAATCGGTTGAAAGGCCTTCCTGCGGCGGGAAACCTCCTGGGAGTAATCTGCGAATATCAGCAGCTTATGGCCGTCGACTTGCAGAGCCTTGGAGTTGCGGAAGGATTTCAGAATATTCTGCCGGTCCATATAATTCAGGTATCGCACGATGATCGATCGCGGTGTGCGTCTGTCATTGGAGGGGGCCCCCAGGCGATGAGCGCGTTCCACAGAGCATGGCGTCTGGATCCCCAGAGCCGCAGGGAGGCGTGCTGAAGCTATGTCACACAGAGTTTCTGCTCCATAGGTCTCTGGCAGTCCTATGATCCGGAGGTTATTTCTCCTAGATCTGTTCTCCAGATCGTCCACTTTATCTAGGAGATATATCTGTGTCTGCCTGGCCTGCTGGTCCATCGCAAAAGAACCCTGTAGCTCGTCCTCCAGGTCAGGCATTCTGTGCTCTATTTCTGTTAGCCGATGTGCATGGTCTCCTATCTCCTTCTTTATCTGGGCAATCCCCTCAGAGATGGCTTTGTCCACAGCGTCCTTGATCGTGGGGGACAGCAGGGTGGCCACAGCCTGTGCCAGGGAGGATATCTGTGCCTCGGGGATGGATGTGGTGGTGTCATGGTCTTACCTTCTTGCTGTTCTCCTTCGTTTGACATGTGCTGGCGGCCATCTTGGTTTCTGGGTTTCTTGTAGCCTCCCACCCTGCGGCTCCTCCTTCCCACTGGGAGGAGCTGGATGCCTAGCTCATATATATAGGAGGTCTGTGGCTTCAGTTCCTTGCTTGGTCCTCCTGTGTTCACATGCTTCTAA
Source organism: Pelophylax lessonae (assembly GCF_965119305.1). NCBI lineage: Eukaryota > Metazoa > Chordata > Amphibia > Anura > Ranidae > Pelophylax > Pelophylax lessonae. The sequence continues at coordinate 216,288,687 of NC_138778.1, forward strand.
GACTGCTGCTGCTTCTGGTCCCTGATCCTGGCTTCGTCTGACTACCCTGCTGGTTCCTGATCCTGGCTTCGTCTGACTACCCTGCTGGTTCCTGATCCTGGATTCGTCTGACTACCCTGCTGGTTCCTGATCCTGGCTTCGTCTGACTACCCTGCTGGTTCCTGATCCCGGCTTCGTCTGACTACCCTCCTGGTTCCTGACCTCTGGCTTCGCAAGGACTCTGCCTCGGTTTCGCCTTCCGTTTGGACTTTTGCTTTACAGCTTGATTTTCAATAAAGCCTTCTTATTTTCACTTATCTGTTGTTGTACGTCTGGTTCATGGTTCCGTGACATTAGGACCAAGCCATGAATTCTGACGGTACAGGGCCATCCTCGCTACCCACGCTGGTTGCCAGACTTGATCAGCAGGATCACCTGTTGGGTCGGTTCGCCGTGGCGTTGCAAACCCTGCTTGAACGCACGGCTCATTTCGCTCCCGTTGCCGATGGGTCGGTTGTCGCTCCTGGGCCCGCTCCTACTGCCGCTCCGGTTGTTGCGCCAGAGTCTACCCCGACACCTGTTGTTGCGCCTGCGGTGTTTCGGGGTATGACCGGTTCTGCCCCCCTTCCACAGCGCTTTGGGGGAGAGCCAACTCAGTGCCGAGGTTTCCTTAACCAGGTGGGCATTTATTTCGAGTTGCTGCCACATGCCTTTCCTACTGAGAGATCAAAGGTGGGCTTCTTAATTTCGCTGCTCTCGGACAAGGCCTTGGCCTGGGCCAGCCCTTTATGGGAGAACAACAATCCGGCGGTTGCCGAGTTTTCCGGTTTTGTTGCTTCTCTTCGGAGGGTATTCGATGTGCCGGCTCGTGCTGCCTCTGCTGCGAAGCTCCTTATGTCCATCAGACAGGGTTCACGATCCGTAGCTGAATACGCCATTGAGTTTCGTACCCTGGCAGCAGAGGTGGGCTGGAATAATGAGGCTCTGGTCGCTGCTTTCTCTCATGGTCTCTCGGATGCCTTGAAGGATGAGGTTGCAGCTAAGGACCTACCAGTGGAGCTCGAGTCTCTTATTTCTTTCTTGATTGTGATTGACACCAGACTCAGGGAGAGACCTTCCTTTAAGGAGAGTTTGCGGAGACCTCCTAACAGATTGGCGCCTACCTTTAATGTCCCACCCGTGCCTCCCTCTCCTCCCACGCCTCCTGGGGATGACTTGGCTGGGGGTGAACCCATGCAGCTGGGCTTTGCTAGCCTGTCCGAGGGGGAGAGGGTACTCCGAAGACGCGAGGGTCGATGCATGTACTGTGGTCTCGGTGGGCATTTTCGGTTGGCATGTCCGAACCGTCCGGGAAACGCTCGCACCTGAGATCCTGTCGGGGGAAGATCTTGGGTGGAGTCTCCTCGTCCCCGGTTTCCCGTGTTGACAAACCACTGATCACTGTTGTCCTCTCCTGGGTCGGGGGCTCAGTGACGACCCAGGCGTTGGTGGACTCTGGTGCTGGTGGTTTGTTCATTGATAGTGTGTTCGCTGCCGCCAATTCCATTCCTCTGCAGGCCCGAGGTTCTCCACTGGCTCTTGAGGCGATAGACGGCAGACCCCTTCTGCCGCCACACGTGACTCATGAGACCCTTCCAGTGGGGATAGCCATTGGTGCCGTTCACAGAGAGTCAGTCTGCTTCCAGGTTATTTCGTCTCCACACTACTCGGTGGTCTTGGGGTACCCCTGGCTCCAGAAGCATAATCCGACTTTCGATTGGAGATCGGCCGAGATCCTCTCGTGGTCACCGCAGTGTGGGGCTAGTTGCATCCATGGGCCTGTCAAGTCGCTGTGTACTTCTTCGGACTCTCTGTTGCCTCCTGAATACGAGGAGTACCAGGATGTATTCGATAAGGTGCGCGCGGTTGCCCTACCTCCGCATCGCCCATACGATTGTGCCATCGAGTTACAACCTGGTGCCATTCCTCCTCGTGGCAAGGTCTATCCACTGTCGGTATCGGAGAATGAGGCCATGGAGGAGTACGTGAAGGAGGCGCTTTCACGCGGACACATTCGCAAATCCTCGTCCCCGGCAGGGGCTGGATTTTTCTTTGTGAAAAAGAAGGGCGGTGAGTTGAGGCCTTGCATCGATTACAGGGGTCTCAATCGCATCACGATCAAGAACGCTTACCCGATACCCTTGATTTCCGAGCTGTTCGATCGCCTTAAAGGGGCCACGGTCTTTACCAAACTCGACCTGAGGGCGGCATATAACCTCGTAAGGATCAAGGCGGGCGATGAGTGGAAGACCGCGTTTAACACCAGGACCGGTCATTATGAATCCTTGGTTATGCCCTTTGGGTTGTGCAATGCGCCCGCAGTCTTTCAGGAATTCATTAACTATGTTTTCCGTGACCTGTTGCAGCAGTGTGTGGTGGTCTATTTGGATGACATCTTGGTATATTCTGAATCCATGGAGACCCACATTCTGGATGTCAGACGAGTGTTGCAACGGTTACGAGAGAACAAGCTGTTCGGTAAGCTTGAGAAATGCGAATTTCACCGATCCCAGGTAACCTTCTTAGGTTACATCATTTCCGCTGAGGGGTTCTCCATGGATCCTGAGAAGGTTTCGGCTGTCTTACAGTGGCCCCAGCCCAGTGGTCTTCGCTCCCTGCAGCGCTTTTTGGGCTTGGCCAATTATTATCGGAAGTTCATCAGGGACTTTTCCATGCTAGCCAAGCCTCTCACGGATCTGACCAGGAAGGGCAGTAATTCCCAGGTCTGGCCGCTCGAGGCCATCCGAGCTTTTGAGGCTCTAAAGTCCGCCTTTGTGTTGGCTCCGATTCTGTCGCATCCCAACCCTGGGTTGCCCTTTGTCCTCGAGGTGGACGCGTCTGAGACGGGAGTAGGCGCCCTTCTGTCTCAGCGTAGAACACCAGAGGGTCCTCTGCTTCCTTGTGGGTTTTACTCCCGGAAACTGTCTTCCGCGGAGTGCAACTATCAGATTGGTAACAGGGAGTTATTGGCCATCGTGCAGGCTCTTAAAGAATGGAGGCACTTGCTCGAGGGTTCGGTGGTTCCGGTCCTCATCCTGACGGACCACAAGAATCTGACCTACCTTTCTGAGGCCAAGAGATTGACACCACGTCAGGCCAGATGGGCTCTGTTCTTGTCACGTTTTAATTACGTGGTCTCCTACCTACCCAGTTCCAAGAACATCAGGGCGGATGCCTTATCACGGCAGTACTCCGACCTGTCCAGGGAGGAGTCGATTCCGACTTCGGTCATACCTCCGAATCAGATCCTGGCCGCCATTCGCACCAGCCTGACCTCTCCCCTGGGTGAGCAGATTTTGGCGGCTCAATCTGGTGCTCCCTCTGAGAGACCCAATGGCAGATGTTTTGTGCCTGAGGAGTTGCGCACTCGGTTGTTGCGAACCTACCATAACTCCAAGACCGCGGGGCATCCTGGAAAGAATCAGCTGTCCTGGGCTGTTTCACGTCTGTTCTGGTGGCCTTCCCTACGTTCCGACATCGCCGCATATGTAGCGGCATGCTCCGTTTGTGCCCAGAGTAAGTCCCCTCGGCACCTTCCGTTGGGCCTTCTGCAACCCATAGCCACCGGGGAGCGCCCATGGTCACACCTGGGGATGGATTTCATTGTGGACCTCCCTGCATCCCGAGGCCATACGGTCATTCTCATGATTGTGGATCGATTTTCCAAAATGTGCCACTGTGTTCCTCTCAAGAAGTTACCCTCTGCACAGGAGTTGGCCACGATTTTTGCCAGGGAGGTCTTTTGGTTGCACGGTTTGCCCAAGGAGATTGTGTCGGATCGGGGGAGTCAGTTTGTGTCCAGGTTCTGGCGCGCCTTTTGCTCCCAGTTGGGGATTCATCTCTCCTTCTCCTCGGCCTACCACCCTCAGTCCAATGGGGCCGCAGAACGATCCAATCAGGCCTTGGAACAATTCCTTCGTTGCTATGTCTCCGATCACCAAGACAATTGGGTTGACCTCCTGCCTTGGGCTGAGTTTGCCAGGAACACGGCGGTGAACTCTTCCTCTGGGACGTCTCCCTTCATGGCCAATTATGGGTTCCAACCTGCCGTGTTACCGGAGGTATTCTCTCCCCAGGATATTCCGGCTGTGGAGGATCACCTTTCCGTCCTACGTGCTTCTTGGGTACAGATCCAGAAGTCCCTTGAGGTCTCTGCGCAGCGCCAGAGACTCCAGGCTGATCGCAGACGAGCGCCTGCTCCTTCCTACCAGGTCGGAGACCGTGTATGGTTGTCCACCCGCAACCTCAACCTTCGAGTGCCCACTCCCAAGCTGGCGCCTCGCTTTGTTGGTCCCTTCCGAGTGCTTCGCAGGGTAAACCCGGTAGCCTATGCCCTTGCGCTTCCTCCTGGCATGCGGATCTCCAACGTGTTTCATGTCTCCCTGTTGAAGCCACTGGTGTGTAATCGTTTCACTTCCTCGGTTCCTCAGCCCCGTCCGGTCCAAGTGGGCAATCGTGAGGAGTATGAGGTGAGCAATATCCTGGACTCACGCCTGGTCCGCGGTCGGGTGCAGTTTTTGGTTCATTGGCGTGGTTATGGTCCAGAGGAGCGTTCCTGGGTTCCCTCCGCAGATGTCCATGCTCCTGCCTTGCTCCGAGCCTTCCACGCACGCTTCCCTCAGAAACCGTTCTTTACTCCGCGGAGGAGGGGCCCTTGAGGGGGAGGTACTGTCATGGTCTTACCTTCTTGCTGTTCTCCTTCGTTTGACATGTGCTGGCGGCCATCTTGGTTTCTGGGTTTCTTGTAGCCTCCCACCCTGCGGCTCCTCCTTCCCACTGGGAGGAGCTGGATGCCTAGCTCATATATATAGGAGGTCTGTGGCTTCAGTTCCTTGCTTGGTCCTCCTGTGTTCACATGCTTCTAAGACTGCTGCTGCTTCTGGTCCCTGATCCTGGCTTCGTCTGACTACCCTGCTGGTTCCTGATCCTGGCTTCGTCTGACTACCCTGCTGGTTCCTGATCCTGGATTCGTCTGACTACCCTGCTGGTTCCTGATCCTGGCTTCGTCTGACTACCCTGCTGGTTCCTGATCCCGGCTTCGTCTGACTACCCTCCTGGTTCCTGACCTCTGGCTTCGCAAGGACTCTGCCTCGGTTTCGCCTTCCGTTTGGACTTTTGCTTTACAGCTTGATTTTCAATAAAGCCTTCTTATTTTCACTTATCTGTTGTTGTACGTCTGGTTCATGGTTCCGTGACATGTGGTCTGGTGTGGCTGTGTCAGTGGCGCCTGAGGGGGGGCGGCATCCGCCATGTCTTCCTCAGAGTAGGCCGCATTTGAAGCCGCGGGCTTGATTTGGGCCGCCGGCGGAGCGCCGCCGTGATGGAGGAATCGATCCATAGCGATCGGGGTCCCGGGTCACTGGCTGGCTGATGGCAGCAAAAGAGAGTGCGGATGGGCAAGTATGCGGGCTATGTGGCCGGTTTGTCCTGGAGCCGATGTCCCGCGCTGCCTCCTACATGGGCGCCGGAACCGGAAGTCAGCCTAGGCCATCTTTATGTAGAGCAACAATTCTTTTTTTTAGATCCTCAGAGAGTTCTTTGCCATGAGGTGCCATGTTGGACTTCCAGTGACCAGTATGAGAGAGTGAGAGTGATAACACCAAATTTAACACACCTGCTCCTCATTCACACCTGAGACCTTGTAACACTAACAAGTCACATGACAACGGGGAGGGAAAATGGCTAATTGGGCCCAATTTGGACATTGTCACTTAGGGGTGTACAGACTTTTGTTGCCAGCGGTTTAGACATTAATGGCTGTGTGTTGAGTTATTTTGAAGGGACAGCAAATTTACACTGTTATACAAGCTGTACACTCACTACTTTACATTGTAGCAAAGTGTCATTTCTTCAGTGTTGTCACATGAAAAGGTAGAATAAAATATTTACAAAAATGTGAGGGGTGTACTCACTTTTGTGAGATACTGTAAGTAAATTTAACCACATAGGCTTTTGCTCCTTAAAATATTGGCTTTGGATTGGCGCTAATTGTGAGTTTGTTCACAAAAAAATGCACAAAAAATATTCTGTGGCCATACAATCTTTGCGCACCTAAATTAAACATTTTAATGAGCATATTATCCTTAGATAAGATAGCCAGCATATTTTGAAAAAGGCCTGCCAAAAAAAAGTGCTGAATCTACAAGTCCCAAGATCACGGCTGAGATCAAGATAATGGCGTCCTTATAATCAGCCGCCGCAGAAACACACTTCCAAACACACATCACTGCTGACACCAATTCTGCCGATTAATCACCGTGAGACGTGTAGTCACAGCTGCCAGCTTCTTCTTGTCTCAACCAAACTACTAACAGCTTAAGCACCTTTTCTCATTACCATAACAAACACGCCGGCCAAATGTGGGCAAGCGTCCAATGGCGTCGGATTCGACGTCACGCTGCGTTGTGGCCTACATGGTTGGAAATATTTTTGTCTTGTTTGACCGGCGCCCGTATTCCTGGAATTCTCGGTTGTCTTTTTCTTCTGGTAATAAAGTCTGGTGTGTCATCCCTTTCCTAGCGCAACCCGTACTCGCAGTTTCAGGGAACTCCAATAAAACCAAAAGGAAAGCCGGATTCCAAGAAACTGTCCCACTCATCAGTTACCGTCTGCTAAAGGAAATAAAGACAATCCAAGGTCACGTTCCTAAACCTTCATTCAAATTAAACTCCAGTTGAGTAAGGACAATCCTTTCCAGGCAAAGTCTTACCTGCTGTCAGGGGTTCACTATTATGCGCAGGCGAACGCCTATGCCCATGCGCGTACGCTGAGGCTATCTTGGAATAGCATGCCCGCGCAATCCTCATTGGCGCCAAGCGTCCTATTTAAGGCCAGTGGTCACACTGAATCTTTGCTGTGTGATCTTCAGCTCTCCTGTCTCCTGTACCTGTAATTATCTGCTGTTCCTGATCATCTGACCCGGCTTGCCTTTGACCTTGATTACCTGCTGCCCGCCCTGACCCCGGCTTGTCATGACTACTCTTCTACCTCATTCTGATCTGCTTATCCGCTACCGGCTATTGGACCTGGACCTGCTCTTGGCCTGACTGGGGAATCCGGAGGACCGCGAACTGGTGTTAGCACGCAGCCAAATCCATCCCCACCATCAGGGGCCCTGGTGAATACCGGCTAGCACTTAGACTCCGCGCCTCTGGTGAACCTGTGTCCTGTTAGATATCCGGTCAGCATCCCTGTCCAGGGATCGCACATAGTTCCAGGCTCTTCATCCGGTGAGACATTCCTCTACACGTCAGGCTCTGCCACGACACCCCTGACACCTGCTTTTTTCCTGTAGATCAGGGATGGGCCAATTAATTTTCAAAAGTGGCCCCATGGAAATCTGGGACTGCTGTGGAGGGGCTTAACCAACAGACTGAACTTAGATCTGCTCAATATTCATATTCAATATTATAGAACAAACATACAATACCAATCCATATAGGGAACCAACCTTATGTGATAGGGAAAACTAGCACCTCCTTGGGCCAAACAACTGCAGAGCAGCCTGTCTATGGGAACCAAAATGAGGGTATTTATAAAATTCTCTCTACTGGTTTACACCCCCCCCCCCCACCTCCCCAGCACGTGCCGTTCTTCCAAAGTGGTGGTTAAGGCCAACTGGCAGGGGTGTAGACTCTGCTCCTTACCCTTGGAGTGAAGAGCAGGACCTGGCAACGCCTCCCTACATGTTCCTACCTGCATCACATCCTAGTTACCCACCTCTCATGATCTACCCCAGTTGCTTGATGCCTGTCTATGGGAACCCCATGAGGGTATTTATAAATTCTCTCTGCTGGTAAACACCCCCCCCCCCCCCAGCGTGTGCCATTCTACAGCAACAAGGTGGAAGTTAAGGCCAACTTGTAGGGGCGTAGATTCTGCCCCTTACCAATGGAGTTAAGAGCAGGACCTGGCAACACCACATTTCCTCACCTGCATCACATCCTTGTTGCCCACCTCCCATAATCTGCCCCAGTCACTTGACAGCTAGCACACGGTCAAAGCTGCTTGGAAAGGGCAGAAGTGTGAGCACTGCCATCCTGGCAGCCAGTGGACCAATGAGAGTGAAAGCAGAGCCACTGCCATCGTGTTGACTGGCTTGCCTAGATCCAGGTATTTCTAATTTCTGATTGACCTCACACAGGCTGAACAGGGACAGCCAAAGGGTCGGTTGTGGCCCAGGGGCCATAAAATGCCAAGGTCTGCTGTAGATGGTGAGACAGGCCACATCAGTGCTTATGGTAAGTACTTTCTAGTAATGTAATAAGGAACACCATAACTTCCTAACATCAAAGATGGGTCACTCACTGCAATAAACCTAAGGGCTTTGCAGGGGATGGCTGTCATTCTGCCTCATGCTCAGTGTATACCTGAGTCGATGGGCTTCTAAAGCTTGTCAGGTTTTATAAATCCCCATTACATGCAACTAATATCTGATAGAATCGGGTGGTTGTTATTCAATTCTTAAGAAATATCAAGCAAAATGAATAAGGTATTACTTTAGGAATGTCAGTTCCAGATTGATGTCATTGTGAGTTATGAGAAGTCTTCAATAACCTTCATTAACCTAAGGGACCAGCCAATAACTTTTCATGTATGCATGAAAACAATTTCCTGATCTTTCATGATGTAAAATACCAGGATATTGTGTGGGGGAAAAAAAGCTCCATCTTTGATCATTAAAAAGCCTTCCTTAAGCTCTGGTCAATGATTTTACCTAGACTGTGATGATGTCATCATACAAGAGGAAGCGTTTCCTCAATCTCTCTTTTTTTTTATTCTTCTTTTTTGAGGTTGCAGTGGGTGAGAAAAAAAAAACCCACCAGAACAAAAAATGTGCATGTAAAACACACATAAAAATAGTGCACAGGAAATGTCACTGGTCACCTCCCAATAAGGAAGGACTTTCCCTGAAACCCCAAGGCACAAGGCTCCCAGGGTTTCAAAAATGTCCTGAACTTGAGGTCCAGCTAGATGCAGCAACATGGCTCTCTTCTGAGCAGGTGCAGTCACTCCTGTGGCTATAACATAGAGCTGAAATCCCTTCTTCCACTTGTCCCAGCGCTGTGAGAGACTAGTGTGGTCTCCAGACACATCAAACGGTCCGATAGCCGGTAAATCCAGAAAGCTAGCCATCCTCGTCGCCAAAATGTAGTGTATTAACACAGACAGGCTGTACAGGTAGCTTCTTTATTCACTGCACATCAGCATGCAACTAACTTCAGCCACACCCAGCTCCCAGACATATACATAATTGTAACATTTTGCAGACAGCAACTTAACCCGTTGCTTACCATACTACACGGGGTCAGATCCACCTAGCCAAAAGACTGGGGGGACCAGCTGAAGTCAACCAACAAGTACTAGGTGAAGGACTTTCCCAAAGACAGACCCCAGGGGCAGGGGATGAAGGAACTGAAGGGCCACACGTCTATCGCCTAGACCTCAGGGTAGGCCTGAAGACCCTACCATCTTGTGTAAGAAAAATTACCCCAGTCCCAGACAAAGCACCTAGCCCTTGAGGTATGGTGCATAAAAAAAGAAGTTGTGGCTTAGTGCTTATGCTCACAGTAGGGTTCCAGACCTATGGGGATACTACGAGCACCCTCCCAAGAGAAGCTTGACACCATGGGATCTCTGCCTTCCCAGCTCATTGCCAAACCAGGTAGCAATGCTCAAATCAGGAGGTACTAGGTCCCTTCACACTAGGTAAATACTACTGACCCCCAGCTTACCCAGTGGGCTTTTACTTGGATTCCTTGCCATGGGGAAGGTCCCTCAGATCCCCCAGCATATCAGCAGGGATGTTATACAGGCGGACATTCCTGCTAAAAGTCCAAAATGATGGTGGAGGACCTCTACTGGACGTTGAGAAGAACAGATACTACAGTATACTTGAATTCAGCCAAAAGAGATTTTTTTTGGAAGCTCCTCAATGTGGTGCAAAGTGAACCGTTAAATCGCAGCTCACAAAAACGTACACGGAGGGTACAGTATATCCGAACCTCCAAACAGAAAGGGCCTCTAACCTTGAACCTCCCAGGGAGCAAGGATCCTGACACAAGCAAGGTACGCCATGGACTACCTAGGCCGAAGCCAGGTGGACCCCACTCCTTAAAGAGGATCCTCAGTCATATATTGAAAAATTGAAAGTCAGCAGCTACAAAAACTGTAGCTGCTGACTTTTAATAACTAGATCAGACAGAACAGTAAAAATCTCCTGCGCTCAAAGGTAATGTAACGGTAATAGGTGTAACACAGGTTCTTGGTGGTTCCAAAGAAAGCACAGGTTTTTCTGCTCTCTAGGGGACAGAGGAAAATACCCAGTGGAACACAGTAAAACAAAGAAGAGAGTGTGCACCAGCCTTGCGCAGTACCCAAGTGTTATCTTTAACAGTAGATAAAAAGAAGTGTACTCATAAACAAATCAGTAATAAAAGCATATCAAGAGTTTATGATAGACACAAAGCAACCGGGTCACCGAGACTGTTTCCAGCAAACTGGAGGACCTTCCAAATGGCTGACGAGTTTCGAAGGGAGATCTCCTCTTCCTCAGACCCAATCTTATTAATTAGACACTCACCTGCCCCAGGATCCAGCTGTGTCCTCACCAGGCCGGTTTCTTCACTGGGCTTTGGTCCCCGGTTTCGGCATACTGACTGTGGGCAGCCTGCTGTGACTGCTTTCGACTGCACAACCGGCTGCGCTATCTGATTGGTTCCACAGATTTCTGGGACCTGTGAAATGAATCAGAAGGCTGCGGTGGGAGGAGGCCAACGTTCCGCTCAGATCACCACAGCAAAAAAGTTTAAATGAAGCGCCAAAACTTAAGGGGGGAGGAAGATCGGAACTTCCCCTTTTGGGTAAAGTTCCGCTTTGAGGACCAGCTGAGGCCGGACTTCAAGCACTTAGTGAGGGACTCTACTGGAGAGAGACCCCTCCAGAAGCGAGACCCAAAGGCAACAGTACCTCCCCCGGACATCAGGGTAAATTCCTCCAATGACCTGCACCCGCTGCCTCTCTGCAAAATGGGTAGATGATGCTGGACATCCTCCAGCCAGGAAATGAGGCGGGCTCTATCTGACTTGCTGCAGCTTCTAATGCACATTGTGAGAAGCCATTTCAGTCCAGGAGAGGAGCAAGACTGAAGAAGTAAAGCCTGGAGTTCCACTTTTAGAAGTAACACAAGACCTGACTTGACAGATGACACCAACGCCAACAGTGTGTTCCAGGCACGCTTAACATGTCACCCTTCTGAGGAGCGCCGGGGGCTAGCGTGTGCGACCTCAGAAAAGGCCAACCCTGGATCGGCACGGGGGACCCAGAACAGATGATGGCGTCCAGATGTTGGCACATTTTGGGACATTCCTAGAGATCCACTTTGATGGCAGAAGAAAAAGACAAAACAGGAAGGAAGAGAACACAAAACAGACACAACGTATTCCGGCGGAGTATCCTACATTATCGGTTCGTGTTCTCCGAGTCGTCTGTGTTGCAGTGCCCCGCTCAGGATCTGTTTTTTGGCTGAGGACGAGGTCATCCTTTTATCTCCAGCTGAGCGGAATATTGTCACCACGTGTGTGGTGACACCAGATCACAAGCGCTTGCGTTGTTTTCTGCCCTTGATCTGGCGGCAGAGACATGTGCAGGACAAGTCCCCCCAGTGGAGAAGGGAAGCTTAATAATTTCTGGATAACAAATGTTCATTGTACCTGCCACATGTTCTGCTACAAATGGAGGACAACCATCTGGTGGGATACAGGGGACGACCCTCCGTGATTCCCAAATATTATTTCCACTGTGTCCCATTTCATTTCCTTTTATAAATGGCACCCCAACACACTACTACAATGCATCCCCAATGACTCATGTGGCACCACCACACAACGCATAGTAACTTACCATGTGTGGTGGTGGACTGCATTGGAAAAAGTAGAGCAAGTCCAATTTTTGCTGCACTGTGGTCCATGGGCACCTTGGCTGGATAAATAGGCTACTGTTATGCACATAAGCACAGCATGTGGATCTGAATGAGCACTAAGGACCCCTTCACGCTATGGCGTTGTGGTAACACGCTCTTTACCAAGCACGTGGCAACACACAGGGCTGGAACAAGGTCATCTATTACTATTTATTATTATTATACGGGATTTATATAGTGCCAGCAGTTTGCGCAGCTCTTTTACAATTACAATAGAGCTTACAATCTAAAAGGGAGGGTGAAATGATTCAAAAGGTAATACCGGTGGGGGATAAGGGATAAGCCGATGAAGAAAATGAAAGAACAGTTGGGTGTGAGGGCATCTAGAACCCAAGGCGAACATTACAGACTGCGCCCCCCCCCCCTCCTCCCAAGATGTATTTGCATTATGTATCAGCAAACCCCCCCCCCCCCCAAAAAAAAATTGAGCACCGATCTGCATGCTTACCCCCTAAACCTAAATCCACCCTTCTCCCAGTACAAATCTGCCCTCCTGCTGAAATCCCTGCACAAATCTTTGCCCTCCCATCCAACAACCCTCCCCCATCATCTCCCCTCCTAGCATAAATTCCCCCCCCCCCCCTGAATATTTCTGTCCTCCCCAATCATCTCTACTAGCACAAATTCCCTCCCCCCTCTACCACCAGGGCCGTAGATAATTTATTTTCCTGGGGGGTGGGGGTTCAGTCTTGAGTACCCAGAGAACAATAATTAGCACGTCTGCCACGCTGTGACAAATTATGGTGTGCAGCCTCGTGGATGAGAGAGGTGGTCTTCCCAGTGTCTTCAAACACAAAGTGATGACCGCACTCCGATGTAAGTGCACATGTGACGTTTATTCACCACTGTAGATCCAAACTGGACATCAATACATCACGGACAAGGACAAAGGTTGACGCGTTTCACAAGTTTACACTCGCTTACTCATAACCACACTGGTCTTCCCAGTGGCAGTGCGGCTCTCGCAGCTGATAGGCTACAGTAGCCTCTGAGGAAGTCCCTCCCCTTATGGGATGTCACGCGTGCGGAAGGGAGGAGCCGTGCCGTCACCCGCCGCTTGTGGAAAGCATCTGTTCCTATTGAGAATCTGATGAGGATCTGATGAGCGTTTTAACTGCTGCTTGCATGTAAGAGGCTTTCTTGCTTTTAACTTAATAAATGTGTTAAACGTACTTCACCATATATAATCCTTTGGCTTCTTTTTGAGACACACCATTAGAAAGCAACTATCTGGATTGTCTGGTTTATATTGTCTGAATTCGTCTGAAGGAGGTTTGGAGTAGCTAGGATCTTTCCATCCATCCATCCATCCATCCAACCTGCCTAAGGTTATCTCATCCATTGCAGTTAAAAGGGGAATTTATCTTGGCGTGGTTTGACCCTTTGTGGTCAGCGCTTGAGGTGAGAGGCCAGCCTATTTGGCGGTGGATCTATAGTCACTCAAGAACACGGAATCATCTACTTAGTGCATTTCCATCTACACGGGCCCATTCCCCCTCCCCCCTGCATGGACTTCATTTCTATGTCTTGTTCCATTTAGCGCTGCACTATTTTTGTATATTTCAGTTGTTTTGGTTATGTAGATTAACTTTTCAGTGTCAGCAGCTTTGAGTATTGCTGGTGTATGCGCCGATATTATCACTTACTGTAGGCTACAGTAGCCTAGTTGCTGTGAAATTGGCCGATGCTCTGGGGGGGGGGGGACAAATCTGGCACTAACTGGCACTTTTTTGAGGACCAGTGACACCAATATGCTAAAAAATATGCACTGTCACTGTACTAATGACACTGGCAGGGAAGGGGGTTAACATCAGGGGCGATCAAAGAGTTAACTGTGCTCCTAGGGTGTGGGGGAGGTGGCTTAAAGCGGTAGTATCCTGCTTTTTGACACTTTTACCTACAGGTAAGCCTATAATAAGGCTTACCTGTAGGTACAAATAATATCTCCTAAACCGGCATGGTTTAGGAGATATTAGCAGTGCATGCAGCCGCTCACGTGAGAAGCGAATGCGCTCTGAAGGTCCGGGGGGACCTTCAGTTTTACTTGCCGGGAGCTTGCCGGAAAATCACTCCCACCCGCATGCGCCGGAGTGACGTCGGCACGGCTCCGGCCAATCACAGCGCTGGAGCCGCCGAACCCGGAAGAGACGACGAGGGATCATGGCAGCGCCCGCAGCGATGTCCGGAGGTCCGTGTCGGGGCTTCGTTCTAAGGAAAGTAATACATAATGAGCTAGTATGCAATGCATACTAGCTTATTATGCCTTTGTCTTGCAGGTTTTTTTTTTTTTTTTCAATTTTTGGGTTTACAACCGCTTTAACTGGGGGAAGACAGGGATCTGTGTCTCTGCTTAGCAGGAACACAAGATCTCCATCTTCCTCTCCTGTGAACGATCAGTGGGTCCCAGCCAGAGTTGTATACAGTACTCGAAACCCATACTTGAGTAAAAGTACAAGTGCTCGATCAAAAAGTGACTTGAGTAGAAGTGGAAGTGCTCAATCAAAAAGTGACTTGAGTAGAAGTACTAAAGTATTCAACATTTTTTGTACTTAAGTATTGCAAGTATTTTTTTTTTTTTAATTTTGCTACTCAAGTACTGAAAGTAAAAGTACCAGTAGTTTTGAAAAAAAAATTGCTACTCAAGTACTGAAAGTAAAAGTACAAGTACTGTGTTATGTAGTTATTAAAGAAAGAAGTCAAAAGTTTGAGCCCCCGTTCACATAGGGGCGATCCGACTTCGGGTGGCGACCTCCGAGATCGCGGTGCGAGCAGCGCGCCGCGACCTCGGAGCGGCCGCCACGGACTTCATAACATTGAAGTCTATGGCGGTCGCCTCCTGGTCGCCCCAAAGAAGCTCCGGACCCTTTTTCTAAGTCGGAGCGACTTGTGTCGCTCCTATTAGAACGGGTCCGCAGCTTCCCTATGGAAGGCCATAGAGGTCGCCTCACAGGTCGCCTCTATGTGAACGGAGGCTGAACATCATATTGTTTTTTATTATTTCAAATGCAGCTTTTATTTATACATACAGTAGCATTTATTTTCGTATGCGCTGATAATACACATGTTTTGAGCTTCATGAAACCTGCCATCTACTGTTCTGGCAGTGGTAATTTTTATAATTGTAACGAGTAACTATGCAGCACAAAAAAAAAATAACGGAGTAGAAGTATTGAAATCATTGAAAAAATGTAGTGAAGTAAAAGTGGAAGTAGAAGAAAAAAATTCTACTCTAGGAAAGTACAGATACCGCCTTTCAGTACTTAAGTACAGTAGTGAAGTAGTTCTACTTAGTTACTATACATCTCTGGTCCCAGCGGACATCGCATCCACCAGACCTGCTGATTGGCTTCCGCGGTGTCCAATCACAGGGGGAGCAGATCGCCAGCGGGGGTGCATGAATTCACATACAGGTAAGTGGTTTTGGGCAGGAGAGCTGCCCTGCCTCAGTATATCTGCAATCGGGGTGGTCCATAAGAGGTTAAAGTAGAACTGTAGGCAAAATATTTTTTTTCACTTTGGATAGAGCAAGGGAGAGTTATAACCTCTGTAAGATTTTTTTTTCCCGCTATCTGTGTCCCATTACAGAGATTTCCCTTCACTTCCTGTCCCATAGCCAAACAGGAAGTGGAAATCTCTGCAAATGAAGGGAATCCCATGAGGACTCCCCAGGTCACCACAACCAGTGTCCCCATTGGAAAATTTCCCTTTTATTATTTTTCTTTTACTCTCACTTTCCATGATAATGGTAAACATGACAAATAGAGAGGGTAAATCTCCCTAATGGGGGCACAGACAGCAATAAAAACTGACAGGGGTTCTAATCCCTCTCCCCTCTATCCTAAGCAAAAACAATAAAAGTTTTACCTTTTAGTTATACTTTTAGCTGTTTTTTATGGTAACCAATTTCTACCTATACTGATGATAAATTCTGATACACCCTTCCATCCTTGAGATACAAAGTTCTATAGATATAAGGCGCTGGGGACACAGAGGCCAGAAATGTGACCGTGACCCCGATCCCCGTAGAAAAATCCCAGGTAGTGGGACCCATAGCAGGCCTCCTCGCCTCCACGCTCCTGATTGACTTGTCAGAGATTATGAAAATTCCTCCTAACGAGGGCAGATCACTGTGACATCTGGCTAGGCCAGGATTCCCACGCCGCCCGCAGAGGATGACTCCTGTGGCGTCATGTACCGGAGAGGATACAGCGGGATGTGTAAGGTGACCTGGATTTGTGACACTTCACACGGCGATTACTGCTCTGAGAAGGGACATCTGCTGCTGGCTGAAGAGGCACAAACGTTTCAATGAGGGGCAGAAATCAGGATCCGAGCGCCAGGTAATGAGGGTACGGCATCTTCTGCGTCCGTTCCCAGAGGATGCCACATGTCTGTAGCCAAGAACTTCAACCCAGGCCTGAGAATCTCCACAATATGGTGCCAAATGCTGATGGCATAGGATATAAATGTTCCCAGGACTAATGTATCGACCAATATAACTACAGACAAAGTCATTTTATCATCAGACAGACATCTAAAACTCAAAGGTCATTTTGTCATCTGGATCCTCTCCAATATGTCCACCCTTAGAACCAGGGCCGGTGCTAGACTATTTTACGCCCTAGGCAAGACCAGCTACTTGCGCTCCCCCGCCCCCCCCCCAAAAAAAAGGGAAAGGGTTAAAAACTCCGCTATGTAATACCCAGTGACCCTGATCTGATGGTTCCTCCATGTTATGCTGTCATACCCAGTGACCCCCATATTCCTTCATGTCCTTATGTCCCTCTATGTCACACCCAGGGACCCTGATGTTTTTCCATGTCACATCCTGGGACCCCAATATTCCTCAATGTCATGCTGTCATACCCAGTGACCCCAATGTTCCTCTATGTCACACCAGGGGCCCCTGATGTTCCTCCATGTCATACTCGGAGAGACCCTGATGTTTTACATGTCACGCCTGGGGACATCAATCCCCCATGGCACACAAAGGGACCCCAATTTCTCAGGGCACACATGGTGACCCCGAACCCCTGTTACACCCAGTGACCCCTATCCCCCATGTCACACCTGGTGACTCCGATTCACCATGGCAAACCTGATGACGCCGATTCCCTTTCACACCAGGGATCCTCCATGTCACACCCCGGGACCCCGATCCCCTGTTCTGGGGACACCCACTGGGCAGTATGAAGAGAGTGGTCCGCACTCTGCCCTCCTTCACCGTGATTCCTTTTCCCAGGACGCTCCTCTCCTGGACCACAGTTCTCACCACGGCTCCAACCGGCTCGTGGTGGATGGAGAAGCAGCAGTCAGTGCCGAGCTCCGGCTCAGGTTCAGCTCTCCTCCGCTCCCTGCTTAATATCGACCCAGGGACGTGAATGGCTGCCCACCAGCTCAGTGCAGAGTATCACTTGCTGCTCGGGGTTTAGGCCACTCAGCTCCAGCCGAAGAGGATCATCATGCAGGCAGCACTCCGGTGGGCTCCCTTCCTGCCTATTGGGGCCCCCCCAAACAGCGGTGGAAAGTCAAGGCCTGGTAGTTCTGCCACTGCCCCAGACACCTATCATCTTCCTCTGTCCCTTCTTCCTTGCCCACTGCTGCCTCTCCCCTCAGCTCACAAGGATCATTAATGATGGAGAGATAGTGCCGACTCATGGCTGCGCCCCTAGGTGGCAATGCGCCCTAGGCGGCTGCCTAGTTTGCCTAGTGGAAGCACCGGCCCTGCTTAGAACCCAAAAAGAGTGTGACATTAGAGAGCTGTGTTTTACGATCCCACTTTGATTGATGGCTTAATACGCTGTCTGACAATGGATGATAAAACTGTTCCAACACCTCCATTTATCCATCCATGTCCAAAAATGGTGGGGACCATCTACACTGAAGTGACTCATTTTGCCTGTGGGGCTAAAGCTTTCCATACACAGTTAAAATTTTGTTTGGGAACATCTGTTCTCCAGACGTTCGTTCAATTTTCCAAAGGTAACGGGGACAATTTGACAACTGATTTGGACTAAGGATGCACCAATACCAGTTTAAGACCAAATACGGGTACCAAAACTTTTTCTCAAGTACTGTAGACAGGAACTTCAACCCAGGCCGGAGAATCTCCACAATATGATGCCAAATGGTGATGGCATAGGATATAAATGTTCCCAGGACTCACGTATTGAACAATATAATTAAGACAAAGTAATTTTATCATCAGAAAGACATCTACAACTCAAAGGTCATTTTATCATCTGGATCCTATCCAGACTGTCCACCCTTGGAACCCAAAAAGAGTGTGACATTAGAGAGCTGTGTTTTACGATCCTACTTTGACTGATAGCTTAATACGCTGTCCTAGTCTGACAATGGATGATAAAACTGTTCCAACACCTCGATTTATCCATCCATGTCCAACAATGTTGGGGACCATCCACACTGAAGAGACTAATTTGCCTGTGGGTCTAAAGCTAGCCATACACGGTTAAAATTTTGTTTGGAAACGTCTGTTCTCCAGACGTTCGTTCAATCTTCCAAAGGCAATGGGGACAATTTGACAACTGGTTTGGACTAGGGATGCACCAATACCAGTTTAAGACCAAATACGAGTTCCGATACTTTTCCTCAAGTACTTGTCGATACCCCTGCCCTGCTGGTGTAGTGGTAGGCCAGCAAACATAAAATCAATCATTGCCCTTGGATGTGTTTATTTGTGGTTCCAAAGACTCAAGGTCTACCTCCCGTGCATTCTATGCACGATAGTACAAACATTTTATGTGCAGCAGCCCCATCAATGCTTACCTGAACCCCATCGCGATCTATCGATGTCCATGAGAGCCTCGGCTCTCCAGGGACTCTCACTCATGTTTGGCTGAGCCATTGGCTCCCACTGCTGTCAATCACAGCCAGTGAGCCAATCAGTAGAGGGAGGGGCAGGACCAAGCCATGGCTCTGTGCGTGTGAATAGGCACGCAGAGCCATGGCTCAGGAGCGTGCCCGCTTGGGGGCCCCCATTGTAAGCTGCTTGCTCTTAGGGCACTCAGCAGGAGGAAGGGGCCAGGCAGGGGACCCGAGAAGAGGAGGATCGGGACTGCTCTGTGCAAAACCACACAGCAGGTAAGTATAGCATGTTTATTATTTAACTTTTTTGTTTAAACAAGACTTAAGTATCGCTTTAAGGCTGGGTTAACACACACTATATAACCAAAAGTATTGGGACGCCTGCCTTTACACACACATGAACTTTAATGGCATCCCAGTCTTAGTCCGTAGGGTTCAGTATTGAGTTGGCCCACCCTTTGCAGCTATAACAGCTTCAACTTTTCTGGGAAGGCTGTCCACAAGGTTTAGGAGTGTCTATGGGAATGTTTGACCATTCTTTCAGAAGCGCATTTGTGAGGTCAAGCACTGATGTTGGAGAGAAGGCCTGGCTCACAGTCTCTAATTGATCCCAAAGGTGTTCTATCAGGTCGAGGTCAGGACTCTGTGCAGGCCAGTCAAGTTCCTACACCCCAAACTCGCTCATCCATGTCTTTATGGACCTTGCTTTGTTCACTGGTGCGCAGTCATGTTGGAACAGGAAGGGGCCATCCCCAAAAAGTTGGGAGCATGAAATTGTCCAAAATGTCTTGGTATGCTGACGCCTTAACAGTTCCCCTCACTGGAAGTAAGGGGCCAAGCCCAACCCCTGAAAAGCAACCCCACACCATAATCCCCCCTCCACCAAATGATTTGGACCAGTGTACAGAGCAAGGTCCATAAAGACATGGATGAGCGAGTTTGGGGTGGAGGAACTTGACTGGCCTGACCTCAACCCAATAGTATACCTTTGGGATGAATTAGAGCGGAGACTGCAAGCTAGGCCTTCTCCAACATCAGTGCCTGACCTCACAAATGCGCTTCTGGAAGAATGGTCAAACGTTCCCATAGACACACTCCTAAACCTTGTGGACAGCCTTCCCAGAAAATTTGAAGCTGTTATAGCTGCAAAGGGTGGGCCAACTCAATACTGAACAGTGCCGGCTGGTGAAGTTTTAAGATGGGGGGGGGCAAGACCCGCCCTTCTATTTTGACCCCTCCCATTTCTCAGAAGCCCCACCCCTTATAGACTCCACCCATTTTGTACCCTGTATTTTGCTTGCGTGAACAAATTCTCCCAATATATCACATTTTAAGGGGTCTCTCAGTACTAGTATATCCTATAATAGGGAGCAGGGGTCCTATTATGGGATATACTGTGAGAGACACCCTATTATGGGATACACTGACTGAGAGTGGCACAAACCCCACAGTACAGGCCCCCTAGAACAAACCCGTGCGTGCCCCCTTCAATGCATTGAACAGTGTACATGTCCCCAATGCAGAGTTTAGCGTGCGTGCCCCCATCAATGCATTGATCAGTGTACATGTCCCCAATGCAGAGTTTAGCGTGCGTGCCCCCTTCAATGCATTGATCAGTGTACATGTCCCCAATGCAGAGTTTAGCGTGCGTGCCCCCATCAATGCATTGATCAGTGTACATGTCCCCAATGCAGAGTTTAGCGTGAGTGCCCCCTTCAATGCATTGAACAGTGTACATGTCCCCCAATGCAGATTTAGCGTGCGTGTCCCCATCAATGCATTGAACAGTGTACATGTCCCCAATGCAGAGTTTATCGTGCGTGCCCCCTTCAATGCATTGATCAGTGTACATGTCCCCAATGCAGAGTTTAGCGTGCGTGCCCCCATCAATGCATTGATCAGTGTACATGTCCCCAATGCAGAGTTTAGCGTGCGTGCCCCCTTCAATGCATTGATCAGTGTACATGTCCCCAATGCAGAGTTTAGCATGCGTGCCCCCATCAATGCATTGATCAGTGTACATGTCCCCAATGCAGAGTTTAGCGTGAGTGCCCCCTTCAATGCATTGAACAGTGTACATGTCCCCCAATGCAGATTTAGCGTGCGTGTCCCCATCAATGCATTGAACAGTGTACATGTCCCCAATGCAGAGTTTATCGTGCGTGCCCCCTTCAATGCATTGATCAGTGTACATGTCCCCAATGCAGAGTTTAGCGTGCGTGCCCCCATCAATGCATTGATCAGTGTACATGTCCCCAATGCAGAGTTTAGCGTGCGTGCCCCCATCAATGCATTGAACAGTGTACATGTCATGTCCCCAATGCAGAGTTTAGCATGCGTGTCCCCATCAATGCATTGAACAGTGTACATGTCATGTCCCCAATGCAGAGTTTAGCGTGCGTGCCCCCTTCAATGCATTGAACAGTGTACATGTCCCCAATGCAGAGTTTAGCGTGCGTGCCCCCTTCAATGCATTGATCAGTGTACATGTCCCCAATGCAGAGTTTAGCGTGCGTGCCCCCATCAATGCATTGAACAGTGTACATGTCCCCAATGCAGAGTTTAGCATGCGTGCCCCCTCCAATGCATTGAACAGTGTACAATCATGTCCCCAATGCAGAGTTTAGCGTGCGTGCCCGACTGAGAGCAGTGCACTTACCTGGAGGCTGGAGCCCTGTGAGTCACGGCGGCTTCTCCTCCGACTCCGTCCTCTTGGTTCTGCGGGAACCGGCGGGAAGGTGAGCGGCTTCTCCCTCTCCTCTTCTTCGTTTGGTGGCGGGCAGCGGGAAGGTGAGCGGCGCTTCTCCCTCTCGGCCTCTTCTGCGGCGGGCGGCAGGAAGGTGAGCGGCGCCGGCTTCTTCTCTGGAGACTCCTCTTCGGCGGCGGGAAGATGACCAGGCGGTGACGGTGAGTGACTGATGCACGCACCGGCACCGCCCCCAACGAGGTCAGCATGGATGTCCTGAATCATGATTGGTCCAGGCCCAATCATGATCCAAAACATCACAAAAGGGGTGTGTTGTAGCGCAGTGCTCTGCGCCACAGTTAAGCCCCAGAAGGCCACCAATCGGCGCCTCTGCCGGGTGGAAAAAGCCCCCCCCCTCCCCCCATAGCCATCAATGAGGCGGGCGCCCCTAGTGGGCAAAAAAATTGATTTTTTTTTTTATTAATTTTTTTAAATCTTTTTTTTTATTTTTATTTTTGGGGGGGGCGGCGCCCCTGCACCCCCTATTGGCCGGCCGCCACTGATACTGAACCCTACGGACTAAGACTGGGATGCTGGAAAGCAGGCGTCCCAATATTTTTGGTAATATAGAGTATGTGCAGGGCTGTTTTGCAGTGCAATTTGTAAAAGAGTCCGGTGCGATTTGGTTCAGCGGTTTGTGTGTGATTCCAATGTGAATGGTTAAAGTGTAGGAGAATCAAACAGAAGCAACAGTGCTGCTAACCATACAACATACCGATGAAAGAATTCCCATGTGCCCGATCCACAGCCGTTTCACTGAGTGCATATATAGAAAGTTGATCTGCACACCAGTAGTTGCTCTTAAAAAATCTTCACCTTTATTCAAGAACCACAGTACACAACCGCAGATAATATCAGTTGAAGCATTTCAGCCTGTAAAGCCTTAGTCATAAATTATGATTAAGTCTTACAGGCTGAAACATGTCAACTGATCTTATCTGCGGTTGTGTACTGTGGTTCTTGAATAAAGGTGAAGATTTTTTAAGAGCAACTACTGGTGTGCGGATCATCTTTCTATTAAAGTGTAGGAGATTGGAAATCGCACCAGACGCCTTTTTTCAAACGCACTGCAGCCGGCAACATATGTAAACCTGCTCCATGGGAAAGGATTTTGAAAGTATCGGTTTTAGTATCATAGTATTTGCACCAGTATAAGTACTTGTGCAAACGCTTAGTATCGGCACTAATACCGGCAGTGGCTGCTGGGGGCGGCAGATGGACTGCACCATACCACCCCCCCTCCCCCCCAGACCACACCAAGCCACACACCATACCTCCCCGCCGGCTCACTCACCCTGCCTGGATATGTGGAGGGAGGGCAGGCAGCAGCAGCAAACGGCGGCAGCGGCGGTTCGGCTTCTTCCCCCTCAGCCTTCTGCGTCTCCTCCCTCCTCCACCATGGCCAATGGTATGGCTTCTTCTTTCAGCCAATCGGGAAACGGGTCTCAGACCTGCTTCCTGATTGGCCAGGAGGAGGATCCATGTAACAATTCGCTATTGTTACACAACTAGGTGGGCTCTGGCTCTAATCACATGCTAAAAAAAAAGCCCCATTGAACTCCATGCGTCCGGCGTCCTGCATGTAGATTAGGGGGCCGGACGCATGGATGGGGGGGCGGCGCCCATGCGCCCCCAATGCACCAGCCGTCACTGGATAATGGTATCGGTGTAATGCTAATTTGGACCATAATTACAAAAAAAATTGAGCCCAGGTTCACATCCGTGCGGCTTTGAAATCATGCTACTTCTAAGCCGCACATAAGTGCGATTTTCACTGCCGATTCCATTTCGGCTTGTGACTTCAATTGCGGCTTGTGACTTCATTTAACAGAAGTCTATGCAAGTCACAATGAAATCAGTAAAAAGCAGTGCAGGAACCTTTTTCATAATTGCTCTGACTTGAGTCAGGGCGATATGAACGGTTCCATTGCCGCCAATGTTGTGCGCCTTGTCATGCGATTTTGAACTGTCAAATTGTATGACAAGTCGCACTGGTGTGAATAGGGACGGAAGGAAAAGAATGCAACTGTTTTCTTGTTTCTGATCAGAACAAACATGATTCGGGCTGTGAAAGTGGTTTCGCTTCAAGGCAAATCATACTTCTTGTAATGCACATGGTAAAGCTTAAAGAGGTTGTAAACTCTTTTTTTATTTTATTTTTTCTTACTTACCCTGCAAGAGAAACACATAATGAGCTAGTATGCGATGCATACTAGCTCATTATGAAATACTTACCTTAGAACGAGCCCCCGCCGTGCCGTCCGCTTAGCTGGATGACGGGCGACATGTCTAGTCGCCCGTCTTCCGGGATCGCGGCATCCGGCCATCTGATTGGCCGGAGCCGCGGTGATGTCACTCCCGCGCACGCGCGCGGGAGCCGACAGTCACGGCACGGAGTTCTGAAGGAACGGCACGAGCGGCCGTCCCTTCAGTGCGCCTGCGCCAGTGACGTCACTGGATGCTTCTAAGGTAAATATCTCCTAAACGGTACATGTTTAGGAGATATTTACAGTACCTATAGGTAAGCCTTATTATAGGCTTACCTATAGGTACAAGTTGTAGAGGAGGGTTTACTTCCTCTTTAATCTGGAAGTAGAACTTTGGCTCTGTCTGTAGAACATTCGTTTATAGATTATTATATAGGATTTGTATAGCGCGGACAGTTTACGCAGCGATTTACAACTTGAGGGTAGAGAGTACAAATACAATACACTTTAATACAGTAGGAATCAGAGGTAATTAGAGGTCTCATTAGAGGTCTCATTAGAGCTTACAATCTAAGAGGGAGGTTCAAGAGATACAAGAGGTAATACCTATGGGGGATCGGCTGATGGAGAAAATAAAAGTACAGTTGTTTGGTGGTTGCCAGATAGGTTTCTCTGAAGAGATGTGTTTTCAGGGATCGTCTGAAAGTGGACAAAGTAGGAGATAGTCGGACAGATTGGGGTAGAGCATTCCAGAGGATGGGAGAAGCTCGGGAGAAGTCCTTGAGACGAGCATGGGAAGAGGTTACAGGGGAGTTAGAAAGCAGGAGGTCCTGGGAGGAACAAAGAGAATGATTTGGTTGGTATTCTGAGACCAGGTTAGTGATGTAGCTGGGCGCCAAGTTATGGATGGCTTTGTAAGTTATGGTTAGTAACCTGAATTTAATTATTTGGTTGAGTGGCAGCTAATGGAGGGATTGGCAAAGAGGGGTAGCAGACAGAGCAGTTTGCAAGGTGGATGAAAGGTTTGCAAGGTGGATATATGATATGTATGGTGTGTAGTAGGATCAGAAGCCAAAACATTACATCCCTTCTGGGTTTCTCAAAATCTAAAGTTAAGTTTAGAACCATTGGATGGCCATTGAACTACATTATTCCAGACCTTCAAATTAAATTTGCCAAGTCACTGATGATACCATGGCATGCCCTGATGAACGATTTTCCAGAATTTCTGTAGGAACATTCAAACACAATTCTTGTTTCGTATGACTACCTCTAAGGTCCCTTTCACACGTGCCTATGTAATCATCCAACTGTTTTTTTTTTTTTAACCTCTCATTATGCAAAGTGAGGGGAAGAATTCAGAATAAGGACTTTCCAAGGTGCGGTTATATTCAAAACACATTTGCATAGCAGAAGCAATTTTCTGTGTCTACTGTTCGTATTAATGGGCTTGTGTGCAGAGACTCTATCACCTGTCCATTCCAGGTAATGAGATAGTGTCTGCTAATAGCACATCCATACTCATCCATTCATGATCCCGAGCTACCAGAGGAGTCCACCCTGAGTAGGTTCCAGTGTTAGAAGGTTTCTGAGCCTTCCCAGGTGGATGATGTCACTGCCCCTCCCCCACAGGTGACAGTGTTCAGATCTGGTGATTGGCCGCTTTGTCCTGAGCGCTGGGGCAGGACAACCTTACCCAGGGCTTTTTTTCTCAGATAGTACGGTAGGTGCAGGAACTCCCCCCTTCTGAGTCACCCCTTGTCTCTGCCCCTTACCCACCCCCAAGCACATCCCTTGGTCTGACCCCCTACCCACCTCCCAGTACCGCCCCTTTTAGAGAACAGAGAACCAAGTATCATTCTGTGGTGCTAAGTAATTTGTATTGAACTTGTTCATTTTAACAAGAAAAGCAGCAAAATAGATAGATCCCCTGCAGCTAGCAACAATAGACCACCAGAAACAAGAGATCACCTATACAACAATGCTCCCCCACAACAAAATACCACCCCAGCAGCAATAGATCCGCCCCAGCGACAATAGACCACCAGCAACAACATTAAATTCTCCAGCAGCCAGCAACAATAGACCTCTCTCTCAACAGTAGATCCCTTCTAGCAACAACTGACTCCCCAGAAGTATAAGATCCCTCCCAGCAACAATAGATCCTCCTCCAGCAACAACAGACCCCCCTGCAAAAATAAATCCCCACTGGTGACAATAGATCTCCCAGCGGCCATAATCAATAGACCATCCAGCACACCCCAGCACCCCTTGCACTTAAATACATTCAGTGTTGGAGGTGCCGGAACTGCGTTCCCCCGCGTTCCCCCTGAAAAAAAGCCCTGACCTTACCACCCCCTTATTCCTAAATCCCCACTCTGCTAAAACAGAAGACAGCAAAGGGAGCACATATAGAAGGGCTACACCTTGCCTGGGGTGGTCTCAACCCAAAATTTGGGACTCTCCCATACTTTTAGTATAGGTAAAAGAGGGAGTTATCTCTCCAAAGGGACTCAGACCTGGCCCTTTAACACTCCTTTCAGAATAAAAAAAACTGGAAGTCACCAAACGGTCTCTTTTATCTCTTATAGATGTGTCCGTGGTAACCCTGGACCAGTAGGAGTGGGAGCAGGGGCGTAACTAGAACTTTCAGGGCCCAGGTGCAAGAAATCATGAAGGGCCCCCCCCCCCCCCCCCAACACTGCCTTAAAACTCCTTGAAGACCCTCAACCTCTCACAGGCTTGTAAGGCCCCCTGGACACCGATGGGGTACATACAAAAAAAAACGACTGTATATACTTTATATATAATATTCTTTCATTAAAGGGAATGTGAACCTCTACAATCAATTTCTTTGATTTGCCTCCTTAGGATCGGTAAAATCAGACCTGGGGAATGAGACCAGTAATAGTGCTGGTGGGGAAAGGGGTGTGTATGGGATCAGTGGCAGGACTGGTGGGGAGGGGGGAATGAGACCAGTAATAGTGCTGGTGGGGTAAGGGGGGGTATGGGATCAGTGGCTGGACTGGTGGGGAGGGGGGAATGGGATCAGTAATAGTGCTGGTGGGGAAAGGGGGGGTATGGGATCAGTGGCAGGACTGGTGGGGAGGGGGGAATGGGACCAGTAATAGTGCTGGTGGGGAAAGGGGGGTATGGGATCAGTGGCGGCGGTGGTGGGGAGGGGGGAATGGGACCAGTAATAGTGCTGGTGGGGAAAGGGGGGTATGGGATCAGTGGCGGCGGTGGTGGGGAGGGGGGAATGGGACCAGTAATAGTGCTGGTGGGGAAAGGGGGGGTATGGGATCAGTGGCAGGACTGGTAGGGAGGGGGGAATGGGACCAGTAATATTAGGCAAAAAATGGGGTTCCCCTTGTGGGATTTTATAGGCACATAAAATATAATATATATGGAAATATATGAAAAGGTAATTGAAAAAATATTATTTATTATAAACACAGAGATATAATAATTAAAAACAGTACAGGCAAAGAAGAGAAACAGGTGAATCAACCACAGTAGTCTGAACTAACACCCAACATGTTTCGAAGCCAAAGGGAAAATTTTGCTTCTTCTTCAGGGGATGGTTCAAACGGTACTCTTGGGACCAGTAATAGTGCTGGTGGGGAAAGGGGGGTATGGGATCAGTGGCGGCGGTGGTGGGGAGGGGGGAATGGGACCAGTAATAGTGCTGGTGGGGAAAGGGGGGGTATGGGATCAGTGGCAGGACTGGTAGGGAGGGGGGAATGGGACCAGTAATAGTGCTGGTGGGGAAAGGGGGGTATGGGATCAGTGGCGGCGGTGGTGGGGAGGGGGGAATGGGACCAGTAATAGTGCTGGTGGGGAAAGGGGGGGCATGGGATCAGTGGCAGGACTGGTAGGGAGGGGGGAATGGGACCAGTAATAGTGCTGGTGGGGAAAGGGGGGTATGGGATCAGTGGCGGCGGTGGTGGGGAGGGGGGAATGGGACCAGTAATAGTGCTGGTGGGGAAAGGGGGGGTATGGGATCAGTGGCAGGACTGGTAGGGAGGGGGGAATGGGACCAGTAATAGTGCTGGTGGGGAAAGGGGGGTATGGGATCAGTGGCGGCGGTGGTGGGGAGGGGGGAATGGGACCAGTAATAGTGCTGGTGGGGAAAGGGGGGGCATGGGATCAGTGGCAGGACTGGTAGGGAGGGGGGAATGGGACCAGTAATAGTGCTGGTGGGGAAAGGGGGGTATGGGATCAGTGGCGGCGGTGGTGGGGAGGGGGGAATGGGACCAGTAATAGTGCTGGTGGGGAAAGGGGGGGTATGGGATCAGTGGCAGGACTGGTAGGGAGGGGGGAATGGGACCAGTAATAGTGCTGGTGGGGAAAGGGGGGTATGGGATCAGTGGCGGCGGTGGTGGGGAGGGGGGAATGGGAACAGTAATAGTGCTGGTGGACTAAAGAAACACCTCCAAATTCACCCATAAAAGGCAAACAATTGCGCTCAGGAGTATAGGACAATGTTGCTACTTATATAGAAGTAATTATAGGTAATGAAATCATGTATAAATGTTGTAATATGAATTAAATCACACAATACAAAATAGAAAAATTATAGTAGCGCAGGAATGGTGGTACCTCCTAGCCACCTTTAAGGCTCTTTCACACGGGCGATCCGATCAGATCGGCCTGTCATTGTTTTAGGCGGATCTGATTGGATGCCCCATTCAGCCCTATGGAGCAGCGGATGTCAGCGGTGACATGTCCGCTGCCATCCACATCCGATCCTGTCCGTGAAATCCGGACGGATGGAAACCCTATTTTCCATCCGTCCTGGGGATCGGATCGGATGGGATCGGATGAGAACGGACAGGCGATCCGCTCTCATCTGATTCCCCATAGAGAGCAGCTGGGCTCTGACACCTCCCTCTCCGCACACAGAGCGGAGACGGAGCTGTCATCCGCCGGCTCAGCGGGGATCGGCGGATCGATCCCTGCTGAGCAGTGCATGGTCCGCAATGGAATGCAGACCGTGTGAAAGGGGCCTTACGTGTTTAAAGTAAATTGGGAAAACCGACTATAATATAATAACAGAATTACTGCGCACTTCAGCTTAAAATCATTTAAAAGTCCTTAAAAGTCCATAAACTCAAATGGGCAATAACTTGAAGCACACACACGTACATATATCTACACACATATAAACACACACACACACATACATAAACACACACATACATACACACACATACATATATAGATGCACATATGCACACACATACAGTACACACAAATACATACACACATACATACACACACATACAGTACACACACATACATACACACATACATACACACACATACAGTACACACACATACATACACACATACATACACACACATACAGTACACACACATACATACACACATACATACACACACATACAGTACACACACATACATACACACATACATACACACACATACAGTACACACACAGTACACACACATACATACACACACATACAGTACACACAAATACATACATACATACATACATACATACACACACATACATATATAGATGCACATATGCACACACATACATACATACATACATACATACACATACAGAAAGCCTTTTTAAAAAACGAGAGAGGACTGTACCTTCCTGCTGGGTATTGCACTGTAGGGGGAGGCAGAGAGCACAGCACACACTCTGGTTTCACTTTACATTGCTTCCAATGCTATGTGAGATCAGCTCCGTCGGGAAGATCGGGGAGCTCTCGGTCTCAGCTTCGCTTGCCGCTCCTCCTCTCAATACATACAGGGGGCCCTCTAAGGCCCCCTGTAGCATGGGGCCTGGTCGCCATGGCGACCCCTGCGACCCCTGTACGTCCGCCCCTGAGTGGGAGTGAATTCAGGGCCAGATTAACGTAGGGGCTATTGGAGCTGCAGCTCCAGGCCCCTACCTTTTATATAGGCCCCGTGTTGGCCATATTCACTGTTACCGCTCTTCTGTCACTTGTAAACACAGAAGTCTGGCTTCTATGCTCGCTTCCCCAGGCAGCTCCCTCAGAACCTCCCCACACAGCACGAAGGCCGGACAAGGAGGGACAGTTGCCGATGCATGGATGTGTTTATGGGCTTCAGAGACAGCATCCCATGTTGAATTAGGCATGCATGGCTGCACCCTTCCTCCTCTGGGTGCATGCCAAGGCACGGCCCTTAAGGCCCTTCAAAATCCTCAACACCAAGCCCATGATGCTCTTAATCCGGCCCTGAGTGAATTCTAAAGAATATACAGTGAAGTGCATTTTCCTATTAGGAAGAAGACCTGCTGTCAAAGTATAAAGTATGAGGACCTTTTTCCTGGCCCTAGGCTGCTAACTGTTTGGCCACCATAAACAAACAAGCAATCAGGTCATGGAAGTGTATTGAGGAGCACCAAGGAACGCCTTTGGGTTGGGGTGTTTCTGCCCACTTTGGGGCGCTACCCTTTGCTTTTTTCCTGATTCTTCATATTGTAAAAAAAAACACAAGCCCAGCTTAGAGATTGGGAACCCCTCGATAAGTTGTACAGAGTGACTTGAGAACTGAAATACAGTGGTGGCACCTCCGGAGTTCCTAAGAGAGAAAAGATGTACAGCTCTTGTGTATTTAGGGGGGCCTAGTCCACAGGATCATATATTTTAAAAAGTCTTTTAAAAAAATGTATTAGTTAAGAGCATCAGATACAGCCAACGTATTTCAGGGGAAGAGCCCCCTTCTTCAGGGCATGAGAAAATGGCTCGAGACTAGTGTCTCCTAATAGACAGCTGGCCATTCTTAGTGCCATTAGAAGACACTACTCTCTGTCAGGCTTTAATTTAGGTCCTCTGGTGCAATTCATGGTGATTTCATCAACATTCATTTCTCAAGCCCTGAAAAAGGGGGAGGTTCTTCCCCTAAATTGCAATGTGTTTCAGGGGAAGAGCCTCCTTCTTCAGGGCAATAAAAATGTCTTGATAGAGACAAGTGTCTCCTAATGGACAGCTGGCCATTCTTAGTGCCATTAGAAGTCACTACTTTCTGTCAGGCTTTAATTTAGGTCCCCTGGTGCAATTCATGGTGATTTCATCAATATTCATTTCTCAAGCCCTGAAGAAGGGGGAGGTTCTTCCCCTAAATTGCAACGTGTTTCAGGGGAAGAGCCTCCTTCTTCAGGGCAATAAAAATGTCTTGATAGAGACAAGTGTCTCCTAATGGACAGCTGGCCATTCTTAGTGCCATTAGAAGACACTACTCTCTGTCAGGCTTTACTTTAGGTCCTCTAGTGCAATTCATGGTGATTTCATCAACATTTATTTCTTAAGCCCTGAAGAAGGGGGGGGGGGGTTCTTCCCCTAAATTGCAACGTGTTTCAGGGGAAGAGCCTCCTTCTTCAGGGCAATAAAAATGTCTTGATAGAGACAAGCGTCTCCTAATGGACAGCTGGCCAATCTTAGTGTTATTAGAAGACACTAGTCCCTGTCAGGCCCTAATTTAGGTCCTCTAGTGCAATTCATGATGATTTCATCAACATTCATTTCTCAATCCCTGAAGAAGGGGAGGTTCTTCCCCTAAATTGCAACATGTTTCAGGGGAAGAGCCTCCTTCTTCAGGGCAATAAAAATGTCTTGATAGAGACAAGTGTCTCCTAATAGACAGCTGGCCATTCTTAGTGCCATTAGAAGACACTAGTCCCTGTCAGGCTTTAATTTAGGTTTTCTAGGGCAATTCATGGTGATTTTATCAACATTAATTTCTCAATCCCTAAAGAAGGGGAGGTTCTTCCCCTAAATTGCAACATGTTTCAGGGGAAGAGCCTCCTTCTTCAGGGCAATAAAAATGTCTTAATAGAGACAAGTGTCTCCTAATGGACAGCTGGCCATTCTTAGTGCCATTAGAAGACACTTGTCCCTGTCAGGCCCTAATTTAGGTCTTCTAGGACAATTCATGGTGACTTCATCAACGTTTATTTCTTAAGCTCTGAAGAAGGGGGAGGTTTCACTGTATATACTGTCTGATGTTGTTAACCAACAAATGTTTGCACTAGGTTTTCCTCAATACATTTCAAAGAGCTGATAGTCTTTTTATCTCGTAGGAACTCTGGAGGTGCCACTTCTCCATCTCAGTTTCCAAGTCTATATTGCCTATTGAGGGGTTCCCACATCTGTATGCCCTACATCAGGGGTGTTCAAACTATGGCCCTCCAGTTGTTCAGGAACTACAATTCCCATCATGCCTAGTCATGTCTGTGATTGTCAGAGTTTTACAATGCCTCATGGGATGTGTAGTTCCACAACAGCTGGAGGGCCGTAGTTTGAGGATCCCTGCCCTACACCATCATCTGTAAGGGTTCCCAATCTCCCAGCTGGGTTTTTGATTTATTTTACGTTGTGGGCCATTTAAGTGGGCAGAAACTTCAGGAAAAAAAACCTCGTCAGGAGATCGCTCTCCACTGCCCAAGACAGTGGCATCAATAAGAAAGGGAGCACCTCTATCACCAGGAGAAATGAGACAGGAACAGAGCCTCTTCACCTAAAAGTAGACTGGCCTTTTTATGTTGACAACCGGCAATCAATTTAAAATGAAAAAGGAAAGAGTCCTCAAAAATAACTGCAAACCGCTAGCGACTACACATTTCCGCAGGTTAAAGCAGCGCGGAGAGCCAGCCTCTACAGGGAAATAAATCTTTCAGAGAAGTGTAATCACTCTAATAAGTTAGTTAAAGCGATCTAGGTCTCCTCATTGTTGGGACCAGGGGTAGGTGAAGAGGGGGCCACCCCAGCGAGGACGCATCGGCCCTGACATATAACATGTCACATTGAATCTGGCCTCCTTCCTGAGGACGAGCTCGCTGTCCCGCGCTGTGGGGCATGTTTGCAATTCATGTTGCTCAGCTGTTCTGCCTATTACTTCCGCGTGAATGGCCGATCTCCGGGCCCTGGGGGGCTTCGCCTGTAGCTGTGCAGCTCGGGCCTTCAGGCAGATGTCTTAGCGAATTGCACGTCTCGTAGCAAATCGCCTCAGACAGAGAAATTGGATTTTCCACTGCTGCAAAGCCATTATGAGAGAGCATTTCAGTGTGAGAGGCGTGCTCGCTGCTCAGGCATTAACGGGTAAAGGCTAGTGAAGCACGGCGAGGGAAAGAATAACTCATGGAGAGGCCAGGGTGAAAGAGAGAGGAGACACTGATATATCCCAACCCTCAGCAGGAAAAGCACAAAGTACCAACATAAAAATACACTCTCCTTTATAACATAAATACACAAATATATATTGGTGAAGGCAGGGCCGGTGCTAGACTATTTTACGGCCTAGGCAAGACCAGCTACTTGCGCCCCCCCCAAAAAAAAAGAAAAAAAAGGGAAATGGTTAAAAACTCCTCTGTGTCATACCCAATGACCCTGATCTGATGCTTCCTCCATGTTATGCTCTCATACCCAGTGACCCCCATATTCCTCCATGTCACAACCGGGGATCCTGATGTCCCTCCATGTCACACCCAGGGACCCTGATGTCCCTCCATGTCACACCCTGGTACCCCAATATTTCTCCACGTCATGCTGTCATACCCAGTGACCCCAATGTTCCTCTATGTCAGACCCTGATGTTCCTCCATGTCACACCTGGGGACCCTAATGTTTCTCTGTGTCACATCTGGGGACCCCATTCCCCCATGGCACACCCAGGGACCCCAATTCCTCATGGCTCACCTGGTGACCCCGAACCCCTGTTACACCCGGTGACCCCTATCCCCCATGTCACACCTGGTGACTCCGATTCCCCATGGCACACCTGATGATCCCTTTCATACCAGGGATGCTCCATGTAACACCCAGGGACCCCGATCCCCTGTTCTGGGCACACTCACTGGACAGTATGAAGAGAGTGGCCCGCATTCTGCCCTCCTTCACTGTGATCCTGCTGATCCCTTCTCCTAGGACGCTCCTCTCCTGGACCACAGTGCTCACCACACCTCCAACTGGCTCCTTGTGGAGGGAGAAGCAGCAGTCAGAGAGCTCTGCATGTCCTTCATCACCAACCTCCTCAGACCCTTTTGGTGCCTCGTCGCTTCTGCTCCAGTAATGGTTCCGCCCTCCAGTGCCGAGCTCTGGCTCAGGTTCAGCTCTCCTCTGCTCCCTGCTTAATACCAACCCAGGGAAATGAACGGCTGCCCACCAGCTCAGTGCAGAGAGTCCATTAGTGCAGCCTATCAAGGCCACTTAGCTCCAGCCGAAGAGGATTATAATTCAGGCAGCACGCTGGTGGACTCACTTCCTGCCTCTTTGGGCCCCCAAACAGTGGTGGAAAGCCAGGGCATGGTAGATCCGCACTACCCAAGACACCTGGCATCTTCCACTGCCCCTTCTTCCTCCCCCACGGCCGCCCCTCCCCTCAGCTCACAAGGATCATTCATGATGGAGAGAGAGTGTGGACTCATGGCTGCGCCCCTAGGTGGCAATGCGCCCTAGGCGGCTGCCTAGTTTGCCTAGTGGAAGCACCGGACCTGGGTGAAGGTTCTCAGTTATCCCAGTATTGCTATATCTTTCCCAAACTTTTTACCCAGGAACCAATTAAATAAATTTCAGGTCTTGCAATTCATTGGGGCACAGTGGAAAAAAATGCATTGTTGGTCAGATGGCCATCCTTACAGACAGATACAAAAATGATTGTTGTCATGCCAGTGGCTTTGTCAAATGGTTTTTGACCTGGAAATATACAGAAACCATCAGATAGGAGGTCAATCAGCCACTGATCAGAGAACCCCCACCAACCTCTGGAACTATGCAGGAACCATCAGATAGGAGGTCAATCAGCCACAGATCAGGAACCCCCTACCAGCCTGTGGAACTATGCAGGGACCATCAGATAGGAGGTCAATCAGCTACAGGTCCAGGAACCCCTACCAACCTTTGGAATTACACAGGAACCATCAGATAGAAAATAAATAAGGCACAGATCAAGGAACCCCTACCAACCTTTGCAATTATGCAGGAACCATCAGATAGGGTAGGAGGTCAATCAACCACAGATCACGGAACCCCTACCAACCTTTGGAACTATGCAGGAACCAACAAATAGGAGGTCAATCAGCCACAGATCAAGGAACCCCTACCAACCTTTGGAATTATGCAGGAACCATCAGATAGGAGGTCAATCAGCTACAGATCAGAGAACCCCCTACCAGCCTGTGGAACAATGCAGGAACCATCAGATAGAAGGTCAATCAACTACAGATCCAGGAACCCCTACCAACCTTTGGTACTATGCAGGAACCATCAGATAGGAGGTCAATCAGCTACAGATCAGGAACACCCTACCAGCCTGTGGAACAATGCAGGAACCATCAGATAGGAGGTCAATCAGCTACAGGTCCAGGAACCCCTACCAACCTTTGGAATTACACAGGAACCATCAGATAAAAAGTAAATCAACCACAGATCAAGGGACCCCTACCAACCTTTGGAACTATGCAGGAACCAACCAATAGGAGGTCAATCAGCCACAGATCAGGGCATCTCTACCAGCCTGTGGAACTATGAGGGAACTAGCAGATAGGTCAGTCAGCCACAGCTCAGGGAACCCCTACCAACCTCTGGAACTATGCAGGAACCATCAGATAGGAGGTCAATCAGCCACAGATCAGGAACCCCCTACCAGCTTGTGGAACTATGCAGGAACCATCAGATAGGAGGTCAATCAGCTACAGGTCCAGGAACCCCTACCATCCTTTGGAATTACACAGGAACCATCAGATAGAAAATAAATAAGCCACAGGGAACCCCTACCAACCTTTAGAATTATGCAGGAACCATCAGATAGGGTAGGAGGTCAATCAACCACAGATCATGGAACCCCTACCAACAGTGGTGTATTTAGGTTTTGTGCTGCCCTAGGCCTGACTAAGTTTGTGCACCCCCAATTTAAATATGACCTACCCCTTCCTGTAAAGGCCACACCCCTTCCTGTTTATGACCCGCCCTGTCATCTGTACACCACCGACCACAACCACAGTCTATCTGTGCCCTTTAGCATAGCCTTATCAGTTCCCACAAGTTCAGCCTCATCAGTGCCCATCAGTGCCGCCTCATTCCTGCCCATCAGTGCAGCCTCATCAGTGCAGCATATCAGTGTGGCCTCATCAGTGGCCCTCAGTACAGCCCTATCAGTGGCCATCAGTGTAGCCTATGAGTGCCCATTAGTGCAGCCTATCATCCCGGCAGGTAGAAGTGTGGCTGCTTTATGGGGGTGCCAGACTGATTTGCCTCCTGGACCCTGCCCTCTTGCCCAATTCGCCCCATAATCCTGGCACTAAATTAAAAGTGTTGCACAAGCCAGGGGGGACCCTTTTCATGCAGGAGTCGGGAGGAGGTGGTTTTTTTTCATGTGGTGTGCAGCTTTTTTTCTGCCCCCCTGCAATGTGCCGCCCTAGGCCTGGGCCTTGTCGGCCTAGGCCAAGATACAGCACTGCATAGGATGCTGAGCCTCCATGATTGAAAGAACTGAAATCCAATGAATGAAAGCTGGGACAGCCAGGCCGAGGGGTGGGGGCTAGATGATGCTGGATGCCCTCTAGCCAGGAAATGAGGCGGGCTCCGACTTGCTGCAGCTTCTAATGCACATTTCGAGAAGCTCACAGTGTGCAGTGAAATCAGAGTAAGTCATTTCAGTCCAGGAGAGGAGACTGAGCCCCGGTTCACACTTCTGCGTGTGCGGGGTTCGCATGTAATGTCGGAGCGCACTGCTCCGACATTACATGCGATCGGCTGTGCGGTGCGAGTTTAGCCATACAGTTTGTATGGCTAAATTCGCATCGCACCCGCAGCAAACACGCACAGGAGGCATTTTTGCTGCCGCATCAGGATCGGATCGCACAGCGGTTCACACTTGTGCGATCCGATCCTGTGCGAACTGCACGATCGCACTGCGATATGCGATCAAACTGGGGGTGTCGTTAAGATTACATTGACACCCCCAGCGGATCGCATATGGCAGTGTGAACTGCCGGGGGTGCGTGTGCGATGCGGGAACAGGCTGCGAGTTCGCAGCCTTCCTGCATCGCATCAGTGTGAACCGAGCCTGAAGGGAAGGCTGGAGTGCAGCTTTAATGACATTAGAGGTTAAAGTAATGAAAGAAAATTAAACAAATAAAAAATAATAAAACAAACAATGATTAAAAAAAAGAAAGAAAAATAAATAAACCACCGGCGACTTAATGGAGTAGAAATGAGGCATTGAAGTAGCAGATAATGATTGTTGAGTTTATCTTGGCTCTATCTATTAGGTTTCCGTTCACATATTGGCATCTCGGATCGTGGGCAGAATCAGATCGTGGGCAGTCAGATCATGGGCAGAATCAGATCAAGGGCAGA
Source organism: Pelophylax lessonae (assembly GCF_965119305.1). Taxonomy (NCBI): domain Eukaryota; kingdom Metazoa; phylum Chordata; class Amphibia; order Anura; family Ranidae; genus Pelophylax; species Pelophylax lessonae. Next base: position 216,325,830 of record NC_138778.1, read on the forward strand.
ATCGGATCATGGGCAGAATCGGATCGAGGGCATCCCACGATTCTGTTTCCACAATTTTACCACGATTCGTCGAGCAACAAACATGGCAAAATTGTGCCTTGTTTGGAGTGCCATTGCAAGTCACGGGAATAGAACGGGCATCCCACGATTTGCAATCATACGGGATCACAGGCAGAATCCGACGTGGGCAGAATGAGATCGCGGACAGAATCAGATTGAGGGTAGAATCAGTTTGCGGACAGAATCAGATCGTGGGCAGAATCAGATCGCAAACAGAATCAGATCGCGGGCAGAATCAGATCGTGGGCAGAATGAGATCGATGGCAGAATCGGATCATGGGCAGAATGAGATCGCGGGCAGAATAAGATTGCGGATAGAATCAGATCGTGGGCAGAATCAGATCATGGACAGAATCAGATCACCGGCAGAATCAGATCGTGGGCAGAATCAGATCAGGGGCAGAATCGGATCGTGGGCAGAATCAGATCACGGGCAGAATCAGATCACGGGCAGAATCAGATCGCGGACAGAATCAGATCGTGGATAGAATCGGATGAGGCCAGAATGAGACTGCGGGCTGAATCAGCTCGGGGGCAGAATCAGATCGTGGACAGAATCAGTTTGTGGGCAGAATCAGATCGTGGGCAAAATCAGATCGTGGGCAGAATCAGATCGTGGGCAGAATCAGGTCGCGGGCAGAATCAGATTGCAGACAGAATCAGATCGTGGGCTGAATTAGATCGAGGGCAGAATCGGATCGCGGGCAGAATCAGATCGCGGGCTGAATTAGATTGAGGGCAGAATCGGATCTCGGGCAGAATCAGATCACGGGCAGAATCAGATCACGGGCAGAATCAGATCTTGGGCAGAATCAGATCACGGGCAGAATTGCCGTGGTTCTACCCTGCGATCCCAACTCATTGCCCGACTCCCGTGCGATTCACGTGACTTGCAATGGCACCTCAAACACGGTGCGATTTTTCCATCCGACAATTCGCGATAAAATCACGCAAACAGAATCCCGGGACGCCTATCGCCAAAAAGAAGTTCTTGTATTTTTTTTTTTTGGCGACAGGCATCCCACGATTCTGTTTGCACGATTTTACCACGATTCGTCAGGCAACAAACACGGCAAAATCGCGCCGCGTTTGGGGTGCCATTGCAAGTCATGGGAATCGCACGGCCATCCAGCGATTTGCAATCATACGGGATCACAGGGAGAATCGCAGTGATTCTGCCCGCGATCCGACGCTCCAATAAGTGAACGGAGCCTTAAAGAGGACATTGGGAAGACGCTGTGTTTTAGTTGGAGTCTGTGTGAGCTCTGATGGTATTAGTGCTCTTCCTGAGAGATCGTGGTCTGCTGGGGACAATAGGTGACCTAATTTCTTCTCAGTGACACTCCGAAGCATCTGCTGTGGTGTCCGTATTCTACGAATACTCCGGGATCATGGAGAGCGCTGCGTGCAGGCACAGGATTGGACGATTCCTCATCACTTTCTCATTTCCTGTTTCTTCCTAAACAATTTCATTTTGTTTTTGCCTTTTTGGCTACTTGATGATTTTTTTCTTGTGTGGTTGGCGCAGATCATCACATAAAAGTGAACCCATAAAAATGCACAGTACATACACATCCATAGGCAGACACAAAGAGAAATGTTCGCAGAGCAAGCCAGGGCAGGAGAAATGTTCAGGCAGAGTTCTATTATAGGCAGAGGCCAGAGCAGGAGGTGTTCAGGCAGAGTCCTATCATAGGCAGAGGCCAGGGCAGGAGAAATGTTCAGGCAGAGTTTTACCATAGGCAGAGGCCAGAGCAGGAGATGTTCAGGCAGAGTCCTATCATAGGCAGAGGCCAGGGCAGGAGAAATGTTCAGGCAGAGTCTTACCATAGGCAGACACGAGGGCAGGAGGTGTTCAGGCAGAGTCTTACCATGGGCAGAGGCCAGGGCAGGATGTTGTCAGGCAGAGTTCCATCATAGCTAGAGACCAGAGCAGGAACTGTTCAGGCAGAGCCTTACCATAGGCAGACACGAGGGCAGGAGGTGTTCAGGCAAAGTATTAGCATGGGCAGAGGCCAGGGCCGGATGTTGTCAGGCAGACTTCCACCATAGGTAGAAACCAGGGCAGGAGGTGTTCAGGCAGACTTCTATCATAGGTAGAGATCAGGGCAGGAGGTGTTCAGGCAGACTTCTATCATAGGTAGAGATCAGGGCAGGAGGTGTTCAGGCAGACTTCTATCATAGGTAGAGATCAGGGCAGGAGGTGTTCAAGCGGAGTTCTATCATAGGCAGAGGTCAGGACAAGAGGTGTCCAGGCAGAGTCTTACCATAGGCAGAGGCCAGGGCAGGAAGTTGTCAGGTAAAGTTCAATCATAGGTAGAGACCAGGGCAGGAGCTGTTCAGGCAGAGTCGTACTATAGGCAGAGGCCAGGGCAGGATGTTGTCAGGCAGAGTTCCATCATAGGTAAAGACCAGGGCAGGAGGTGTTCAGGCAGAGTTCTATCATAGGTAGAGGTCAGGGCAGGAGGTGTTTATGCAGAGTTCTAAAATAGGCAGAGGTCAGGGAAGTAGGTGTTTAGGCAGAGTTCTATCATAGGCAGAGACCCTGGCAGGATGTTGTCAGGCAGAGTTCAGTGTCTAGGCGAGGTTCTATCGTAGGCAGAAACCAGGGCGGGATGTTGTCAGGCAGTGTTCCATCATTGGTAGGGACCAAGGCAGGAGGTGTTCAGGCAGAGTCCTATCATACGCAGAAGCCAGAGCAAGAGGTGTTCAGGCGAGGTTCAATTATAGGCAGAGGTCAGGGTAAGAGGTATCCAGGCAAGGTTTTGTCATAGGTAGAGCCAGGCAAGGGCAGGAGGCAATCAGGCATAATTCTATCGTAGGCAGAGGCCAGGGCAGGAGGTGTTCAGGCAAAGTCCTATCATAAGCAGAGGCCAGGGCAGGAGGTTGTCAGGCAGAGTTCTGTCATAGGCAGAGGTCAGGGCAGGAGGTGTTTAGGCAGATTCCTATCATAGGTAAAGGCCAGGGCAGGATGTTATCAGAGTCCAATCATAGGCAGAGGCCAGGTCAGGAGGTGTTCAGTCAGAGTCCTATCATAGGCAGAGGCCAGGGAAGGAGGTGTTCAGGCAGAGGTCTATCAAAAGCAGAGGCCAGGGCAGAATGTTGTCAGACAGTGTTCTATCATAGGCAGTGGCCAAGGCAGGATGTTATCAGGCAGAGTTCCATCAATGGTAGAGACCAAGGCAGGTGGTGTTCAGGTAGAGTTTTATGATAGGCAGAAGCCAAGGCAAGAGGTATTCAGGTGAGGTTCTTTGATAGGCAGAGGCCAGGGCAGGATGTTGTCAAGCTGAGTTCCATCATAGGCAGAGGCCAGGGCAGGAGCTGCTCAAGTAGAGTTCTATCATAGGTAGAAGTAAGGGCAAGTGGTGTTCAGGCGAGGTTCTATCACAGGCAGAGGCCAGGGCAGGATGTTGTCAGGCAGAGTTCCATCATAGGTAGAGACCGGGGCAGGAGGTGTTCAGGTAGAGTTCTATCAGAGGCAGAGGTCAGGGTAGGAGGTGTTCAGGTAGAGTCCTATCATAGGCAGAGACTGGGCTGGGGCTGGGGCTAGAGGTGTTCAGGCAGAGTCCTATCATAGGCAAAGGCTGAGACAGGAGGTATTCAGGCAGAGTCCTATCATAAGCAGAGGCCAGGACAGGAGGTTGTCAGACAGAGTCCTATTATAAGCAGAGGCCAGGGAAGGAGGGTGTCAGGCAGAGTCCTATCATAGATAGAAGCCAGGGCAGGAGGTGTTCATGCAAAGTCCTGTCATAGGCAGAGGCCAGGGCAATAGGTTTCCAGGCAGAGTCCTATCATAGGCAGAGGCCAAGAAAGGAGGAGTCTAGGCAGAGATCTTTCAGAGGCAGAGCCAAGGCAGAAGGTGTCCAGGCAGAGGCCAGGGAAGGAGGTTTCCAGGCAGAATCCTATCATAGATAGAGGCCAGGGCAGGAGGTGTCCAGGCAAAGTCCTATCATAAGCAGAGGCCAGGGCAGGATGTTGGCAGGCAAAGTTCTATCATAGCCAGAGGCCAGGGCAGGATGTTATCAGGCAGAGTTCCATCATAGGTAGAGACCAGGGCAGGAGGTGTTCAGGTAGAGTTCTATCATAGGCAGAGCAGAGGTCAGGGCAGAAGGTGTTCAGTAGAGTTATATTATAGATAGAGGCCAGGACAGGAGGTGTTCAGACAGAGTTTTATCATAAGGCCAGGGCAGGATGTTGGCAGGCAGAGTTCTACCAAAGCCAGTGGCCAGGACAGGATGTTATCAGGCAGAGTTCCATCATAGGTAGAGACCAGGGCAGGAGGTGTTCAGGTAGAGTTCTATCATAGGCAGAGGTCAGAGCAGAAGGTGTTCAGTATAGTTCTATTATAGATAGAGGCCAGGGCAGGAGGTGTTCAGGCAGAGTTTTATCATAAGCAGAGGCCAGGGCAGGATGTTATCAGGCAGAGTTCCATCATAGGTAGAGACCAGGGCAGGAGGTTTTCGGGTAGAGTTCTATCATAGCCAGAGGCCAGGGAAGGAGTTGTTCAGGAAGAGGTCTATCATAGGTAGAGACCAGGGCGAGAGCTGTTCAGGTAGAGTTCTATCATAGGCAGAAGTCAGGGCAGAAGGTGTTCAGGTAGAGTTCTATTTTAGGCAGAAGCCAGGGCAAGAGTTGTTTAGGTGAGGTTCTATAATAGGCAGAGGCCAGGGCAGGATGTTGTCAGGCAGAGTTCCATCATAGGTAAAGACCAGGCAGGAGGTGTTCACGTAGAGTTCTATCATAGGCAGAAGTCAGGGCAGGAGGTGTTCACGTAGAGTTCTGTCATAGGCAGAGGTCAGGGCAGGAGGTGTTCACGTAGAGTTCTGTCATAGGCAGAGGTCAGGGCAGGAGGTGTTCACATAGAGTTCTATCATAGGCAGAGGTCAGGGCAGGAGGTGTTCACGTAGAGTTCTATCATAGGCAGAAGTCAGGGCAGGAGGTGTTCACTAAGGATGATCAAACTTTTGAAAAGTTCGGTTCGGCCAGAACATCCGAACTTCCCGAAAGTTCGGCCCGGATTTCAGAACCCCATTGAAATCAATGGGACCCGAACTTCGGTAATCAAAAAACACAATTTTTAAGCCCTAAAACCCAATAAATGCCCCTAAAAAGGGCCTAGGGTTCTGGGTCATGCCCCATTAACTATTAATCACACAAAAAAAAGTTCTTAAAAATTGTCATTTTTGATAAAAAAGCCAATTATTGAAAAAAAAAAGAGAGATTTTTTTATTTTGACTTTGGATTTAGTATCTGGGGGGTCTAAAAAGTGTACATGTGAAGTTTCAGCTCTGTAGCATGTCCAGAACCATAAAAAAAAAGATTGTTTGTATTAGAAAACTTTCAGATCACCAATATGGCTTCTCGGTTTTCACACCTTGCCGGTTTCAAAGCAGGCATTTTTTTGGGTTCTTTGCAGTCAGGAAAAACATCTGAACTTGTTTATAGTGGTACTGTGCACAAGTTCAGATGTTTTGCCTGCCTCCAAAACCCCCCAAAAAATGCCAGCAAAAACATACCTGGGCATTTTTTTTTGACGCTAGCGTTTTTTTTGGCATTTTTTTGGGTTCTTTTGTGGCAGGCAAAACATCTGAACTTGTGTATAGAGGTATATATACACACATACATATATTTATATACACACCTAGACATATATAGGTGTGATAGTAGCAGAAATATATTACTGTAAATGATTTCATTAGCGCAAGCATTTATTTCTGCTACTATCACACCTATATATGTCTAGGGGTATATATTCAGACATATATGTGTATATATACCCCCTATACACATGTTCAGATGTCATGTCTGACATCAAACATGTCCTCAAAAAAGCACTGGCAGTGGAAGCCCCTGCAGCATAAAAAATGCTTGGCTGGTGAGAAGCCATATGGGTGTGCCGAAGCAATTCAGAGAAATGATCATTTCTCTATAGCGGTCACCCTGCTATGGAGGGGTTTTGTCACCCTGCCATAGCAGTCACTGCCAGTTAACCCTACACTACACTACGGTCCCCTTACACTTAACACTTTCCCTACAGAAACTAAATTTTTGAAGCTAACTTAAGTGTAAAGGAGCACTCTAACTACACTAGATATCCCTTTCCTCACACTAAAAATAGCTAAATGACACTTTTAAAGTAAAATTAACAGAACTGCTTCCACTCTCTTCCATGTCCAGTATAACAATGCTAGGAATATGGCGGGGGCGATCTTATATACTGGGGGGCGTATTCACTAATGATTGGTCTAGGGACCCCCTAGTCACTCCAATCACATTCCTAGCATTCTCCTGCCCCCTCAATTGGCTTTTGCTAATGGTTCTGGTCCAATCACGGGCTTTTAAAGCCCATTTCCTGAAGCATTGCATTTTGGGCGGTTTTGATTGCCGAATTCCGAACTTTTTGGGCAAAAAGTTCTAAATTCGGCCGAACCTCGAACACCCAATGTTCGGGCCGAACCGATGTTCAACCCGAACCGTTCGATCATCCCTAGTGTTCACATAGAGTTCTATCATAGGCAGAGGTCAGGGCAGGAGGTGTTCACGTAGAGTTATATCATAGGCAGTGGTCAGGGCAGGAGGTGTTCACGTAGAGTTCTGTCATAGGCAGAGGTCAGGGCAGGAGGTGTTCACGTAGAGTTCTATCATAGGCAGAGGTCAGGGCAGGAGGTGTTCACGTAGAGTTCTATCATAGGCAGTGGTCAGGGCAGGAGGTGTTCACGTAGAGTTCTATCATAGGCAGTGGTCAGGGCAGGAGGTGTTCACGTAGAGTTCTGTCATAGGCAGAGGTCAGGGCAGGAGGTGTTCATGTAGAGTTCTATCATAGGCAGAGGTCAGGGCAGGAGGTGTTCACGTAGAGTTCTATCATAGGAAGAGGTCAGGGCTGGAGGTGTTCACGTAGAGTTCTGTCATAGGCAGAGGTCAGGGCAGGAGGTGTTCATGTAGAGTTCTATCATAGGCAGAGGTCAGGGCAGGAGGTGTTCACGTAGAGTTCTGTCATAGGCAGAGGTCAGGGCAGGAGGTGTTCATGTAGAGTTCTATCATAGGCAGAGGTCAGGGCAGGAGGTGTTCATGTAGAGTTCTATCATAGGCAGAGGTCAGGGCAGGAGGTGTTCACGTAGAGTTCTGTCATAGGAAGAGGTCAGGGCAGGAGGTGTTCACGTAGAGTTATATCATAGGAAGAGGCCAGGGCAGGAGGTTGTCAGGCATAGTTTTATCATAGGTAGAGGCCAGGGCAGGATGTTATCAGGCAGAGTTCCATCAACGGGACCTCCCAGTGTCTTCTTATAATGACCATATACAAGTATTGGACCTCGGTGGATTGGATTGTATATGACTGGTCCAGTATTTAACCCACACAGCACACCCATCCATGGGGAGAGGGATGCAGATGTGGAGGAGGGGGATGCGCATCCAGCTAATTAACAAATTCACATGAACACATTGTACCAAGGAGCTCAAAACTTTCCAGACGCTGAATAAATTGTCTATTTCCGAAACCGACTTGCCACACGAAATCTCGTTAGTGGTATGAAAAAAAAAAAATCACAAATGTTTTGATCATTTATTTTTGATGTGAAACCAGGAGCTAGAGAAAGAAAGGCGGAGATTTTCCGGACTTCAAGACGCGAGGATGAGGACAGCATTTTTCATCCAAATGAGGAAAATTCCACTAGACGCAGTTTGTAACAATTTGCGCACAAGACGCAGTTTTCATGAAAAAAATCAAAGCAAGCTCATTAACGTGACATCTGTATAATTAGCAAAAAAGTGCTAATTTTTCTCTACAACAAAAACACCCCCTGCTTCTGAAGTCCACGTGCCTCTAACTGCCAGTACATGCGCAGATGTTGGCCACTCCTTCTGGGAGACAACAGCAGGAAGATTTTTCCCTACCTTCGGACTTTCTGTGAGAGGCGGATCTTGGCTGTGACCCATCCTCTTGGTCCCCCTCCCTAGAATGCGTTTTCCATGTGTTCCTATGGAGCAGCCTCTAGGGGGCCACTGACAACCAGGTACCAGATCCAGGAAGAGGAGACTAGATTCACTAAAGACTTGCCATTACACACAATGCAGTACTATTCCGTCCCTTAACCCATTAGCACACCACTTGAAAACCATGATTTTGCTGGCACTTTTTGTTGACAAGTTTAAATCAGAATTTTTTGCTACAAAACGACTTATAACCACCAACAATTTTATATATACATATATATATATATATATATATATATAAAAAGAAAAAAAAAATATATATATATATATTTTTTTTTTTTTTTTGGCGGACACTTTCGGGAATAAAATGGCACATTTTTTGTCACGCGGTATTTGCGCACAGGTTTTTCCAGATTTGGGAAAAAAATACATTTTAATGAATTAAAAAAAACCACAATATATACCTCTATTTTTTATTTATTTTTTGTATAATGTAAAAGATGATGTTACACTGAGTAAACAGATTTTTTCTTTTTTAAGCCCGTGGTGTGTGAAACACACTCAAAAGACTTACACCCGGTGCATAAAAAAGTGCACACACGCAAACGTGAACACACAAAAAGTGCACAAGGCGTACACACATGGCCCTCCTCCGAAGAGGAAGGGCCCTGACCCTGATCCCCCGGGGCGCGAAGCTCCTGACAGGGACTGAGATACTCACTTAGGTCCACCCAGCCGAAGCCGGGCAGACCCCATTCTTCAGGGGGACTGCCGAAACAGCCCCCCCGAGTACTAGGTAGGGCTCCCCCGAAGGGAGACCCCATGGGGGAGGGCGAACTAAGCCAAAAGGCCATATCCACCCCCTCCCAAGACTTACAGGGCAGGCCCGAGGACCTACGCCATCCAAGTCATGCAGTGACAAAACAACCAAAAAGGGACATACGTGAACACACAAACAAAGAAAAAACAGAGTGGGGAAAAGGGAAGTGGAGAAGTGCTGGGTAGTGCCTAAGTGCAAGACCTCGGCAGGCCCCCCGGCCAGGAATAAAAAATTCCTCTGGTGTTGGCCAAAAGGCCCACCCCAAGAGGCAGGTGCTTGAAAAAGTGTGATGGTGCAGTGACCAAGGTGCCACAAAAACTCAGGTGAGCTGCCCCTCACCAGTGAGATTGAGGCACCCCTGGGCTGCCACCCCAGGGGCACGTACACCACGGGCTTTTTCGGTCTCAGCCCCCGGCCAGACCAAGTGTAGCCCTATCCCATCAGGAGGCATCAGAATTTTAGACAGCTTAGGGAGAACCTGCCTTCAACTGGGGACAAGCCTTTTGCAAGGCCAGATTCAACCCAGGAGGAAAGGTTCCCCCACCACCATCCGCCATTCCTTACCAATCACATCCAGGAGCAGTACTAACCGGAAAATTGGCGAAACCGGCTTTCCCGCTCCCTTCAAACTGACAGGGGCGGACCTATTCAAATCAGAAGGCAACGGACCCATTCGGCTTTCTCTGACAGTGCCTACTTCCCGGTCCTCCAGTTACGCCCAGAGCGCCCCGGTTCATTTCAGCCCCTGCCGATACTAACCATCAGGGTCCATACCAACTGATAAGAACAGATACTACACTTGATCTTAGCCAAAAGGCCGAGAAGCGATTAAACAGATACCTAATATGTCAATGCTCTAAAATTGCGCACACTCGTGGATTGGCGACAAACTATGGTGCTTTAAACACCCTTACAGGTTACCTGTTTAGAGTTACAGAGGAGTTCTAGCGCTAGAATTATTGCTCTCACTCTAACGATCGCGGCGATACCTCACATGTGTGGTGCAAATACCATTGAGGTATGCGTTCGCTTCTGTGTGCGAGCACAGAGGGACGGGGTGCTTTACTTTTTTTCTTTCTTATTTATTTTACTTTTTATGTTTCATTTTTTGTGTGGTGTAAACACCGTTTACATATGCGTGCGCGACCTACGTATGTGCTCACTTCTGCATGCAAGCACAGAGGGATGGGGGCGTTTTCTTATTTATTTTATTTATTTTTTTATTATTTTTAATTTTTTTTTACACTGTCCCTTTTTTTTTTTTATTTTTTTTTTTTTTATATCTTTTATTCTTATTACAAGGAATAAATCCCTTGTAATAGAAATAAGGATGACAGGTCCTCTTTATGGAGAGATCTGGGGTCAAAAAGACCCCAAATCTCTCCTTTCCCTTTACAAGCAAAAGATCAAAAAAAAAAAAAAAAAGATCTTTTGCTTTAAAAAAAGAAACAAACTTGTTTACTTCCAGCCTGGACCGGAAGTGACGTCATGGCGTCGTTCCGGTCCTCCAAGGCCATAGAGGCGATCAAAGTGGATCTATTATTTGATCGGTTGTGTGGCCAGCCAGCAGCACCGACTGATCGTTTCCTCGGGTGAACTGGCGGAAACGGTAAACCCGAGAAACACCGGCGAGCGGCAGCAGGGAGGGGCTTCCCCTTCTGCCACTTCGGAAAATGTCCCAGCGGCTCATGAGAAAGCCAACCGCTGGCTGAAAAAATCGATACCGGGGTTATGGATGATATCTTCTATTTCTTAATAGAAATAGGTATGACAGGTCCTCTTTATGGAGAGATCTGGGGTCAAAAAGACCCCAAAATCTCTTTTTCACCTTTAACCACTTGTCGACCGCCAGCAGTACATGTACTGCGGCAGGTCGGCTCTGTCCCGCGAAGCGACGTACCTGTACGTCGCTTCGCGGGACCGCCAGCGGGGGAGTGTGCACTGCCATTCGCCACAGGGGAAGCTGATCTGCAGGTCTGGCAGTCGCGATTGCCGCTTGGCACCCTCAATCGCTCCCCGTGGGGACAGAACAGTGGTCTGCTGTTATAGACACGGCAGACCAATGTTCTGTCAGTAATGAACACAGGGATCCTGTGTTCTTCCTATTTAGGAACACAGGTCTCTGTGTTTATCCAGCAAGCCCCCCCCACAGTTAGAAAGCACCCCCTAGGGACACATTTAACCCTTTGATCGCCCCTGGTGTTAATCCCTTCCCTGCCAGTGTCAGTGCAGTAACAGTGCATATTTTTAGCACTGATTAATGTAGTAGTGTCACTGATTCCCCCAAAAGTGTCATAAATGTCAGTTAAGTGTCCAATCTGTCTGCCGCAATGTCGCAGTCACGCTAAAAATAGCTGATCGCCGCCATTACTAGTAATAAATAAATAAATAAATAAATAAATAAATAAATAAAAAAGACATAAATCTTTCCCCTAGTTTGTAGATGGGATAACTTTTGCGCAAACCAATCAATATACGCTTATTGGGATTTTGTTTTACCAAAAATATGTAGCAGAATACAAACTGGCCTAAAAGGATGAAAAAATCTGATTTTTATTTTTTTATTTTTTTTTTTTATTGGGAATGTTATATAGCAGAAAGTAAAAAATATTGGGTTTTTTTTCGGAATTGTTGCTCTATTTTTTTTTTGTTTATAGCGCAAAAAATAAAAATCGCACAGGTGATCAAAAGAAAGCTCTATTTGTAGGAAAAAAAAGGACATCGATTTTATTTGGGTGCAGCGTCGCACGACCGCGCAATTGTCAGTTAAAATAACACAGTGCCGGATCGCAAAAAATGGCCTGGTCATTAAGGGGTAAAACCTACTGGTTCATGAGTGGTTACAAGCAAAAGATACAACAACAACAAAAAAAATTGATCTTTTGCTAAAAAAAATAAATAAATTGGACTGGAAGTGACATCGTGAGGTCGCTCCCTCCCACAAGGCCATAGAGGTGATCAAAGACAATCTAGTCTTTGAACCCCTCTGTGCTCAGCCGGCTGTCGGATTGTGTCTTGGGTGCGTCATCCCCTGCCGCCATTTCTGTGAAAGGGATCCAGCAGCTCATGAGCCACTCTGGCCACTTTCATGAGAAAGCCAATATATTGCAGTTGTTAAGACGTAACAAACTCCTTTATGGCAGAATGACATATATATATATATATATATATATATATATATATATATATACTGTATATATATATATATATATATACGCAGAGGCATAATGGAGGCAACCTAGAAATAATTGTGTAGGAGCAGTCACCTACAGATCAACAGATCACAGGTAATGGGGGATGATTGGTAGGACGGGCTCCCAATGGCATCATCACTGCGCAGCAAATGACAGTGAAGGAATGAAAATGGAGCTCCTATGGTCACAAGGCAAAAGAAATCCAAACTGCCACACTCTAAAAAAGCTCAAGAGTCAGATAAATTAAAGCAGCTTCAGCCCGACTCCATCTAGGCCATTCCGACACGTTTCAGCTTCAGGCCTCGCATCCAACGCGTTTCTGCCTCTGCCATGTTTCACCCCGCCCACAGGGCTTAGTCTTGGATGCCATGAAGGAGCCCAACCTGGAAACAATGGATAAAACCCGGAAATAATGGATACAACCTAGAAATAATGGATACAACCTAGAAATAATGGAGGACACCTAGAAATAATGGAGGACACCTAGAAATAATGGATACAACCTTGAAATAAAAGATACAAACCAGAAATAATTAACTCAACCTAGAAATAATGGGCATAACCCGGAAACAATGTAGAAAACCTGGAAATAATGGATACAACCTAAAAATAATAAAGACAACCTAGAAATAATAGATACAACCTAGAAATAATGGAGACAACTTAGAAATAATAGATACAACCTAGAAATAATGGATAGAGACGTCACGAACATAAAATATTCCGTTCGCGGACGGCGAACGCGAATTTCTGCAAATGTTCGCGAACGGGCGAACCGCCATAGACTTCAATAGGCAGGCGAATTTTAAAACCCACAGGGACTCTTTCTGGCCACAATAGTGATGGAAAAGTTGTTTCAAGGGGACTAACACCTGGACTGTGGCATGCCGGAGGGGGATCCATGGCAAAACTCCCATGGAAAATTACGTAGTTGACGCAGAGTCGGGTTTTAATCCATAAAGGGCATAAATCACCTAACATTCCTAAATTGTTTGGAATAACGTGCTTTAAAACATCCAGTGTGTGTATACGATCAGGTATGATGTTGTATCGATCAGGTAGTGTAAGGGTGTAAGGGAGACAGACCAAACTCTGACAGACCAAACTCCCCGTTTAACAGCCATTCAGTCCATTTGCACAACCGCAAACTCCCCATTTGCACAAGGTTGGATACCAAGCTAGCCATGTCCCGTTCCTTGTCCTCACTGATGTCATTGAAGGTCTCTTCCTCCACCCAGCCACTTTCAACACCAAGGGTCCCGAAAGGTGACAACAAGCCCCCTGGGACGCCTGCTGTGGTTGGTCTTCCACCCCCTCAAAGCCACCTTCCTCCTCTGACTCCTCTTCTTCAGATTCCTCTCTCTGCGTTGCCGCAGGTCCAGCAATCGACGACGACAAGGCTGCTTCTGGTGGTGATGGTGACCACAACTCTTCCACTTCATGCTTATCTACGGCCTGATCCAGTACTCTTCGCAGGGCACGCTCCAGAAAAAACGCATATGGGATGAGGTCGATGATGTTGCCTTGGGTTTGACTGACCAGGTTTGTCACCTCCGCAAAAGGACGCATGAGCCTACAGCCATTGTGCATGAGCATTCAGTAACGCGGCCAAAAAATACCCAGCTCGGCAGGGGCTGTCCACTTTTTTTAAATAAAAAAAAATCTGTTTTTACCAGTTTAATCTCTGTTTTGTCCCCTATCAGGGGCCAGTGTATGGAATAGATTTTAGGAACCGGAAGATGGAAAAAGATGGTTGGTCGGTCCTCTTACTTCCAATTTGGGGCACTGCGTGTGCGCCGTGCAATGAACTGTGCCACCCTATATGAGTGGTGTGTTAAGTAGTACTATTCTTATCAGTTTAATCCCTGTCACGTCCCCTATCAGGGGCCGGTGTATAAAATAGATTTTAGGAACCGGGAGATTAAAAAAGATGGTTGGTCGGTCCTCTTACTTCCAATTTGGGGCACTGCGCATGCGCCGTGCAATGTACTGTGCCACCCTATATGAGTGGTGTGTTAAGTAGTACTATTCTTATCAGTTTAATCCCTGTTACGTCCCCTATCAGGTGCCGGTGTATGGAATAGATTTTAGGAACCGGGAGATGGAAAAAGATGGTTGGTCGGTCCTCTTACTTCCAATTTGGGGCACTGTGCGTGCGCCCGTTCAAGGTACTGTGCCACCCTATATGAGTGGTGTGTTAGGTAGTACTATTCTTATCAGTTTAATCCCTGTCACGTCCCCTATCAGGGGCCGGTGTATAAAATAGATTTTAGGAACCGGGAGATTAAAAAAGATGGTTGGTCGGTCCTCTTACTTCCAATTTGGGGCACTGCGCATGCGCCGTGCAATGTACTGTGCCACCCTATATGAGTGGTGTGTTAAGTAGTACTATTCTTATCAGTTTAATCCCTGTTACATCCCCTATCAGGGGCCGGTGTATGGAATAGATTTTAGGAACCGGGAGATGGAAAAAGATGGTTGGTCGGTCCTCTTACTTCTAATTTGGGGCACTGCGCGTGCGCCATGCAATGTACTGTGCCACCCTATATGAGTGGTGTGTTAAGTAGTACTATTCTTATCAGTTTAATCCCTGTTACGTCCCCTATCAGGTGCCGGTGTATGGAATAGATTTTAGGAACCGGGAGATGGAAAAAGATGGTTGGTCGGTCCTCTTACTTCCAATTTGGGGCACTGTGCGTGCGCCCGTACAAGGTACTGTGCCACCCTATATGAGTGGTGTGCACACAGTACAGTCTGTGGGCCTGTGGCCTCTCACACACGGGCAGGCAACTGCAATATATATATATATATATATATATATATATATATATAAGCAGACTGGTGTACCAGCCCCAAAAAGGGCTTTTTGGGGTGCTGTCAGGACGCTGTCCTTACAGCAGATGGGTCTTTGAGGACTGGAGTGGACACAGAACACTGGCCTAGCTATTAATTCAGCAGCAGCAGCAGCACTCTCCCTACTCTAACACTGTAGCTTAAGAATGAATCTAAGATGGATGCTGTCCTTGCTTTTTTATAGGAGGTGGGAGGGTCTGGGAGGGAGGGTATGCTGATTGGCTGGAATGTGTCTGCTGACTGTGAGGTACAGGGTCAAAGTTTGCTCAATGATGACATTATAGGGGGCGGACCGAACATCGCATATGTTCGCCCACCGCGGCGAACGTGAACAAGAGATGTTCGCCGGGAACTGTTTGCCGGCAAATAGTTCGGGACATCTCTAATATTGGATACAACCTAGAAATAAAGGATACAAACCAGAAATAATCCACGCAACCTAGAAATAATGGGCATAACCCGGAAACAATGCATAAAACCTGGAAATAATGGATACAACCTAAAAATAATGGAGGCAACCTAGAAATAATGGATACAACCTAAAAATAATGGAGGCAACCTAGACATAAGACAGAGGAGTGGTCACCTACAGATTACAGGTAACGGGGGATGATTGGTAGGACAGGCTCACAATGACATCATCAATGCGCAGCCAATGACAGTGAAGGAATGAAAATGGAGCTCCTATGGTCACAAAGCAAAATAAATCCAAACTGTCACATTCCAAGAAAGCTCAGTGTCAACAGATTACAGGTAACGGGGGATGATTGGTAGGACAGGCTCACAATGACATCATCAATGCGCAGCCAATGACAGTGAAGGAATGAAAATGGAGCTCCTATGGTCACAAAGCAAAATAAATCCAAACTGTCACATTCCAAGAAAGCTCAGTGTCAGATAAATGAAAGCAGATTCAGCCTGACCCTGACGCATTTCAGCTTCATCTAGGCCACGCCATCCAACGTGTTTCGCCCCACCCACAGGGCTTAGTCTTGGAGGCCATGGAGGAGCCCCTAGGGCTGGCGGCAAGGGGTTAAAAACCTTGATATAGCTTGTACGGGGAAAAAAATGCATGCAAAAAGATAGTCAACACACAGGGCGATGCACTAAAAAATGCGTCAATGCATGTAAATGCATTTTTTTAAAAAAGGTTATAAGTTAAATCTTCTCAGCAGGTGAGTAGTTGCCGTCACTCGCATGCATTTTTTAGCGTATTGCCCTGTGTCAACCTGCCTGTTTACATGTGTTTTTTTTTTTTTTTCATACAAGCCATATCAAGCGTCAAAGCACTAATCCCCCGTTCACGCGTTCGCGTGCGTTTTAGCACACGTCATCAAAGGCAATGTTAGGAGCCTGCTAACATCTTTGGTGCAGCAGCACACTTTAAAAATTGGTTCTTTTTTATTTTTGTGCGCTTTCATGCGTTTTGAGGCTCATAGAAATGAATGGTAACACGCGCATGTATGATGCGTTTAGCATACATTTCCAGCCCCCCCTGTAATAATAAGCCTAAATAACATTTTTATTGCCTGGCATGAAAATATGACATAAAAAATGCATAAATAAAAGCACGTCAATGTAAAACACATCAACATGCACTAAACAACGCAATAAAATGCACACAGAGAACAATCAGCCTCCTGGCATTAAACCTGCGTTGGTCAATGAAGAATCGCACAGGTGAACACACCTGGTGTGAATGAACCCTCCAAAAAAAATGAGACTTGCACCGAACCTGATATCACTCAGCCCAGTATTCCTTTCTATACCCTGGGACCTTCCAGTGGGAAAGTCACACCTGGGCCGGGCAGCGAGGTCGGGGTCTCAGCGGGGGTCCCCCCATCATTGCCATCAGATGGCATATGGCCAATTGTTGTATGGAGAAAGGAAATCAGTTGGGGGTGGGGGTGGGGGTTGGAATTAATTCCTGCTGAAGTCATTTTCACTTTCATTAGCGCAGGATTAGGAGTCAATCTGGTTATTTACTGGCAGCATAATCGTTAGAATGTCTTCCGCTTCCGGGAAAAAGGGCCAAGTCATCTGGTATAGGGGGAATCCATCTCCATGAAATCCCAGCCTTGTGAATAACAAATCCAAAGGATACAACCTGGAAAAAATGGAAACAACCTGGAAATAATGGATGAAACCGACTTTACACCATCCGCTTGCTGTACTGTCGCTGAAAAAGAATTGGATAATTTCAATTTTTTTTTTAATTTACTTACCTTGTTATTAAAGAAAACATACTCACCTTCATCCCTCTTCCTCCCCCTTCGGCCGCGGCCCGCGCCGTCTCTTCCTGCTTGCATTGACTCCTGGGAGCTGAACGTCATCGCACCCAGGAATCAACACGCCTGCACCGGCCCCGCTTGTCACTTCCGGTGCAGGCGCATTATTCCCTAATGAACAGTTTCTGGGCATGCCCAGAAGCTGTGCAGGGATGACGCGCCTGCACCGGAAGTGACGAGCAGGACCGGTGCAGTGCATTGTGGGACTCTGACGTCACCGAAGAAGACGCTCCGGCTTCAGCTGTCCACACCTGAGATGGCAGCCCTGGACAAGACATTTTCAAGGTGAGTATTTCTTCTAAAAGGTAAGTGAAACCAGAGACAGTTCAGAGGCTATCATTGCTGAAATGCACTAGCCCTGACTGTCCCGGGGGAATTTTTATTGAAAAAAAATTTTTGAGGCCGGAACTCCGCTTTAAGTGATTTTTTTCTATCCCTATTTATGCATATGGTGATAATATGCTGTAATCCCATTGGATCCTTTTGTATCCAATGCACAGCTTTGTGCAGTGCAGGGCTTGTCAACATGTCTGTTTCTCTCACTGATCACCCATTCATTACTCAAGCCCTGGAATCTACACACAATGTTTTCTACAGGCTTCCCCAAAGCTGCTTCAGAAAAGGTCACACAAAAGTGATTTATTTATATCCCATTTTCCAAATTGACAATACTCTGTGACCCCATTGTATCATTTTGTATTCGATCCACAGCTTTGTGCAGTGCAGAGATTGTCAACGTGCTGCTCCAGAAAAGGTCATGTAAGTGATTTCTATTCCTATTTATATGAATGAGGTGATATAATGCTGTAGTGCAGAGCTTGTCAACCCATCTGTTTCTTTCACTGATCATCCGTCTATTACTCCAGCCCTGAACCCTACTGTAGATACAATGTTTTCTACAGGATTCCCCAAAGCTGCTTCAGAAAAGGTCAGACATAGACATGTGCGGTTCGTTTCGTTCTAAATAAATATTGGGACAAACTTTTCATCAGTCAGAGATTCAGATATATCCAAATACCTGAATTGTAGTATTAATGAAGTTTACCGAATTCTCCGAATAACTAAACTAAATTCGTCCGAATTTCAGGAAATTTGAATTGAAATTCGAATAAAACTTTACATCGAATTCCAGTCGAATCGGAACTGTAAACATATTTCTGAAATATGACTGTGTGTCATGCACATATCTAGTCACACATAAGTGATTTATTTCTATCCCATTTTATAAGGCGGCAATACACTGTGACCCCATTGGATCCTTTTATATGCAATACACAGCTTTGTGCAGTGCAGAGATTGTCAACGTACTGCTCCAGAAAAGATCTCATGTAAGTGATTTATCTCTATCCCTATTTATAAGGTGACAATATTTTTTTTAATTTTTATTTAATTGTGCAGTGCAGAGCTTGTCAACCCACCTGTTTAGCTCACTTATCACTCGTCTATCACTCAAGCCCTGGACCCTACTGTCCATACAATGTTTTCTACAGGCTTCCCCGAAGATGCTTTAGAAAAGGTCACACGTAAGTGATTTATTTCTATCCAATTTTATAAGGTGACAATACACGGTGACCCCATTGGATCCTTTTGTATCCAATCCACAGCTTTGTGCAGTGCAGAGCTTGTCAACGTGCTTCTCCAGAAAAGGTCATACTTAAGTGATTTATTTCTATCCCTATTTATGCATATGGTGATAATATGCTGTAATCCCATTGGATCCTTTTGTATCCAATCCACAGCTTTGTGCAGTGCAAAGCTTGTCAACATGTCTGTTTCTCTCACTGATCACTCATTCATTACTCAAGCCCTGGAATCTACACACAATGTTTTCTACAGGCTTCCTGAAAGCTGCTTCAGAAAAGGTCACACGTACGTTATTTATTTCTATCCCATTTTATAAGGTGACAATACTCTGTGACCCCATTGGATACTTTTGTATCCAATCCACAGCTTTGTGCGGTGCAGAGATTGTCAATGTGCTTCTCCAAAAAAGGTCATACTTAAGTGATTTCTATTCCTATTTATATGAATAAGGTGACAGTACGCTGTGACCCCATTGGATACTTTTGTATCCAATCCACAGCTTTGTGCAGTGCGGAGCTTGTCAACCTGTCTGTTAAGTGTTTTCTATCTATATTATCTATGTATATATATATATATATATATATATATATACGGTATATATATATATATATATATATATATAAGTGATTTCTATCCCTATTTATATGAATAAGATGACATTACGCTGTGACCCCATTGGATCCTTTTGCAATCTGTGGCTTTGTGCAGTGCAGAGCTTGTCAACGTGCTGCTCCAGAAAAGGTCATACAGTATGTAAATGATTACTATCCCTATTTACTGTTAATGAACAAGGTGACAATACGTTGGGACCCCATTGGATCCTTTTGCACCCAATCCGCGGCTTTGTGCAGTGCAGAGCTTGTCAACGCGCTTCTTCAGAAAAGGTCACGTGTAAGTGATTTATATCCCTGTTTATATGAATAAGGTGACAATACGCTGTGACCCCATTGGATCCTTTTGCATCCAATCAGCGGCTTTGTGACGATAAGTAAAGTGCTGAAGTGATGTCATCAAAAAAAAAAAATCTCATCTGCCGTCTCTACCATCTGACAGCATCATGTTTGCGGCATGAAGGTGAAGGTTGGCAGCACACAGAGTTCAGGCACATGTCAGGATATGGGGGGGCGGGGCTGTGACCTAGAAGGATGAAGGAGACTGATAGGAGGGTCAGCAGCACATAAAGGACTTGAAAAGAAGTTTATTTTAGATCAGAGTCATCAAGTAATCGGGGAGATGAGTAAATCCTGTAATTTTTTGATTTTGGAGGGAATATTCGGAACAAGAGAATGGCGGTTGCGGCATGAGCTAAACGGAGAGTGACACGTCTCCGGCTCCCAACAATCCACGTGCGCTCCCAACTGCCTTTGAACATCAGACTCAGAGAGCCCGTTGCTCTGTGCGGCCGTGCGCGCACTCTGCCAGTTGTCATCTGCCTGTCCTATTTTTTTTTTTTTTTTTATTCCCGCGCAAGGACAGAAGTCTCACCCCGCACCCTCTGCCAACTCCATCCCAGTCCAAGTGGAACCGACTTGGCCCGTGTTTTTGGTTTCGGAGTAAAGAACAGGCTTTCCTGCCATCTGTTCACGCGGTGTCATGTCCAAACATTGGCTCGCCAACGCCGCGCGCTACTAGAGCGCATGCCCGGGGGAGGGGGTCCTCTGTGATTAACTCCTGTGGCGCCAGGTGATAGGACCGTATGTGCTTGGAGATTTCGAAAAAACAAAATGTAAAACTTATAATCGCAGGCCAATTTTTTTGGATTGGCAAAACTATTGATTGTGAAAATTTTGTAAGCGCCCAGCCACACTGGACTGGACAATAGAATTGCTCAACTTTTCTGATTTTGGCTGGAAATTATTCAAGTTCTGTAACAAAAAAAAAAAAAAAATGATTAAAAAAAATTGTTGGAAAATCATTCTTACAGTAAGGGTCCATTCACAGCGCCTGGTTGTGATACTGCAATGCACATTTATTGCATTGGTGTGATGCAATGCCATTCATATGAATGGCATCTTAGGCTGCATTCACACCTGCGCTTAGCATCTTTAAGCATTTTTCCAGCGTTTTTTTTTTTTTTGCACATTTTTATTTGCGATCGGGAGCGTTTTTATACAGCGTTTTTGAGCTTTGAAATTTTTTTTTTTTTATTAGCCATTATAGAAAACTATCATCCGTTGCATCATTTGTTGCTAGGTTTTTCAGCTTTTTTATCAGCTTTTATTATTATTTTTGTTTTGTTTTTTGTGTTGGCACATGTTTTGTTTTTTGTGTTGGTACATGTTGGCATTCATGGTTCCCTCAATGAACTGTATCTCCCCAGTGCTGGCAGCACTCATGCAGCCCCAGACCATGACACTCCCACCACCATGGTTGACTGTAGGCAAGACACACTTGTCTTTGTACTCCTCACCTGGTTGCGGCCACACACGCTTGACACCATCTGAACCAAATAAGTTTATCTTGGTCTCATCAGACCACAGGACATGGTTCCAGTAATCCATGTCCTTAGTCTGCTTGTCTTCAGCAAACTGTTTGCAGGCTTTCTTGTGCATCATCTTTAGAAGAGGCTTCCTTCTGGAACGACAGACATGCAGACCAATTTGCAGTATGTGGTGTATGGTCTGAGCACAGACAGGCTGACCCCCCCCCCCCCCACCCCTTCAACCTCTGTAGCAATGCTGGCAGCACTCATACGTCTATTTTCCAAATACAATCTCTGGATATGACGCTGAGCACGTTCACTCAACTTCTTTGGTCGACCATGGAGAGGCCTGTTCTGAGTAGAACCTGTCCTGTCAAACCACTGTATTGTCTTGGCCACCGTGCTGCAGCTCCCCTGAAGAAGTCACGTGTAATCGTGACGTAACATGTAGGGCAGAGCACCGGAAGTGACATTGCGGAGGACAGGAAGGATTAGTCCCGCAGCAGATTGATGCACAGTAGCGGTTTTATATGTGAGTGGCTAAATTTTTTTGAATAAAATTGTATGGCAATACTACACTATATCGGCCCCCTTATTCCGAGATCCGTGGTTCTACCAGTGAACCCATAACTTGATCCCTGCAAGGAGGAGCACCCCACCATCCCCTTTACCTGTACTGTACATTCAGAGGAGGAGAGGAGAAAGGATTGGATCCCTTAATAGATCTAAAAGGCGCATTACCTGAGGCATGGAGGTGAGCATTTAGCACACCTAGAGGTGATGAGCACCGAAGAGCAACCTTATGCACAAGGTGTAGAGGTGGAAGAAAATTTACTTTAATACACAGAAGAGGAAGATTTACTTTATTATTGTTTGGGACATTCGAACACTTTATGAAGCATATTGGCATCTAATCACATTTGTTATATATTGAAAAATCTAGTTTAAAGAGGTCATTCATTTGCACAGAGCACTTTGGCACGTGATTATCACCTTTATGGAGTTTTTTTCATATACAGAATCACCATAAGCACTTTTTTTATTTGGATATGCATTTATTTATCATCTAAGAAAATACTGTATAAGGTTTTTATGATACAGATTTATATATGATTTTATACACTCACCAATATCAGCACTTTATTTTATCATCATATGATTTATTTCACTATATTTGACAACGGGGAAGGGAAATGGCTAATTGGGCCCAATTTTGGGCATTTTCAGTTAGGGGTGTACTCACTTTTGTTGCCAGTGGTTTAGAAATTAATGTGACATACTGAAGCAGAGCATGATACCCTCCCTTCGGAGACTGGGCCACAGGGCAGTATTCCAACATGATAACGACCCCAAACACTCCTCCAAGACGACCACTGCCTTGCTAAAGAAGCTGAGGGTAAAGGTGATGGACTGGTCAAGCATGTCTCTAGATCTAAACCCTATTCAACATCCGTAGGACATCCTCAAATGGAAGATGGAGGAACGCAAGGTCTCTAACCTCCACCAGCTCTGTGATGTCATCATGGAGGAGTGGAAGAGGACTCCAGTGGCAACCTGTGAAGCTCTGGTGAACTCCATGCCCAGGAGGGTTAAGGCAGTGCTGGAAAACAATGGTGGTCACACAAAATATTGACACTTTGGGCCCAATTTTGACATTGTCACTTAGGGGTGTACTCACTTTTGTTGCCAGTGGTTTAGAAATGAATGTGACATACTGAAGCAGATCATGATCCCCTCCCTTCGGGGACTGGGCTGCAGGGCAGTATTCCAACATTATAACGACCCCAAACACACCTCCAAGATGACCACTGCCTTGCTACAGAAGCTGAGGGTAAAGATGATGGACTGGCCAAGCTTGTCTCCAGACCTAAACTCTATTGAGCATCTGTGGGGAATCCTCAAACGGAAGGTGGAGGAGCGCAAGGTCTCTAACATCCACCAGCTCTGTGATGTCATCATGGAGGAGTGGAAGAGGACTCCAGTGGCAACCTGTGAAGCTCTGGTGAACTCCATGCCCAAGAGGGTTAAGGCAGTGCTGGAAAATAATGGCGGCCACACAAAATATTGACACCTTGGGCCCAATTTGGACATTTTCACTTAGGGGTGTACTCACTTTTGTTGCCAGCGGTTTAGACATTAATGGCTGTGTGTTGAGTTATTTTGAGGGGACGGCAAATTTACACTGTTATACAAGCTGTACACTCACTACTTTACATTGTAGCAAAGTGTCATTTCTTCAGTGTTGTCACATGAAAAGATATAATAAAATATTTACAAAAATGTGAGGGGTGTACTTACTTTTGTGAGATACTGCAGCAGGTCGGCTCTGTCCCAGGAAACGATGTAACTGTATGTCGCTTCGCAGTACCGCTAGTGGGGGAGCCAATTAGCGGGTCCGGTGTTTGCGATTGCCGCCGGACACCCACGATCGCTCCCCATGGAGACAGAACAGCGGTCTGCCGATGTAAACACGGCAGACCTCTGTTCTATCAGTAATAAACAGGGCTGTGTTCCTCTTATTTAGGATCACAGGTCTCTGTGTTCATGCAGCAAGCCAATCCCCTACACAGTTAGAAAGCATCCCCTAGGGACAAATTTAACCCTTTGATCGCCCCTGGTGTTAACCCCTTCCCTGCCAGTGTCATTATTACAGTAACAGTGCATATTTTCTAGCACTGATCACTGTATTAATGTCACTGGTACCCCCAAAAGTGTCAAAAATGTCAGTTAGGGGTCTGATCTGTCCGCCGCAATGTCGCAGTCCCGCTAAAAATCGCTGATCGGCGCCATTACTAGTAAAAAAATGAAAATAACATAAATCGTTCCCCTAGTTTGAAGAAGCGATAACTTTTGCGCAAACCAATCAATATACACCTATTGGGATTTTTTTTACCAAAAATATGTAGCAGAATACAAATTGGCCTAAAATGATAAAAAAAAATTGATTTTTACATTTTTTTTATTGAGAATGTTTTATAGCAGAAAGTAAAAAATATTGTTTTGTTTTGTTTTTTTTTTCAGAATTGTCGCTCTTTTTTGTTTATAGCCCAAAAACTAAAAATCGCACAGGTGATCAAATACCACCAAAAGAAAGAAGGGACATTGATTGTATTTGGGTACAGCGTCACACAACCGCGCAATTGTCTGTTAAAGTAACGCAGTGCTAAATCAAAAAAATGGCCTGGTCATTAAGGGGGAAAATCCTTCCGGTTCAGAAGTAGATAAAATTAATTTGTTATTTTAAAAAAACAAGACTGATGGGAATCGATCGATACATTTCTGGAGCAGCTCATCGATTGGTTGATCGAATCATCACATTGACACACTAATGGCTGCCATAAGAGTCTAAACTAAGCACCTTGTTACATGCAATGAATCTGTCTGACCCTTCTCTGCGCAGTTTTAATATTTGCCGACATCATACCTGTAATATAACACTGTCAGAGGTACAAGAGACTGCACATGGGATTCCAGGCCACTCGAACCAGCCCCATTTCATCAACCGGCCACCAGGCTGATCTGAAATTTCAGCTATTGTTCACAGAATAATGAATGTTTTATAGAAAGCAGTTTTTTAATAAATTGAGGTTGCAATGTTGTGAGAGCGGTGGAACTGATGCCGCCTCGCCCCCGGAGCTTGCACTCTGAGGCCTCGGTGGAGGAAGGGCGAGCTTCTCCTGATGGCAGATCAGAAAGAAAAGACAGAAAACAGAGCATCCATCACTATGGGGATATGAATGCTCCAGAGCCGCCTCTGATAAACAAATACACTCGGCAATGTGCTTGCTTACACCATAAACATATGAGGGACCAAACGCTGCTGGAGAGAAGAGGATTGGGCGGCTGTAACCCTTCTGCTGCCAGGGGGGCTGAGAGACGCTGTAACTGGACCCTGCTGTATATTCCTGTAATCATTCAATTTAGCTATGTTGTGTATAATTATATTATTATTATTATATTATTTTTATGAATGTTTTATTTTAAAAAAATATATAAAAAGTTTTATTTTTTTTTAAATGTATTACATTTTTTATTTAAAAAAAACAGTTTTTATATATTTATATTATTTTGTTTTATTTTTATATGCATTTTTTATGTATTTTAATAGAATTTGTATATAATTATATTATATTAGTATTATAATATTGTTGTCTTATTATTACATTATTATATTTATATATTTTAAAAAGTATATAAGTATTTTATATATATTTAAAATATATATATATATATATATATATATATATATATATATATATATATATATATTTATATTGTTATTTTTATATATTTTTTATTATATTATTTTTGAACATTTTATTTGTATTCTTATATGCATTTTAAATGTATTTTTTATAGAATTTGTGTATAATAATATTATATTATTATATTATTCTTTTTATATATTTTTAAATGTTATACTTTTTTTTATATTAAAAAAAATGGATAGATTTTTTTAGTAAAAAAAATGTTTTTATATATTTTATATTATTATTTTTACATATTTTTTTATATTATATTATTTTTGAACATTTTATTTGTATTTTTGTATGCACCGCAAGCGCAGCATACATTTTCCTTGCGTTCATGAAACGCTCACATGTAAATGCATTTTTTATGTATTTTTATAGAATTTGTATATAATTATATTATATTAGTATTATAATATTGTTGTCTTATTATTACATTATTATTTTTATATATTTTTTTATTTTAAAAAAGTATATAAATATTTTATATATATTAAAAAAAAAATATATATATATATATATATATATATATATATATATATATATATATATATATATATATATATTTATATTGTTATTTTTATATATTTTTTATTATATTATTTTTGAACATTTTATTTGTATTCTTATATGTATTTTTAATGTATTTTTTATAGAATTTGTGTATAATAATATTATATTATTATTTTTATATATTTAAAAAAAAATGGATAGATTTTTTAGTAAAAAAAATGTTTTTATATATTTTATATTATTATTTTTACATATTTTTTATAATATATTATTTTTATAATTTATTTGTATTTTTATATGCACCGCAAGCGCAGCATACATTTTCCTTGCGTTCATGAAACGCTCACATGTAAATGCAGCCTTAATAATTTCAAAAAATTTTTTGTCCTTTTTGATACATTGGCAGCCCCATTCATTTAGACATGATCAGCATTAACGCACATGCATAAAAGCAATGTACTGGAATGGCCAGGCGTTTCTGGCCCCTTAAATTTTGGTTGAAATCTTGCATCCACTTTATTAAAAAAAAAAAAAATAATAATAATAATAATAATAATAAAAAAAAATAAAAAATCTCCTGCATTTTCTTTGGCCTGCTCGCTTTTAGACTGGTCGGAACAGAGGAATTTTGTTGCACAAGAAGAGTTTACTCCAGACCCCGTCCGGCCCTCCCGAGACACAAAGCAGAGATGTGAAAAGTTTGTGAAGTTTAATTCCAGAAATTAAAAAAAAAAAAAAGCTGTTGTCTTCTCCCGGTGGAGATAACAAACACGGCTCATCTCTATTCAGGGAGGGGAGAGATGGCCACCATCGCATCCTCCTCGCATTCCACCTATAATTAACATTTCTCTGCAAGTTTTTGCCTGTGTGTATTTTTTTTTTATTAATAACTCGTGAGGAGGGATTGGGAGCCCAGCCTGGCGGAGTTGCACCCACACTGGCCCTAAAATCAGAATGACATACAGTATCTCACAAAAGTAAGTACACCCCTCACATTTTTGTAAATATTTTATTCTATCTTTTCATGTGACAACACTGAAGAAATGACACTTTGCTACAATGTAAAGTAGTGAGTGTACAGCTTGTATAACAGTGTAAATTTGCTGTCTTCTCAAAATAACTCAACACACAGCCATTAATGTCTAAACCGCTGGCAACAAAAGTGACCACACCCCTAAGTGAAAATGTCCAAATTGGGCCCAATTAATTGTTTTCCCTCCCCGGTGTCATGTGACTCATTAGTGTTACAAGGTCTCGGGTGTGAATGGGGAGCAGGTGTGTTAAATTTGGTGTTATCGCTCTCACTCTCTCATACTGGTCCCTGGAAGTTCAAAATGGCACCTCATGGCAAAGAAATCTCTGAGGATCTGAAAAAAGAATTGTTGCTCTACATAAAGATGGCCTAGGATATAAGAAGATTGTCAAGAGCCTGAAACTGAGCTGCAGCATGGTGTCCAAGACCATACAGCGGTTTACCAGGACAAGTTCCACTCAGAACAGGCCTTGCCATGGTCGACCAAAGAGGTTGAGTGTACATGCTTAGCGTCATATCCAGAGGTTGTCTTGGGGAAATAGATGTATGAGTGCTGCCAGCATTGCTGCAGAGGTTGAAGGGGTGGGGGGGTCAGCCTGTCAGTGCTCAGACCATACGCCGCACACTGCATCAAATTGGTCTGCATGGCTGTCGTCCCAGAAGGAAGCCTCTTCTAAAGATGATGCACAAGAAAACCCACAAACAGTTTTCTGAAGACAAGGCTAAGGACATGGATTACTGGAACCATGTCCTGTGGTCTGATGAGACCAAGATAAACTTATTTGGTTCAGATGGTGTCAAGCGTGTGTGGTGGCAACCAGGTGAGGAGTACAAAGACAAGTGTGTCTTGCCTACAGTCAAGCATGGTGGTGGGAGTGTCATGGTCTGGGGCTGCATGAGTGCTGCCGGAACTGGGGAGCTACAGTTCATTTGGCGAACCATGAATGCCAACATGTACTGTGACATACTGAAGCAGAGCATGATCCCCTCCCTTCAGAGACTGGGCCGGGGGCAGTATTCCAACATGATAACGACCCCAAACACACCTTCAAGACAACCCCTGCCTTGCTAAAGAAGCTGAGGGTAAAGGTGATGGACTGGCCAAGCATGTCTCCAGAATAGGGTTTATATTGAGCATCTGTGAGGCATCCTCAAACGGAAGGTGGAGTAGCGCAAGGTCTCTAACATCCACCAGCTCTGTGATGTCGTCATGGAGGAGTGGAAGAGAACTCCAGTGACAACCTGTGAAGCTCTGGTGAACTCCATGCCCAAGAGGGTTAAGGCAGTGCTGGAAAATAATGGTGACCACACAAAATATTGACACTTTGGGCCCAATTTGCACTTTTTCACTTAGGGGTGTACTCACTTTTGTTTCCAGCGGTTTAGACATTAATGGCTGTGTGTTGAGTTATTGTGAGGGGACAGCAAATTTACACTGTTATACAAGCTGTACACTCACTACTTTACATTGTAGCAAAGTGTCATTCCTTCAGTGTTGTCACATGAAAAGATAGAATAAAATATTTACAAAAATGTGAGGGGTGTACTTACTTTTGTGAGATACTGTATATACACTATGTGTGTGTGTGTATATATATATATATATATATATATATATATATATATATATACATACAGTGGGGATCGAAAGTTTGGGCACCCCAGGTAAAAAAGATGGAAAAATCTCCAAAAGCCATCAAATTACAGATGAGACATTATTATAATATGTCAACAAAAGAATAAGTTATTACCTGATAACTCCCTTTCCAGGAATCCTCCAGGACGGTCACATGAGAGATGGCTCCTCCTCCTACAGGAAACACAAGCACAATTAAGTTTAAAAGGCCGCCCCCCCCAGGCTGCCCCACAGTTGTTTAAAGATGAACTGGCCTGCTTAAGCGACTAGCTCAAATTATCATTCTAAGTATACAATTTATTAATAGGGTGGGGGTCCACCGTCCTGGAGGATTCCTGGAAAGGGAGTTATCAGGTAATAACTTATTCTTTCCCAAGTCATCCTCCAGGACGGTCACATGAGACCCCAACGATGCATACCTAGGGTGGGACCACTGCCTGGAGCTGTTTGCGACCGAAGGATAGATCCTGGGCGGAGACCAGGTCGACCCTGTAGTGTCTGACAAACGTCAGATCACTTGACCAGGTAGCTGCTTTGCAGATTTGTTCTGCTGAGGCCCCAGCCTTTTCAGCCCAAGATGTTGATATTGCCCGGGTAGAGTGTGCTTTGATGCCGCCTGGTAAACTCTGGTCTTGCGCTGTATAAGCTGCACCGATGGCCATTCTGATCCACCTGGCTATGGATGATTTTGAGGCTGCTTGCCCTTTCTGAGTGCCTCCGAAAAGGATGAATAAGTTGGCGGATTTTCTGATTTCTCTGGTGACTTTTATGTAGTGTAGTATACACCTCTTGACATCCAGAGTAGCGAATACCTCCTCCCCTGGGGAGGTTGGATTTTGGCAAAAAGATGGGAGGACCACTTCCTGCGTCCGATGAAAATCTGATGAGACTTTCGGGAGAAAGAGAGGGTCTGTTTTGAGGATTAATTTATCCGGAAAAATCTTTAAGAAAGGTTCCTTGATGGAAAGGGCCTGTAGATCACTCACCCTCCTGGCAGATGTCATTGCCACTAAAAATGCCGCTTTTAGAGTAAGGTTCTTTAGATTGCATTCTTCTAGAGGCTCAAATGGAGCCTTGGTGAGGGCCTGTAGAACTAATGTTAGATCCCATGGGGCCAGACTAAGATCTTTGCTTGGGCTGGATCTTTTGATGGATTTAAAGAATCTCTTTACTAAAGGATCTTCTCCTATAGGTTTTTCCAGAAAAATCGATAGAGCTGCCGCCTGCACTTTGAGAGTGCTTACAGCTAGACCTTTGTCTGCTCCATCTAGAAAAAAATCAAGCACAGTACTAATGTCCTTTAGGTTCCTGTTGCTTTGCTCCATTTTCAGTTTGTATGTTTTCCAGATTTTATTGTAAATTTTCCTGGTCACTGGTTTCCTGCTTTGCAGTAGTACCTCCGTGACTCTTTTGGATAGTCCTTTATTCAATAGTATGCACCGTTCAGGATCCATGCTGCTAATTGTAACGTCCGACTGGAAGGGTGATGTGCACCTTTTTGAGCCAGGAGATCCTCCTGGGCTGGTAGCATCCATGGTTCCTCTTCTGCCATCTTCTGGAGTGGAGTGAACCATGCTCGTTTCGGCCAAAACGGTGCCACTAAAATTACCCTTGTCCCTTCCAGGTGGATTTTTCTGACTGTTCTTGGAATCAGCTGGATCTGGGGAAATGCATACGCCAGACCGAATCTCCAAGGGAAAGCTAGGGCGTCTATTCCCAGTACATTCCTTTCTTTGTGTAAGGCAGTGGTTCCCAACTCCGGTCCTCGGGACCCACCAACAGGCCAGGTTTGCAAGATAACTAAATTACATCACATGTGATCTCATTTGCTGCTCAGTGATTGCAGTATTCTAGTCTGCATCCCCCAAGGTAATACTTAAAATCTGGCCTGTTAGTGGGTCCCGAGGACCGGAATTGAGAACCACTGGTGTAAGGAGTAGAACATCTTCACTTTTCTGTTGTTCTCTGTGGCGAAAAGGTCCACCTCTGGTGTTCCCCATTTCTGGACCATTTGGTTGAAAACCTGCTGGTTTAGTTCCCACTCCGCTGGGTCCAGGTGCCTCCGGCTTAGGAGATCTGCCAGTACATTTTCCGACCCCTTTATGTGCACTGCCGAAAGGGATAAAAGATTTGCTTCCACCTCGGAGAGAATGTCTTGTGCTATTCTCATCAGGTGCTTTGAGCGTGTGCCACCCTGGTGGTTTATGTAAGCGACTGTCGTAATATTGTCCGACTGGACTTGAACATGTTTCCCTTTTATTTCTTGTTGGAAACTCGTCAGCGCTTCTCTTACGGCCACTAGCTCCCTCATGTTTGAGGATACTTCCTCCCCAGACTGGCACCATGTTCCCTGTCTCACTTGATGTCCTATGTGGGCTCCCCAACCAAAAAGACTTGCATCCGTCGTTATTCTGACCTGAACTGTTGGCATCCAGAGTCTCCCTTGAGAGAGGGAGTCTTCCTTTAGCCACCATGTTAGCGATCTTTTTACGGTTGGTGGGATTGATATTAGGCTGTCCAACTCCGAGGTCTTTCCGTTCCAGTGGCTCAGGAGGTATCCCTGCAGTGGTCTCATGTGTAGCTGGGCCCACTGTACTGCTGGGATGGCTGCTGACATGAGGCCCAGAACCACCATGGTGTCCCTTCTTGAAATTTGGTGCAGTTCTATCAAGCGACTTGTAGCTTCTCTGAGCTTCGCAATCTTGTCTTCCGGTAGTAAGATTTTCTGCGAGACTGTGTTTATCAGATAACCCAGGAACAGCATCTCCTGTGAAGGAGTTCTGTGGGATTTTTGGGTATTGATCACCCATCCCAGAGAGGTGAGGAAGTCCTCCGTTATTTGTAGGTTTTCCAGCACTTCTGACTCTGATTTGCCATATATCAGGAAATCGTCTAAGTAGGGGATTATTTGGACCCCTCTTACCCTGAGATCCTGGACTACCTCCGCCATAATTTTGGTGAATATCCTGGGTGCCGATGAGATTCCGAATGGGAGTGCCTGGAATTGGAATAGGCGCGTTTGTGACTCTCGTTTAGTTGCGAACCTCAGGAACTTCTGATGCCCTGGATAGATTGGCACGTGTAAGTAGGCGTCTTGAAGATCCAGAGTCACCAGGAATGTGCCTTCTGGGAGTAGAGTTCTCGCTGAGAAGATGGATTCCATCTTGAACCTCCTGTACCTTACTCTGCGGTTGAGGTCCTTGAGATTTAGAATCAGGCAGTGTTTGCTGACGGTTTTAGCCTTAAGAAGATCCTGGAAAAGAAACCTTCCCTTTGATGTGATAAGGGTATTTCCTTTATTACCTCCTCTTGTAATAGGTTCGAGATGGATTCCTCCCAGGCTTCCCTCGCTGGTGATGCTCTCGGTAGAGATGTTACTCGGAATTTGTGAGGGGGGGTTGTCACGAATTCTATCTTGTAGCCTTGTTTGACTATCTGTACTATGAACTGATTCGTACAGAACCTTTCCCATTGGGGGAAGAAGAATCTTAGTTTTCCCCCTACCGGCCGTCTGGCGTCACTGGGGCTTGTTGACATTGCTACTATTGGTCGGAAAGGAGTTGTTTGGTCTGCCCTTGTTTTTGTTGTATACCCACTTCCTCTGGGTGTTGGGCTTTCCTCCCTTGGTTTGTGTGTCGCCTCTTGGGCGGTGAAAAAATCTCTTCTGTTTCTCCCTTTTCTTAGAGGGGAAACCTTTGGACTTGTCCGCCGATCTTTCCAGAACTTTGTCTAGTTCCTGGCCAAAAAGTAGCTTCCCATTAAAGGGGATACTGCACAGCTTATTCCTGGAGGCATAGTCTCCTTCCCATGTTTTGAGCCAGAGGGCTCTTCGGGCTGAATTTACTAGCCCGGTGGTTCGGGCTGCAATTCGTACGCCCTCAGCCGCCGCGTCAGCCATGTAGGCCACCCCTTTCTCTATCAAGAGGAGGGAGTCTTGTGCCTCCTCGCTGCCCGGGACTTTTTCCAGCTGTTCCCTAAGCTGTTCCAGCCAAAAAGATACGTTTCTAGCTACGCATGTGTTAGCCGTGTTTGGCTGAAAAGATGCCGCCCCCGCCTCGTAAGCCCTCCGAAGTGTCACGTCGATCTTCTTATCCATGGGATCTTTTAGATGGCCCATGTCTTCGAACGATAGGTCCGACTTTTTTGACACTCTGGCTAGAGGCGCGTCGATTTTCGGGCATTTGGACCATACGCCTACAGATTCCTCGAACGGGAATCTCTTTTTCATCGCTTTCGGGAAGAAGAGTTTGTTTTCAGGGCATTCCCATTCTTTCTTTATAATCCCTTTCAGGGATTGGTGGACTGGGAAGGTGCGTGTTTTCGGGACCTGTAGGCCCCTATAGAGTCGGTCTCTCGCCGTTCTTGGCTCTTCCTCTTCTTGTAAGCCTTCGGTTACATATATTGCTTTCAGGAGTTCTTCCGTTTCTTCGGTTGGAAATAAGTGTCTAGTCACCTTTTCCTGGACTTCGCTATCTTGCTCTTCTGAGTCTGAGCTGTCCTCCTGCAGGAGTTCCCCTTCCTCGTCCTGGGAATCTGATTCCGAGGATTCCTCCATCAGTCTGGCGACTTTTTGGATCCTTGCTGTTTTTAAGCGGTATCCTGACGTGGAGGGTTGGTCTGCTTTTTTCATCCCTTCTATGGAGGATTGTAGCGATTTCAAGGTGGACGTGACCTCTTTTTGGAAATCAAGGAAATCCTTTCCTATTGGTTTAGATTCTTCATTAATTACTTTCCTGATGCACTTTTGGCATAATAGCTTGTCTGAGTCCGTTGGCATTTTTGTCCCGCAGGTACGGCAGTGCTTTTTCTTTGGTTTAGCAGCAGTGTCAGTAGCTTCTATATGTTTGGGCTGTAACGGAAAAAAAGAGACAGAGATACATAGCTAGTTATCCGTCGTCTAGGGGTGTATGTACCTCCCACCCTACCCCCGGCTAGCCCCCCCTTCCTACGGGATCCAAAAAAAGATTAAAAAAAAATTCCCCCCCCCTTTTTTTTTTGGGGGGGGGGGGGGCTCCCGGGTAGGGAGTGGGGCATCCCCCTCTTCTTCCCTCCACTTACCATACTCAGGCTGGGGCCACACGCCACAGCCTCTGGCAACAGGGACTGGTCCTCCGCCATTAGGACCGCCTGGAGGGAAGGAATCCTGCAGCAGGTGAGCGTAGCCAAGCCGATTCGTCTGTGAACTGGCGCCATTTATGTTTAAATCTCCCGCCAGAGCCCTCTGATGCTCTTCCGGCGCTTTTGCCCACATCCAATATGGCCGCCGCCCCACTTCCGGTTGCGGCGCCATATTAGCTACGTCACTTCCGCCGCGCCAGCGGCGACGCTGGCTAACTTAACACACGCTGGGAACTCCACCGGGAGCCCAGCGTGGATATGACCCTTCTGAGGGGAGATGGCGAGCGGCTCAGCACGGCCTCTGGCTGGCCGCCATGGTCCCCTCTAGGTCGGCTATTCCTCAGTCCCACACGGAGCAAGGTAAGCTGTCTTTGGGCAGTACTCTGGACTCTACCGGCTTTGGTCTCCAGCTCCATTTGCCCAAAGATAAACCAGGGGAAGAGGGTGTCTTCTCGGCCATTCTGTCCCCTCCTCTCCCTTAGGACGTCCTCCTCTCTTGCCCCCATTGCTGGTATCTGCCCGCCGGATACTCTTATCGGCTCAGGCCAGTAAAGGGAGGAGGTATCCCGGGACGCCTGCCCAGGATAGGGAAATAAAAATAACAAACGGGGGATGTTTGGAATCATGCTTGTGTAAGCAGGACAGGAAACACAAGAACTGTGGGGCAGCCTGGGGGGGCGGCCTTTTAAACTTAATTGTGCTTGTGTTTCCTGTAGGAGGAGGAGCCATCTCTCATGTGACCGTCCTGGAGGATGATTTGGGAAAGTTAGATTTTATTTCCATCATTTACACTTTCAAAATAACAGAAAACAAAAAAATGGTGTCTGCAAAAGTTTGGTCACCCTGCAGAGTTAATATCTTGTACTGCCCCCTTTGGCAAGTATCACAGCTTGTAAACGCTTTCTGTAGCCAGCCAAGAGTCTTTCAATTCTTGTTTGAGGTATCTTTGCCCATTCTTCCTTACAAAAGTCTTCCAGTTCTTTGAGATTTCTGGGCTGTCTGTCACGCACTGCTCTTTTAAGGTCTATCCATAGATTTTCAATTATGTTGAGGTCAGGAGATTGTGAAGGCCATGGAAAACCTTCAGTTTACGCCTCTTGATGTAATCCCCCGTGGATTTTGAGGTGTGTTTAGGATCATTATCTATTTGTAGAAGCCATCCTCTCTTTAACTTCAGCTTCAGCTTTTTCACAGATGGCATCAAGTTACCATCCAAAATTTGCTGAAATTTTATTGAATCCATTTTTCCTTCTACTCGTGAGATGTTCCCTGTGCCACTGGCTGCAATACAACCCCAAAGCATGATTGATCCACCCCCATGCTTAACAGTTGGATAGAGGTTCTTTTCATTAAATTCTGTGCCCCTTCTTCTCCAAACTTTGCTCATTCCGGCCAAAAAGTTTAATTTTAACCTCATCGGTCCAAAATGCATTAGGCTTGTCTATATGTTCATTTGCAAAGTTCAAACGCTGATTTTTGTGGTGAGGACGTAGAAGAGGTTTTCTTCTGATGACTCTTCCATGAAGACCACGTACAAGTATCTCTTTATAGTGGAATAGTGTACCACAACTCCAGTGTCTGCCAGATCTTTCTGGAGGGATCGTGATGTCAAGCGTGGGTTTTGAATTGTTTTTCTCACAATCCTGCGAGCTGTTCTGTCTGATATTTTTCTTGGTCTTCCAGATCTTGCTTTAACTTCCACTCTTCCTGATGACTGCCATTTCTTAATTACATTCCGAACAGAGGATATTGACATCTGAAAACGCTTTGCTATCTTCTTATAGCCTTCTCCAGCTTTGTGAGCGTCAACTATTTTCAGTTTCAGTTTTCTAGACAATTGCTTAGGAGATCCCATGGTGCTGATTGTTGGAGCAAGGTCAGATGAGTCTGAGCATTTAAAACCTTTGAGATTTACATCACCTGGTCTTCCCAGACGATGATTGAGAACAATCCATGCCACTGGCAGGTCTCAGCCTTGCAAAGGGGGCAGTGCATGCTATAAATTCTGCAGGGTGCCCAAACTTTTGCAGACGCCATTTTTTGGATTTCTGTAATTTTGAAAGTGTCAATGATGGAAATTAAATCTAACTTTTGTTGACATATTATAAGAATGTCTAATCTGTAATTTGATGCCTTCTGGAGATTATTATATCTTTCCTTGGCTTCTTTATGCACATTGATACAAATTTTTACCTGGGGTGCCCAAACTTTCGATCCCCACTGTATGTATATATATATATATATATATATATATATGAGATATAAGGTATTGTCAGGGAATCCCTGTGTGATGTCTGGGATATGACCGTGCGCATGCGCAGGCTATTCCCAGAAGAATGGCTAATGGGCGTTCGTGCGCGTACGCACAACAGCGCTTGGCGCCATACGGGCTATTTAAAGGAAGTTCAATCCTGTTTCCTTTGCTGACTGATCTTCAGCTGTACCCTGTGACCTAATGATATCTGTATGCTTCCCTGCTGCTGACCTGGCGTGTTCTGGACTTGACTTTGGATTCTGCTTCTGCCTCTCTGCTAAACCTGACCCGGCTCCGTCCCCGACTTTGGCTATGCTTATGATTTGGTACCTTGCTACACCGCCTGTTGATGACCCTGGCTTTCCTGCAACTCTGACACTGTCTCTAACTTCAGCTCTCAGAGCTACCCGAGTGCCTGCCTGGCTGTCCCCTGCACCTGCTCCATACAGCACTGCTCCATACAGCACTGCATGTTCCAGTTTCCGGGATCCGGACAAGCTGCCTATCTTGACCCATCAACAACTACAGGCACTCGTGTTCCTCCTGTCCCTTGATACCCTCTGTCTCACCTTCAGTGGGGTCAAGGCGGGAGATATAAGAGAGGCCGACCTCGTCAACTCAGTCTCCTCCCAGGTACGTGACAGGTATACATTGGTGAATTAACATATAGAAATGCATTTTCTGTTGCTGGGCTTTCTATGAGGACAAATGTGGAGTCAGAGGTTGGAGGAGCATGTAAGTCTTCTTCTGACTGCCCCCCAAATCAGCCAACATACTACAAAAAAAAAAATATATATATATATATATATATATGAGAGAGATATAAGGTATGCATTAGTATATTTCCATGTAGAAATGCATTTTCTGATGCTGGGCTTTCTACAAGGCCAAATGTGAGTCAAAGTGGTTGGAGGAGAGTAGGACTGCAAAGCTTATATCCTCTTCTCATTGGCCATAAAATCAGCCAACATATGACAAATATACATAGGAGATATAATATATACAATAATATGTTAAAATTTTGAAATGTATTTTCTGTTGCTGGGCTTTCTATGAGGACAAATGTGGAGTCAAAGAGATTTGAGGAGTATGCAGGTCCGCAATATTTATATCTTCTGTTCACTACTCCTAAAAAACAGCCGACAAACCACAAACATAAATGAGACATCAGACATACACTCTATCTGTTCCTAGCCTCTAATGCAGCCTTGCATAGCCAAAGCCTCCATCCTCACTACATCTGTGGCTTCCCCACCGACACGGAGGGGCGATTCTCTGCTGTTTACACTTTGGGGTGTACCGGTATCCCATTTGG
Organism: Pelophylax lessonae; assembly: GCF_965119305.1. Classification (NCBI taxonomy): domain Eukaryota; kingdom Metazoa; phylum Chordata; class Amphibia; order Anura; family Ranidae; genus Pelophylax; species Pelophylax lessonae. The sequence continues at coordinate 216,363,102 of NC_138778.1, forward strand.
CACAATCAGCCCTAACCACATCCTTTGTAATTGAAAGGCTGGCTATTCCACAATTGCATTTTCCCACTGTGCACACCAGTTCAGGATGTGCCATCCTAACACTGCCCCCCCCCCTTCCTTCCTTATCCTTAAACGCAACCAGCGGCAGTTGTTCCCGGCCGCCCCCATCTGCTCCACGCGTTTTACAGCTGACACATTACAAATTAGGAGGGCAATCATCGAGCCTTGATGGGACTCTGATCAAACGCTCACATCCGTGTAGAGTTTTGTACAGAAATATACAAACTTCCCAGCCATGTGTGACTGCAAATCCACAAGTTTAAAATATGAACATATGGTATCCTGTCTCCTCATCTTCTCTCCAGATTTCGGCGGACGCTTCTGCCCACAAGACCGAGACTTGATAGATCAACATTTTAATATGCTTCAGCGATAATTCTGTTTTTTTCCCCTCCCCCCAATGTTTGTACTGTTTTCTAACAATTCTAGCATAGATCTTACAAATGGAAAATATTGTGGCTCTCACGGTGGATGGGATTTGGGAAACCTATAACCAAATACCCAAGGCCACCCTACGCATCAGCCTCCCTCATCCTTTTCAACACAGAGGTACCCTTGAAATAACTTTCCGGTCTCAGGGAACACCTGCTAATAATTCGTATATATACAACTCACGATACATTAGTGTGACGGCCAGTGGGAAGAATACTCCTCACCAGTGGTGGCTGATGAATAAAAATTGGGGGGGCAACAACAAAACCAACAACCCCCACGGGACGGATGGTTGGCCTGCAATCTACCACCCCCTCCCTCCCCCCTCCAAGGACGGATAGCTGGATGGATGGCTGGCTGTCCGGCATCTTACCCGCTACTTCACCGAGCGCCGCTGTGTCTTCTCCTCAGCCATATGTCCCCTCCCTCTTCCTGGCCAGTAAAATTCCCGTCTTTTTTTAGCCAATCAGGAAAGGGGGTCTCACGACCCGCTTCCTGACTGGCTGGGAGACGAGTCAGTGTGATAATAGCAAATATGCATTCGCTATTGTAACACGACTGGGTGGGTTCGGGGCGCAGAGCTCTGCACCCTGGGCCCACCCTTTTCTGAAGCCTATTAGAGCCTCTGGCTCTAATCAGATGGTTAAAAAAAAAAAAAAATTCCCCATTGAACTTTATGCGTCCGGTGCCCCTGCATGTAGATTAGGAGGCCGGACGCATGGATGGGGAGGGGCAGCGCTCCTGCGCCCTTAATGGATGGGCCGCCACTGTTCCTCACACTGGTGGCCAGTGGGAAGAACGCTCCTCACACTGGTGGCCAGTGGGAAGAACGCTCCTTCACACTGGTGGCCAGTGGGACAAACGCTCCTTCACACTGGTGGCCAGTGGGACAAACGCTCCTTCACACTGGTGGCCAGTGGGACAAACGCTCCTTCACACTGGTGGCCAGTGGGACAAACGCTCCTTCACACTGGTGGCCAGTGGGACAAACGCTCCTTCACACTGGTGGCCAGTGGGACAAACGCTCCTTCACACTGGTGGCCAGTGGGACAAACGCTCCTTCACACTGGTGGCCAGTGGGACAAACGCTCCTTCACACTGGTGGCCAGTGGGACAAACGCTCCTTCACACTGGTGGCCAGTGGGACAAACGCTCCTTCACACTGGTGGCCAGTGGGACAAACGCTCCTTCACACTGGTGGCCAGTGGGACAAACGCTCCTTCACACTGGTGGCCAGTGGGACAAACGCTCCTTCACACTGGTGGCCAGTGGGACAAACGCTCCTTCACACTGGTGGCCAGTGGGACAAACGCTCCTTCACACTGGTGGCCAGTGGGACAAACGCTCCTTCACACTGGTGGCCAGTGGGACAAACGCTCCTTCACACTGGTGGCCAGTGGGACAAACGCTCCTTCACACTGGTGGCCAGTGGGACAAACGCTCCTTCACACTGGTGGCCAGTGGGACAAACGCTCCTTCACACTGGTGGCCAGTGGGACAAACGCTCCTTCACACTGGTGGCCAGTGGGACAAACGCTCCTTCACACTGGTGGCCAGTGGGACAAACGCTCCTTCACACTGGTGGCCAGTGGGACAAACGCTCCTTCACACTGGTGGCCAGTGGGACAAACGCTCCTTCACACTGGTGGCCAGTGGGACAAACGCTCCTTCACACTGGTGGCCAGTGGGACAAACGCTCCTTCACACTGGTGGCCAGTGGGACAAACGCTCCTTCACACTGGTGGCCAGTGGGACAAACGCTCCTTCACACTGGTGGCCAGTGGGACAAACGCTCCTTCACACTGGTGGCCAGTGGGACAAACGCTCCTTCACACTGGTGGCCAGTGGGACAAACGCTCCTTCACACTGGTGGCCAGTGGGACAAACGCTCCTTCACACTGGTGGCCAGTGGGACAAACGCTCCTTCACACTGGTGGCCAGTGGGACAAACGCTCCTTCACACTGGTGGCCAGTGGGACAAACGCTCCTTCACACTGGTGGCCAGTGGGACAAACGCTCCTTCACACTGGTGGCCAGTGGGACAAACGCTCCTTCACACTGGTGGCCAGTGGGACAAACGCTCCTTCACACTGGTGGCCAGTGGGACAAACGCTCCCTCACACTGGTGGCCAGTGGGACAAACGCTCCTTCACACTGGTGGCCAGTGGGACAAACGCTCCCTCACACTGGTGGCCAGTGGGACAAACGCTCCTTCACACTGGTGGCCAGTGGGACAAACGCTCCTTCACACTCGTGGCCAGTGGGACAAACGCTCCTTCACACTCGTGGCCAGTGGGACAAACGCTCCTTCACACTCGTGGCCAGTGGGACAAACGCTCCTTCACACTCGTGGCCAGTGGGACAAACGCTCTTTCACACTCGTGGCCAGTGGGACAAACGCTCCTTCACACTCGTGGCCAGTGGGACAAACGCTCCTTCACACTCGTGGCCAGTGGGACAAACGCGCCTTCACACTCGTGGCCAGTGGGACAAACGCGCCTTCACACTCGTGGCCAGTGGGACAAACGCTCCTTCACACTCGTGGCCAGTGGGACAAACGCTCCTTCACACTCGTGGCCAGTGGGACAAACGCTCCTTCACACTCGTGGCCAGTGGAACAAACGCTCCTTCACACTCGTGGCCAGTGGGACAAACGCTCCTTCACACTCGTGGCCAGTGGGACAAACGCTCCTTCACACTGGTGGCCAGTGGGACAAACGCTCCTTCACACTGGTGGCCAGTGGGACAAACGCTCCTCCCACTGGTGGCCAGTGGGACAAACGCTCCTCCCACTGGTGGCCAGTGGGACAAACGCTCCTCCCACTGGTGGCCAGTGGGACAAACGCTCCTCCCACTGGTGGCCAGTGGGACAAACGCTCCTCCCACTGGTGGCCAGTGGGACAAACGCTCCTCCCACTGGTGGCCAGTGGGACAAACGCTCCTCCCACTGGTGGCCAGTGGGACAAACGCTCCTCCCACTGGTGGCCAGTGGGACAAACGCTCCTCCCACTGGTGGCCAGTGGGACAAACGCTCCTCCCACTGGTGGCCAGTGGGACAAACGCTCCTCCCACTGGTGGCCAGTGGGACAAACGCTCCTCCCACTGGTGGCCAGTGGGACAAACGCTCCTCCCACTGGTGGCCAGTGGGACAAACGCTCCTCCCACTGGTGGCCAGTGGGACAAACGCTCCTCCCACTGGTGGCCAGTGGGACAAACGCTCCTCCCACTGGTGGCCAGTGGGACAAACGCTCCTCCCACTGGTGGCCAGTGGGACAAACGCTCCTCCCACTGGTGGCCAGTGGGACAAACGCTCCTCCCACTGGTGGCCAGTGGGACAAACGCTCCTCCCACTGGTGGCCAGTGGGACAAACGCTCCTCCCACTGGTGGCCAGTGGGACAAACGCTCCTCCCACTGGTGGCCAGTGGGACAAACGCTCCTCCCACTGGTGGCCAGTGGGACAAACGCTCCTCCCACTGGTGGCCAGTGGGACAAACGCTCCTCACACTGGTGGCCAGTGGGACAAACGCTCCTCACACTGGTGGCCAGTGGGACAAACGCTCCTCACACTGGTGGCCAGTGGGACAAACGCTCCTCACACTGGTGGCCAGTGGGACAAACGCTCCTCACACTGGTGGCCAGTGGGACAAACGCTCCTCACACTGGTGGCCAGTGGGACAAACGCTCCTCACACTGGTGGCCAGTGGGACAAACGCTCCTCACACTGGTGGCCAGTGGGACAAACGCTCCTCACACTGGTGGCCAGTGGGACAAACGCTCCTCACACTGGTGGCCAGTGGGACAAACGCTCCTCACACTGGTGGCCAGTGGGACAAACGCGCCTCACACTGGTGGCCAGTGGGACAAACGCGCCTTACACTGGTGGCCAGTGGGACAAACGCTCCTCACACTGGTGGCCAGTGGGACAAACGCTCCTCACACTGGTGGCCAGTGGGACAAACGCTCCTCACACTGGTGGCCAGTGGGACAAACGCTCCTCACACTGGTGGCCAGTGGGACAAACGCTCCTCACACTGGTGGCCAGTGGGACAAACGCTCCTCACACTGGTGGCCAGTGGGACAAACGCTCCTCACACTGGTGGCCAGTGGGACAAACGCTCCTCACACTGGTGGCCAGTGGGACAAACGCTCCTCACACTGGTGGCCAGTGGGACAAACGCGCCTCACACTGGTGGCCAGTGGGACAAACGCGCCTTACACTGGTGGCCAGTGGGACAAACGCTCCTCACACTGGTGGCCAGTGGGACAAACGCTCCTCACATTGGTGGCCAGTGGGACAAACGCTCCTCACACTGGTGGCCAGTGGGACAAACGCGCCTCACACTGGTGGCCAGTGGGACAAACGCGCCTCACACTGGTGGCCAGTGGGACAAACGCGCCTCACACTGGTGGCCAGTGGGTAGAACTACCCCATTACAGATAGCAAAGATCAATGATGTCAATGAAAACTTATCTGAGGCGTAGAAATTTCTCATTGCTCAAGGAACCCCAAGCAACCTCTGGAGGAACCCTGGTTGAGAAACCCTGCTATACATCATGATCTTTTAATAGGACAGTGCGAACAGCAGAAAGAACGCCGAAAATTAATGCAGTAGAACTGACATCAACCAATCATTTTTCAATGCACCATCACCAGACAGGATGGCAAATAAGTTATGATTGGCTGGTATGTTATTCATCAACTTTAAAGCCCCATTCTAGCTAAGAATTCCATGCCTCCTCCGTCCCCTCTTAAACATATACCCCCCACCCCTCAAGGTAGTCACTGGAAACATCTAAACCCATCTAATCTAAATCTATGGTTCAGTGTCGTACCTTCTTCTATCTTCTGGAGGTGGATGTCTATTTAACTGCTAGTGGACCCTCCCCATTGCTAAGACCAGGGTCTTCTCAGGTTCCATAACTACAGTGACATTAGGACTGTGCCCATTTTGTGGGGTTCCCACCAACCCTTGTGGCGAGTTTCTGGGTCTGTACACTTGCTTTGCCCATTATAAAGGGGCTCCCACCATCCATGTGCACCTGTTGTGCCCATTGTGAGGGGCTCCCCCCATCCTAGTGCTGTGTTTTCAGGTCTGTACACCTGCTGTGCCCATTTTTAGGGGTTCCCACCATCCCAGTGCTGTGTTTTCAGGTGTGTACACCTGCTATGCCCATTATGAGGGATTCCTGCCATCCCTGTGCAGAGATCCTGGACCTGTACGTCTGCTGATCTAAAAACCCATCTCACTTATCTAAATCTATGGCTCAGTGTTGTGCCTGGATTTCCTCCTGGATGTGGATGTCAATGTCACTACTAGGGGGCAGTGGACCATCCCAATGGCTAAGACCAGGGTCTTGTCAAGTTCAAGAACTTGGCATGATGACGTCACCACAAGGAGACCGGTTGACGTGTGCACAGACTGCAAGGCTGGTTAACGCTTCTAGAAAAGATGAGGGACATGTGAAAATAAAGAGGGATGTCAGAGGAAAGATTTAGGTATTGAAGAAATGGAGCTACAGTGGATTTTAGAAAAATGAGTGGGTGAGAGGGATGTGGGGTCCACATTTGACTGTGGATGGGCTTTTAATCTTGAACCATAAATGAGGGTTTAAATGTAGAGTTTGAGTAGCTCACATACAGTTTAGATACAGGCTCCAAGCCCTCCATCCAGTGGCAGGTGCCTCCAGGATCTGTCCACCCCACTACAAACTCATAGCACATACAAGGACACACTCCATTGTACTATTAAAAACTGTATGGGTCAACTTCTTGAAAAAAAACTGACACTGCAACCTAATCCTTCAACACATTCCACCCCTCCCTCAGTGCAATGTGAGCATTTTCATAACTGCTGCACGTGTAGAGTCTATACACCCTTTTATTATATTAGCTTCCTGAAGTCTCTTATTTGACCGCTTTCTAAACTTTTATGGCTCTCCTGCTGTACGTGTTTTCAGTCTATACAGGGGTCTCCAATCTATGGCCCTCCAGCGGCTGCAGAACTACAAATCCCATGAGGCATTGGAAAACTCACATTCACAGACATGACTAGGCATGATGGGAATTGTAGTTCCTGAACAACTGGGAGGGCCATAGTTTGGAGACCCCTGGTCTAACACAATGAACATGCTTTTAGGTTGGTGAGGTGTATTTACATGTGCAATGCACAAACCCTTAATTTACTAAATTTGGTAGCACAAGCAGGAGAACAGCCATCTTGGAAGATCACTTGGTTATTCTGAGTTGGTTTGCTCTTTGATTGGCTTCCAGCTTTTCTTTTTTGTTTTTTTTTTTTCTGCAGTCCTAATAGGTTTACCGCTGGGAAAAATGGAAAAAAAAAAAAAAAAACACACGACTAAAGCCTCGTACACACGAGTCGAAATTCGGCCGGGAATTATCGTCCAACGACCGATCTGCCGATTTTCGGCTTGTTAGTATGGTGCTCTCGACAACCGACTTTTCGGCTGACAAAATTCTGGTGTGCAGGCTATAATATTTTTGTCCACCATCAACACGTCTGATTTTCGTGCAGTCAGTACAGATTTCGACAGGGAGAAATCTTATGAGCAAGTCTAGGCATGCTCAGAGATGAAAGAACACAAAGAAAGCAAACCAACACATGACATCACTTCAGAATAATTCTGTCGGACGACAAAATTTGTGTGCAGTCTAGAGCACATTCCAACCAACAGACACCACTCTGGACAAACGACGAACGACCGGTCGGCGGAAATTCGTTGCGTGTGTACTAGGCTTTAGAGCCAATCGTCTAACAACTTCTTTCGACATTCCACTAATTGATCAATCTCAGGTTCCAAGTGTTCCACTAGAAAATGTGAACTGCTAGCATTCTTCTAGAACTTTTTACACATCATTTAAAAGGGCTAAAACACAACAATCTATCCAACGCCATGTCGAATCAACCTTTATGAGCAGGGCTGCTGTTAGAAATCGTGGGGCCCCGTACAGACTACCTGGCAGGGCCCCCCCAAGAAAATTTATTAAAGATATATTTAGCTAAAATTACAACAAAATCACTATTATCAGACACAAATATAACATAACTCGCTTAATTCGTGCTAAATCTAAAAAAAAAAAAAAAAAAAAAAAAAAAAAAAAAAAAAAAAAAAACTATGTTGAATAAAAAAAGAAGATGAGAAAAAATATACAGGCTGGGCAGTTGGAGCTCAGTGGTCAGAGAGACAGAGAGAAACAAAGTTACAATTTACAAATAAACTCCTGAGCAGAGATAACATTAGAGCCAGTGCTGGGAGGGGGGCCCACACAAGGGAGGGGGATTAGTGAGGGACGACTGTCTCTTTCTCAACAGATAAAAGCTGGCAGCAGGGAGAGGGACAGATCAGATTCAGGTGCTGGAGGAGGATTTCTGTAATTGTGGTCCATCACTAATCCCCCTCTCTGTGTGGGCCCCCCCTGTGTGCTCGGGCCCCCTACAAAAGGGCTGGTGGTTCCCCCCCCCCCCTATCAGCAGCCCTGTTTATGAGTCAGGCTGTGCAATTTAAGTGCCTGCCTCACCTATGGAAAGGCGTTTCCATGCCAAAAATACTGAGGATGCGAAGTTCCTCTGACCAGAGAAACACACCAGGGAAAGTTAGTATCAGACAGAAGTACAATATTGTGGTCACAGAACATGTGATGAAAAAAAAAAAAAAGAAGAACCCTACTCCTCCCACTTCCCACAACTGAAATATCTTCCACCATCTAAGTTTCTGTAAAATTAGATTTCAGTCAGCATATCATCATAAACCCTCTGCAAGCTTTCACTGATCCTCGGTTTATAGCCAGTGCTTCATCACCCAGCAATAAGTAACTTGATATAAAAAAATAAATAAAAAATTAGCCCTGGCTGAATCATACTATAGTTCTGCACTAACTGCGTTCTCGGGTCTGTACACCTGCTGTGCCCATTATGAGGGCTTCCCACCATCCCTGTGCTGAGTTCCCGGGTCTGTACACCTGCTGTGCCCATTATGAGGGCTTCCCACCATCCCTGTGCTGAGATCCCAGGTCTGTACACCCACTGTGCCCATTATGAGGGGTTCCCACCATCCCTGTGCCAAGTTCCTGGGTCTGTACACCCGCTGTACCCATTATTAGGGGTTCCCACCATCCCTGTGCCAAGTTCCCGGGTCTGTACACCCGCTGTACCCAATTTGAGGGGTTCCCACCATCCCGGTGCCGAGTTCCCGGGTCTGTACACCTGCTGTGCCCATTGTGAAGGATTCACACCACCCCTGTGCTGAGTTCCTGGGTTGGTACACTTGCTGTGCCCATTATGAGGGATTTCCACCATCCCTGTGCTGAGTTCCTGGGTCTGTACACCCGCTGTACCCATTATTAGGGGTTCCCACCATCCCTGTGCTGAGTTCCCGGGTCTGTACACCCGCTGTGCCCAATTTGAGGGGTTCCCACCATCCCGGTGCCGAGTTCCCGGGTCTGTACACCTGCTGTGCCCATTGTGAAGGATTCACACCACCCCTGTGCTGAGTTCCTGGGTTGGTACACTTGCTGTGCCCATTATGAGGGATTTCCACCATCCCTGTGCTGAGTTCCTGGGTCTGTACACCTGCTGTGCCCATTAGAAGGGGTTCCCACCATCCCTTTGTCAAATTCTTGAGTCCGTACACTTGTGCTGATTAGGGGGCTTCCACCACCCTTGCTAGATCTTATTATTTGTACATTATGGACCATGTACCAGGGAGGTGTTTGTGAACACTTACTGTACATACTACTGCCCTAAATAATACGTTGGAGAAAACAAAAAATAAATTTAAAAAAAAAAAAAAAAAAGAAGGATGAAAATTATGTTTTGTGGAGAATTGGTTTTATTATAGGTTTATAATATACAACATTTCAGAATTGGAAAATTTACAAATATGTAAAAGTGGTTGAGAAAAAAAAAATAAAAAAAAAAATTGCGACACAACACGCTCTCTTTTCTCAAAATATCACCTCCCATCCCACCCATTTGCACACATATTGCTTTGACAAAAAGGTTAAAACCTTTAATATATCTTTAGTGCCACAATTTGTTAAATACCCTAAAAATTAGATCTGTTGCAGACACTTAAAAAAAAAAAAAATTATGAAACTTTTTTTTTATCAATTTTTCCATAACCTTAGTTGTATAAAGTTTCACCATTATGTACAAAGTCCCCTTAAATTACATATAAATAAGTATGTACAGACAGGAAAAAAAAAATTCATTATCTGGGGAATGGTTCTGGAACAAGCTACAAAATCTGGGGCTAACCTCGGCTCTGTCGGTGCCTTGGGGAGGTCAAACTATTAGACCTCATGTACACTGCTGCTAAAAAAATGGATGTTTAGGAGCAGTTGGGCGTTATTTTTTCAGCAGCCCCTGAACTCGCCTCTTATCTGTATATGTACACTGAGAGGCAGTTGAGTAGTTTAGTGGCATTTTTTTTTTTTTTTTAAAGAAAAAAAGAAAAGAAAAAAAAAAAAAATGCGTTCAGACAGAAGTTTGTTTTTTGAAATGCCAAATGCTTGTAACAGCGTGCAAATGCATTAAAAACGCGGTAACTCCCGTTTATAAGTGTTTTGTTTATAGGCATTTTCAATGAGGATTCATTTAAAACAATTTTACAATGTAAAAACGCTACTAAAAAACGCAAACGCCATGTATACGCGGCAAAACTGATGTTTTTTTTAAACCATCGGTTACTAGCTGTCAAATTCCAGCGTTCAGGAGAGGTTTCCAAACATCCCGTGTACATGAAGCCTTAAAATGGGTCAGTCCAGCCAAAGCTGATGTTTCAATTGTGGGAAAAAAATAAAATAAAAAAAAAAATTATCTGCACACCTGCTGTGGCCATTATGAGGGGCTCCCACCAGTTCTGCTGGATTGGTTTTAAATTCTGGAAAATGCAAAAAAAAAAAAAAAAAGGAAGAGAAAAGAAAGACATATCAACTCCCCCCCCCCAACTCCTATAAAAAAAAAAAAAATAAATAACAAAAAAAAGAAAAGAAAAGAAACCCCCCCCCCCAACTTCTATAAGAAAAAAGAAAGAAAAAAAAAAAAAGAAAGGAAAAAAAAAAAAAAAAAAAAAAAAGATTTTTTTTTTTCTTTTTAATAGGAGTTGGGGGGGGTTGATATGTCTTTTTCTATCAACCCCCCCCAACTCGTATAAAAAATAAAAAAAGAAAAGAAAAAAAGACCCCCCCCCCCAACTCCTATAAGAAAAAAAAAAAAAAAAAAAAAAAAACGACAACAACAACACACACAGCTAATGATTCCCCACCTGAAACATCAGATTCACATGGACCAACCTTTTAAATAAAACCCATGAATGAACTTGTGAATGGACACTGAAATTCTAGACAATTCTTCGGAACAAAATGAAAATTTTTAGCAAATTTTTCAGTAGGTAGGAGGAGGATAAAAACTGGTTCTAAATGAAAGTTTCAAGTTTAAAAAGGTTACAGGGGGGGGAGCAGGGAAAAAAAAAAAAAAAAAAACGACGACTAAAAGAAATATATTTTTAAAGAACCAGTTGGCTGCAATCTTAAATTTTCCAGCAACCAACAGTGACAAGGAAGTAATCTCAATACTGAAAAACCTGAGAAATGTATACTTTGAGAACAAAAAGCCTCAGCTATGACAAGAGGACTATATTTCAGCACTGAACAAACTTAAGCATTCCCCCCCCCCCCCCCGGTAATTTTTTGGCACTGTGACCTAGGGTGAGAGAAGAGAATGGGCACAGGCAAAAATAAGAAAAAAATAAAAAAAAATGCTCCATCATTCTTCTATATACAGTATTCTATAAAATTCTTGGCAAGACAGTTATCTCCTGGCAGGGTCTCTTCTCTCAAAGCCTTTTAAAAGGAATGGACATCTGATGTGTAAGATTGCAACCTACTACTATCTGTTACCACAAAAAAAAAAAAAAAAAAAAAAAAAAAAAAAAAAAAAAAAAAAAAAAAAAAAAAAAGGGAGGGGGGGGGAGGGGGTTTAGAGAAAAGGAGGGTGCAGCAACAGGCCAGTATACAAATTTAAATAACAATCTTCATTTTGTCTCCAGGAAAACATGCAGGGCAGGGTAATATCCTCTGACATGCAGTTTAAGACAAGGGAATAGGTAGGCAAGTTCCTACAAATGCTATTCTACAAATTTTGGATCTGAAGGTCTCATTAAAATGTATTATTGGGGGGGGGGGGGGGCAATAACATGGTAGGTTAAAAGAGTGCAAAGGAGTTTTTTTAAAAAAATCTCTTGGGGAGTTCCCAACAAGTTCTGGGCAGTGAAAAATGAAGATCTGAAAATAGCACCGTCCCACAGGATCAAGTTTTCAGAGCAAATAAAAAGTCTGCTCACATGTCCAGGTAAGATAAAGGGGGAGCAGAAGCTGGCTGCCATGCCAGTCTCGAGAACCCCGTTCCCAGCAACATTTAAAAAAAAAAAAACGTTGTCCTGGTCCCATCTCTTATTTTCGGTGTTTGTCCATCTTGTCCAAAGATTTGTTGTTCTCCCCTGGGCTTTGTTCTCCAGAATTCATGTACATTTTGTCTGCAATCTTTAACGCTTCGTTCAGGTAGTTTTGTAGAGAGGTCATGGCGGCGCAAATGGCGGCGCTCCCGAACCCGTGTGTTATGAGGCTGAAGTGCGACAAGCAGCTTTGGATCCCCGGTTCCAGAATGGGGCTTGGTCTCGCGTTACCGAGGGGCGTTCTGTCCTGGGTGAGGAGGTCTGTGAATTCTTTGCAGATCTGCCTATTATAAAAAAACAAAAAAAAGAATTAAAATTATATATAAAAAATAAATAAATAATAAAATAAATAATAATAAATGTAATACTAAATGAGCAATTGACACAAGAGTCTAAAAATTCAAGATCAGTGTACACCTTCCAAAAATAAAAGGTGTATTTTTTTTTAGAGAACAAACAGCCCAACATAAAAAAAAAAAAAAAAAAAAAATTATATTATATATATATATATATATATATATATATATATATATATATATATATATATATATATATATATATATATATATATATATAATGGATAGTAGTTTAGAGAACATATTATTTCGACCATAAAAAAAAAAAAAAAAAAAAAAAACTTAAACAGCCACCATTTAAAAAAGGAAAACAAACTCCCACCCTAAAGGTTAAAAAAAAAAAAAGTGATAAAAGTCGACATCAAGTTGCAACTTATAGCTGCCACTAAGCTTCCCCAGGGTGCCACTGTTATCCTTTGTAGAACATCAAAATTGTTGCTCATTGTGTCAGGAGATCTTAGACTGTGTTTTTTTTGCTTAACTACATAGAGGGTACCCAGTTCTGGCCTTACTATTGGGGACAAAGCAGCGATCAGCTAATTCCAGTGTAAAAATACCAAAACCCAAAAATGTAACCACACAATTCAAAGAAGAAAAAGAAAAAAAAAAAAAAAAAAAATACACGCACACACATGCCAGGCCACCCAATCAATTTAAAAGCTCTGGAACCTTCATTTTAATGCAATGTATTTAGAGCTACAACAAAATCAGGCATAGAGTTAATAGGAAGTTATTAAATTAAAAATTTTCGTCTATTTGTATATTGCCAATCTAATATTTTATTTTTTTTAAATAAAATACAAAAAGGGGGAGAACACATTATGCTCCCATAGCATTGTCTGTGTAAATCACTTGGAAGACCAACTCTAGATTGTAGGGGCCAATTTTGGCCACCACATTGTAAGAACATAGAATTCCAAGACAGGGTTCAATGGCTGGCAACCAAAAAGGGATGGAGAATCTCACAATGAAAGATTTGAAAATTCACAAAAAAAAAAAAAAAAAAAAAAAAAAGGATTGGATTGTAATCCAATAAAATCGAGGCAAGGTTCTGCCAAAATAACCTTCGAATCGAAAAGGATCATCTGCTCTGCATGGAAAAAAAAAAAAAATGAGGATTGTACCATTACTTTTTGACAGAGGTTCTTTACAGTAAAAATGGATAAACTTCGGAACCAAAAAGTGCAAAGTAGGACTAAAACATGAATCTATTAATTCCAGGAATACATCCTTGGAAAGGGTGTCTGGAATAAAATTTATGTTACCACCTGTGTGGCAAAATTGGCAACAGTTGCCTTTTCTTGGTTGCCTGCAGAAGTTGTGAGATGGCTTAACTGGGACATCTGTCTTTTTTATTACAACCTTATCAATTATGCAGTTATTTTAACTGCAAAATAGTTTCTAGCAAATTGTTCATTAGGATGCTTAAGTGCAAGTTCTCCTTGGACACAAAAATGTATCTGGTGGAGTATGCGGGCATTCTACTAGATTCTCGATGCTATATATCTCTATCTATATCACACACACACACACATTACCCAGTCTATACCAGTATAGATCCTAACACATTACCCAGTCCATACCAGTATAGATCCTAACACATTACCCAGTCCATACCAGTATAGATCCTAACACATTACCCAGTCCATACCAGTATAGATCCTAACACATTACCCAGTCCATACCAGTATAGATCCCAACACAATTACCCAGTCCATACCAGTATAGATTCCTATTACTACCAACATGAGTCCTTGGAATACTTGTTGAACTACTTTATTTATTACAGTGCCTCCAGGAGACAAGTTTTTCACTTTTTTTTTGTTTTTTTACTGTTGCCATACTTTTCTTATAGGTTGCAGGATAGGACGTTTAAAATGTGGGTTAATATTTTCTGGGGAGGGTGTAGAGCCCTGGAGCCACTCCGATGTAGAGACAAAGATTTTACAACTGGTCTACCTTGGGATAAAATCGAGAAGCTTGAAGACATTGTAGAACTCTAGAAAATATTTTTTTACAAACTTTAGGATTATTCACTTTAACTAATGGAAAAAAAAAAGAAAAAACAAGAATTTTTGGCTCTTGTTAATTTTTGATGCCTGCGACAGTGCTGGAATTGTTCTAAAAATTACGATGTTATGATGAATCAGCACGCAGAAGAAAAAGCTGTTTAATGCAATGCGTTAAGAAAAAAAACTTGACCGTAGAAAGTGCAGTACATCCGATTGCTCAAGCTTGCAAGGATCTGCATTCTATAACCTCTTTGCAGGTCATTATGCTATTCCCAAATAACTTTACAATTATTGTTTTTCTTAGGAATGTGCCAAGAGACTTAATCATTCCTAAGCTGTATTGGCAAGGCTAGCAGGTTGATACAGTATAGAGAAAATGTGCTGGAGCAGGTATGCCAGTTTTAGGGTAAAAACAAATTGGCTGGGAAAAAAAGAAAGGAGAAAAAAAAAAAAAAAAAAAAAAAGAGAAAAGAGGAGAAAAAAAAAAAAAAAAAGGAGAAAAAAGAAGAGGAAAAAAGAGGAGAAGAGAGGAGAAGAGAGGAGAAGAGAGGAGAAGAGAGGAGAAGAGAGGAGAAGAGAGGAGAAGAGAGGAGAAGAGAGGAGAAGAGAGGAGAAGAGAGGAGAAGAGAGGAGAAGAGAGGAGAAGAGAGGAGAAGAGAGGAGAAGAGAGGAGAAGTCACCCTCGTCCCCCCTTCTCCAATTGAAAGCACCTTCCTCCTCCCTGGACATAAACATGCATGATGAGGTGAACCAATCATACCCAGGTTAACCAATCATACCCAGGTGAACCAATTATACCTGTAGGTCTAACCAGTCTCAACATTTTGTTGGCCAACTTAATGCTTGGTTCACGTGGGCCTGGTCACAGAAGGCCACTCAATACTGGCAAACCTTTTGGGAAGAAACCTAACCAGATTTCAAATTACCTTTAGGGACCAGTGTAAGCACAGTAAGAACCAAAACTCATCAGCCTGCCAAGTGCAGCTTTTAACACTCCGCCCCTGAATTAGAAATAAGCAAATACTGCAAAAAATATCTCCAAAAAAAAAAAAAAAAAAAAAAACAAAAAAAAAAAAAACACACCACACACACTTGGTGAATGAAGCCTCTAAAAAGCTTAAAATTATGTTTTGTACAA
>NC_138778.1:216386072-216611072 GCF_965119305.1 Pelophylax lessonae
AAAATGATTTCAAGGGTTCCTTAGGGGTAAAAAAGTGGAGAAAGGCCGTTCTATCATGTAACCTACATGCTTCTTAAGTAAACTGAATATATTCTGTTTGTTGTACGCAAAATATTAACTTCAGTGTACTGCCCCTTAATGATGTCCTACTTGAGAAGATCAAATTTATGAGCCAAAGCTGTTAAAAAATAAAAAAGAGCTACATTTGAATTCTTATTTCAAGGTTAAAAACCCAACAAACCTTCCACGAGAGACGTTAAAAGAGTCACATTTGCAGCTTTCCTTCTCCCGGCCGGCAAGTTTAGACCAATTTTCTCTAGCTTTTCTCGCAGCGACCTCCCTCCGTTTTTTGATTTGGCTCTGGAGTGGGGGAAAGAAAAGAACAAGGAGTCAGAAGAGTCATTTCAATTTCAATGCTCCCAACAGGGTGTTTAACCAACAAACAAGTCTCAGGTATCTGCCAGGGCGTCAGCCCCGAAAGACAAGACTTTATAGGAGGGAAACATTGATCTGACAAGGGTAGAATTCCCTCGCATTACTAAACAATGTATCCAAACTCTGACAGACAATGGATTAAAACGATAGGATTTCACAGGAGCTACCTCGTGAAAAGGTATCTTGTTGATCTGCGGAGACTTGTTGAGGGATTATATCCAAGACCTTTTCAAAGCGGAGAACTTCAAATTATTATGACAAATTTAATCAAGCCATATCTTTCTGAATGAAAGATATGGCTTGATTAAATTTGTTGCTACAATTCAAGGGCTAGCTTTGGGTGATGCCCACAGGTTCAATAACCCCACCAACTTCCGATGTCTGAAGGGCATTGGTTGCAAGATCTCCAGCATTGCAGTTCTGCCCTCGAGCCACATCCAATGGGCTCTACCTTACAACCTTACAACCATTCACATGTTGACCATAGAAGATTGTTCTTAAAACATGGTGACCACTTGCCTTGCAACATCAAGGGGTCTGTCCCCCCCGGAGAAGTTTTCTCCATGAAACTACTAGTATAAACTTCAATTGTTCAACTTAAAAACGCTCTATAAAAAGAGATAGCTTTCATATGGAATTTTCATGGACCCTTGAAATGTAGAAGAGCCTTATAAAAGACATTTCTAGTTCTCAAACTTGCCCTCCGAAAGCATCAACAAGCTTTGAACTAGTTATTCAGAGGAACCCAAACACCAGAGCAGACCGTACTGTGGAGCCTCCTGCTCATTTGAATACAATTAGTTAAAATTTAAATTAGCTGGCCTGTTACTACACAATGCGGTGTAACGATTCCTTTTTATCCCACCCCCCTCCATCTTATGCGTCTGCCCTTTTGTGGTCTCTAACAGTTTTCAAGACAAAGAAAGCCATTGTGTCAAGAGTGGCACCAAAAACTAAGAATAGAAGAAGGTTTAGTTGTAATGCATTGGAGTTTTATTTTTTTTTTTATAAACTGCTCCACCCAATCTTCCATCGTTAAATAAAAAGCAGTTGGACCAGAATCTATATTCAAACATACATGCATGACATACTAGATGCTTAGTACTGCTCTTAAATGCCTCTTTGTGGTCTCCAACCAAAAAGAACATCAGATGCTAAGCCCTCACAGTTAAAGCCATTGAATGAAAAGTGAACATGTGAACCAATGTGGTCTTTGCCCAATCACCCCTATTCTGGCCAGTGGACATCTGACCATTTTCCAGGCTTGTGGGCCACCACAAGTTCCAAAAAGGGCCATTTGTTTATAGAGGAAAAAGTGCCCCTCACAAAGCTCATCTCTTTTGTTTGGTTTTCCAGCAGATCCATACATTGCTTGGGGCACTCAAGATGTATGGCTCACAGGGCAACAAATATGGTGGTTGGCTGCATAGCAACATCAAGCTGGCAACTCTGTTGGTGGCAACGGCCTTCCTTATAGCAGTTGAGGAAGGCTGTCACCGAGGAAACATGTTAACTCGTTAATATACGAGGAAACACGTATATATATATATATCCACAGAAGATTTGGATTTTACGGACTACTGAGTTGCCAGCTCGATACTACTATGAATCTGATCCTTTGAGCGTGGGAGCACTATAGCCAGAGTACCGGTCCTGAGCCACTAGACCAGTGATGGCGAAACTTGGCACCCCAGATGTTCTGGAACTACATTTCCCATGATGCTCAACTACACTGCAGAGTACAGGAGCATCATGGGAAATGTAGTTCCAAAACATATGGGGTGCCAAGGTTCGCCATCACTGCACTAGACGCTAAACCTGCAGTTGAGCTTTGGTTGGCAATGGTTTATTGCCAACAGTGGTTAGCTGCCTAGGGATTGTACAGCAAACCATTCACTGGAAATAGAATGTGCTTAGGCTGGGAATATACTTCTCTGTCCCATCAGGGGTCAGTAAACTATCTGCCCAGGGATGATCCAA
Organism: Pelophylax lessonae; assembly: GCF_965119305.1. NCBI lineage: Eukaryota > Metazoa > Chordata > Amphibia > Anura > Ranidae > Pelophylax > Pelophylax lessonae. The sequence continues at coordinate 216,388,488 of NC_138778.1, forward strand.
GGCCAATCCACAGCTCTGAAGAAAGAAAACTTTAAAGGTACCCAATTTTCAAGAAGACTTAAATGCTTGAGCTGTCCTCAGATGGACCTATACCTACTGGAGAGCAACAGGTAGAGATCTCTACATAGAGTAACAATAGTATGCCCTGGGACATAGGACATCCATATAATCACCACAAGCAAGAAGTAGTTGTGGCAATTATACATATATCTATATATCTTTGTTGGCATGTGGAAAAACCTACCAAAAAACGAACATTCCAACTTTGCATGGAGGCAGTTTTGGTACTCGATCAGCTCCCAACTGAGACCATGTATATGTATTAGTCTTCCCATGCAGTTAAATTTTACATCGTCTCACAGCAAGAGAAGTAACACTTCACAGCCAAAGAGAAGAGCCAAGAACTCCTCTAGATAGATCATTCTGCTGGAATACTCATAAAATTGACTGGAAACCAGTTAGTGACGTAGCCCATCACTAAAGGATTAGGAGTAGTTTTGCTGCAACATATGAAACGTGTTATGCCTAGCATTGTGCTTTCTACAAGATACCAGAACCAACAAAAAGACCAGCCAACCCATAAAGGTCTACTGAAGCCGTAACCTGGACCATCTCAAGGCTCACCTTCGGAGGACTCCACCAAGCAGGGACGCATTCAGGCACTCCGGGGGAGAGAGTCTACGCTGTACTTCCGCCACGGTGACTTTGTATTTTGAAGTGGAGCTCAGGAGGGACAATCTTCCGGGCACAGAGCAGAAGACTTCATTTGGATTGATGACCATCCCCATTAGTCCATCTTTCTGGTAGGGCATACTGAGGGTGTGTTTTCCTGCATAGACCGAAGCAGTTAATACTTTGAAGCAGCCATATGAACAATTAGAACATCACAGGAACTAGGCAATACTAGTTCTAGGAATTTATTTCACTATGTGCCTTACAGCACTGCGCTCCTAGACTACAATACCAACAGGGTCACCTCTGCCTAGAGCCAGTAAACTACCATCGTGTTTTAGGCCACAGCCTTATATAATATATATTATATATTTTTTTATTTATATTTATTTATTGATACCTCAACTGGCCAAACAGGTCCTAATATGTGTCAATGAGCAGGAGATACCAGAATAGAAGCTCCTCTACAGAGGCTGTGAGCATTTCTATGACCTTTATACAACTCCATGGAGTATGTCAGAGATATACAAAGGATCGTGTGTAGGATTGCAACAAGTAATTCCCGAGTGGGGAGGAACGACTGCGGCAGAGACAGTAGACTGTAAGCTCCTTTGAGCAGATGTAAGTGGTTAATTGTTAAAGGTGCATAATACACAAATATAAATAACCGTGGGGTGGGTATGTTTGTTTGATTGCAAGCTCCTCTGGTAAATAAACATTATAGGAAGGATTAGCACCTAAATGCTGTAGTCGTTAAAGATGCAACTTAACCACAGAAATAGCAAAAAAAAAAAAATTATAAATATAAATAAATAAACACACACAAACCACAAGCAAATCCAACCTATGAATTTTTTTCATTAATATATATATATAAAAATTCATAGGTTGGATTTGCTTGTGTTTTTTTTTTTTTTTTTTTTTAATATATATATATATATATATATATATATATATATATATATATGTGTACACCTTTTTTTTATATATATATTAATGAAAAAAATTCATAGGTTGGATTTGCTTGTGGTTTGTGTGTGTATATATATAATATTTTTTTTTTTAATTAATAAGTCAAATGCAAAAAGGTAAGTTCCTTAAAGCCAGCCTATACAAAACACCTTTTAGTGTCAGAGCAGTACTACAAGTCCCAGCATGCAGGGTACATGCAATAACCATCACAGAACTAAAAATACCAGTATGTCCTGTGAGTTAATGAGAGAACAGAACTACAAGTCCCAGAAAACATATCCAGCTACAACTTCTGGGGAGCTAGTGGTTTCAAAAGTATAAGTGTCAGCCTGTCTACACACTACTACTGAGGAACTAAAAATACCAGCATATCCTGCCCTCTGATAAATGACAAGCCCACCTATACTCACACACTGAAAGCAGGTTTGCAAAGTTTTTACATAAACCCAGAATACCTCAGGTGACAAAAATTTTTTTTTTTTTTTTTTCAAAAAGTAGTTTCCGGAATGGGCCAATAAAAAAATTTACAAGGTAAATTAAACACAAAAAAAAAAAAAATTACAAACATATGGGGAACTTCATAAAACATGTTCAAACTGAAAACCAGTCATTGAGATTTTTTTTTTTTTTTTAAGGTCTTATAAAACTTTGAAAAATTAAAATTTCAACACCGGTCTATGGAACTCGGTCCAAACGCCTAAAACCAGAAATAGTGTAGGTGTATTGACATGTACACAAGGGCGTGGAGAACTGCAGGCACGCACACGTGTTCCTGAAAGAGAACACTCACTACTGCCAGGCCCTGTATGTGCACAGCTCGTTAAGTCTCTCTGCAAGCATTCACAGCACTTTGCTGAAGAATTAACAATACAATGGCTCTAAATAAATAAAACACAAGGTACAAGTCATGCCTCTGAAAAAATAAAAAGTTAAGCCACCAGTTGAGTGGTGAGGAGGGCAGGAGAATCAGGGTGCATTCTTAAAGATATAAAGAGGGGGGGGTGGGTATTTATATATATAAAAAAAAAACCCCACACCCCTCGATTTAAAATAAATGGAATATCGTGCAGTATATAAAAAAAAAAAAAAATTCTGTAAGAACAATTAAGAAAAAAAAATATTGAGTTAGATAAGCAAAAATGGGACTGCCCCAAGCATGTTTATATCTTCATGGAGAATTCAAAAAACGTTAAATATACGGGATATAAAAATACAAAAACCTAAGCACTAAAGAGCTCCTAAGAGTCACACACCACCTATACCAACTCTCACCAACAGAAAATAAAAAACTTAGTTCTGAGATTTGCCACCTCTTGACAACTAAAAGCAAAAAGGTTTACAAACAAAAAATAAAGAAAATACAAAAAAAAAAAAAATAAAAAAAAAAAACACAAATAGTTCTAGGTTTATAAAATTATTATAGAAGGAAAATAGCTGGGGGGATTACATAATCTTCTGTTCTAATTTTATGCTCATCCTGCAGGCAACTAGAGGCTGAAGCCATTAACATCTACGGTAGCAAGCACACTTAGCTAAGTGACCATATTCATTGCCAAGTTTATGTTATAATACACAGGTTTTGCATGACAGATCAAAACACTATTTACAGAACAGATCAAGCAAACAGAATATAGAGAGAAAAAAAAAAAACCCTGTCTGTTTTGCAACAGTTTCTTAGGTGATCATTTCACCTCCAGGTGACAGCACTAGGTACAGAGGTCTTAAAAGCAGATGTTACAAATAAAAAAAACACCACAACACAACAACCACGAAAAATACATACAAAAAAAAAATAAAAAAATTTCTCTTTTTTTAAAAAAACTAAGAAAAAAAACCCCACACAAAAGTAAAGTTCTCTTAATTATAAGCCATACCAGGCATTTTGCACGCTTCACAGCAAAGTGATGTTTGTGATAACAGAATTACTCATCTCCCCACTTAAAAAACTTGACATCTAAATATTTTTGACATGACACAATCATGCAATCAAGATAGTTTATAGAAAAAGCTCTGTTTTTACTCAAGTCTCAAGGGTTAAAAAGGGATATTGGATGCATTTTGAGTTTAGGGGAGGAGGAAAAAAACATTTGGCTGTTTAGAAAACAAAAAATAAATAAAAAATATCAGTCAAATGTTAAAAAAAAAAAGTGATTTTTATATTTTTACACAAATGCATGAAGACCTCAAGAATTGTCTATTTTTTATAATGAAATTCATGGTTTAAATTGAAATTTTATTTAGCCTTTAAAGTTTTTTTTTTTTTACTTATTTTGTAGGAAAAAAAAAAAAAAAAAGCTAAAACAAGTCTTAATAACAAAAGACAGACCATAACAACATTTTGCCTTGAAGAGTTTTTCCCACCCACAAACACCATGCACCACAACAAGCTTGAAGAAATAAACATTTTAAACAAACCTTTTTTGATGACTGTCTGATCATGCATTATTAAACCTTGCTCCTCCAAACTCTGAAAAAAATAAAAATAAAAAACGTTGATTGCCTGTTTGCATGAACTAATGTTTTAAATTACAATTTTTTTTTCTAGGCATTCTGAACTGCTAAGTAGCCAAACAACTAACCAGTCACGAATAAAAGAAAAAAATAAGTTTGCAGCAAATAAAGTTACTTTAGAATAAAGAACATGGAAGGTTGGAAGACAAGGATTTTGTTGGCACTTCAAATAAATTAAAATAGCTATTTGAAGTGCCAACAAAATCCTTGTCTCCCAACCTTCCATGTTCTAATCAATATTAAGGATTTGGCAGTAGTAATATTTAATTTATATGCTCAGATTGCTGCTATCTGAAGGCATAGTCTCCTCAATATTCTACTTTAGTAGAATAAATATACTGGGATTTTCTAATTAAACAATATACTGCATTTTTAAACATATAACAAATATCATTAAAGTTAAAGTTTTAGGATTTATCTGCTTCTTAAAATAAAAACATTTTACCTTTATAGTAAAGTTATATTTAAAGGGATATAGATTGAAAAAAAAAAAATATATTAAAATATATATATATATATATATATATATATATATATATATATATATATATTTTTTTTTTTTTTTCCATTTATAAAGTTTATAGATTACAACCAGGTACAGGTAATACAAAAGACATTTATTAGGGTTTGGCATCATCACATACGTGAATCAACCCCCCCTTAAGTACCATAAAAGAACCCTCACTGGCATGAAACTTTTTCTCCCCCCCCCCCCTTTTAGTAGACAAAAGGTCTACCACTAGGACCAAAGTAAGAAAAGAGAGAAAGAAGGAGAAGGAAAGAAATAATAAAAAAATTATATATATATATATTTTTTTAATTATTTCTTTCCTTCTCTCTTTTCTTACTTTGGTCCTAGTGGTAGACCTTTTGTCTACTAAAAGGGGGAAAAAAAAAAAAAAAAAAAAAAAAAAAAGTTACATGCCAGTGAGGGTTCTTTTATGGTACTTCAGGGGGGGTTGATTCACGTATGTGATGATGCTATATTATATATATATATATAAAAAAAATTTATTTTATTTTTTTCTCCAGAGAATTCGGAAAAAAAAAAAAAATTAAAAAAAAAAAAAAAAAAGTTAATGTTCGTGATATAAAAAGACAACCTTTAGCACTAAGGAGCTCCTAAGAGCCTTACACCACCTATACCAACTACAATGGTATTTTACCATTATATAAAAAATATTTAATGGTAAAAAAAAGCATTTCCAGCTCTTTACAAAGTTTAACCAACTACAATTTTATTTTTATTATAATAAATTATTATTATTATTATTATTATTATTATTGTAGAACCTCCATCCTGTCTACAAATAGCCAAGGCCAAGCTACCAAAAAGGAGTAAACTGGCTACAAATTAATTTTTACATTTTCTTTAGATTTACCTTCAACTATGTAGTACAAAGGCCTGCCTAAATGCATACAATTTGAAAAGATTTAGGTTTGACCCCATATTATATGGTTTTGATAAATCTAAAGTAAAACTGTACAGGAGAATTTTATAACCTGTAGCCAGCTTTAAGGTCAATAAATTGTGTGAATATTCCCTTTAATTAGATAATCACGTGAGCGGTAAGTTCTTGTTTATGATTATTTTATGACTGGATAAGTGAAGAGAATATTGACAAATTGTGTGAACATTTCCAACTCCTTTAGTGCCGGTTCACACTGCAGCGGCACGACTTCGGGGGCTACCTGTGAAGTCGCGTGCACCGCGACTTGGGCGCGACTTGCACGGACTTCATAAAATGAATGTCTATGCAAGTCGGCCCCAAGTAGTACAGGACCCTTTTTTTAAGTCGGAGCGACTTGTGTCGCTCCTATTAGAACCGGTCCTGTACTACACAATGGACCGCGACGGTGTGCGACTTGCCAGGCTGCTCAAGTCGCCTGATAAGTCGTACTAGTGTGAGCCGGCACTTATCCTCCATGTGTTCACACCTGACCTGCAATATTCCATTAAAAGACAGACCTCAAGAAACTTCCTTATCCAACATTGAAGTTCTAATTTCAAACTGGGCCTCCAGAACCTTCACAAAAGTTGCCTTACCACTTATGTTACCAACCAATTTTATTGCTCACCATCATTGTGGTCAACTGAGTTTATTAAAACATGAACATTCAAAATTAAATACTCAAAACTCAACAAGCTCTCTTCCTGTTGCCCATTTTTTTTTTTTAACAAAAGGGGTCATTACCGCAACATCCTCCATCTGCTGACCAATCTCCGGTAGACCAAGGTTGTCCGCCAGGCTTGAGTCCATTCCATGGCCACCACCATGCTGAAGAAGAATTTCTGGTCTTCTTTGGAAGTCTCTGCTCAGTCTCCCCGATGAAGGGTCCAAAGAGGGAATGTGATGGACCAGCCCCGTCCTGTTGTGGTGTGAAATTCCTCCGTGTTCTTGGCTCTGACGGCTGGGCCATGCTTGCTGTTGGCTGGGAGGTGGGTGAGAATTGTGGATGCTGTTCAAGGAGAATGGGTCTCCAAGGTGGGAATAAGGGTCTGCAGACTGGGAGTAGGGCAGAGGCTGGTACGGAGGTGGGAAGTAAGGGGGTTGGAACTCAGAAGACCCCGAGTGAGAGAGAGGGGGAGCTGGACTGTACAGGTGTTGGCTGACTGATGACAGATGGGGTAACCTAGGGTTGCCATTACTGCTTCCATCGTGCCTGTCCTATAAAATAAAATAAAAGAGTGTTACATTTAACATACTGCCAAATCGGCTTTAATCTGATTCAGCTCGTTAAAAATATAATACAGTACAGCAAATTACTATTTTGATCCTACCACAGCTCCCGGTTTGTTCAAAGAGGAGGCCTGTTTGATCTGCTAAACTGAATTTACTAAAATCATATGAACCCAATTTTCCCCTCTCCCATGGGACAGAGTTAGGAAAGACAAGTTAACAAAATAGCTAAAATTTGTCCCATGTAAGGCAAGACTGTAGCGCAGGCTGAGGCAGCAATTTTTTTCCCCCCTGATACAAGGTTTTAATTGCGGAGTTGTAAGCAGTGGAAATTTTTTTTTTTTTTTTAATATAATATTTTAGATGTGTTTTGTTAATAAAAAATTTAGGCTATATTTTATTTTTTTTTTCTCCTTTCCCCCGATACAAGGTTTCAATTGCGGAGTTGTAAGCAGTAGAAAAAATATTTAATATAATATTTTAGATGTGTTTTGTTAATAGAAAATATAGCCTACATTTTTATTTTTATTATTTAATTTTCTCCCCCCCCCCCCCCCCGATACAAGGTTTTAATAGCGGAGTTGTAAGCAGTGGAAAAAATATTTAATAATATTTTAGATGTGTTGTGTTAATAAAAATAAAACATTTAGGTTATATTTTCTATTTATTTTTTTTTCTCTCCCCCCCCCCCCCCCCCGATACAAAGTTTCAATTGCGGAGTTTTAAGCAGTAGAAAAAATAATATAATATTTTAGATGTGTTTTGTTAATAAAAATAAAAATTTAGGCTATATTTTCTATTATTTATTTTCTCCTTTCTCCCCCCCCCCCCCCCCGATACAAGGTTTCAATTGCAGAGTTATAAGCAGTGGGAAAAAAAAAAAATTATATAAAATATATTTTAGATGTGTTTTGTTAACAGAAATTAATATAGCTTAAATTATTTTTATTATTTATTTATTTAAACCCAAACACTGACAGACAATGTGTCTAGAAATTTAAAAAAATCTCTGGACCCTGTGGAGCACTAGTCAAGGTTGCAAATGACCCCTTTAATTTACATAATTTTTTTTTCAAGCTATATTATGTAAATTAAAAAAGGGTCATTTGCAATATTGACTTGTGCTCCACAGGGTCCAGAGATTTGTTAATTTCCAAAACACATACTCTGACAGTGTTTGGGTTTAAATAAAAAAAAAAAATAATAATAATAAAAATAAAAATGTAGGCTATATTTTCTATTAACAAAAACACATCTAAAATATTATATTATATTATTTTTTTTTTCCACTGCTTACAACTCTGCAATTGAAACCTTGTATCAGGGGAAAAATAAATAATTGCTGCCTCAGCCTGTGCTACAGCCTTGCCTTCGGTTTAAATAAAAAAAGAAATAATTTAAATAAAAAATAAATAAAATAAAAAAACAAAAAAAATAAGCTATATTAAATTTCTATTAAAACACATCTAAAATAATAATTAAAAAAATTATATAAAAAGGGTTTTCAAAACCACACAAATGTTTAAGCCTTCGATATACATTTTTATGCTTCACTGTTAAGTGTGTTCTTTTAAAAAAAATAAAATAAAAAATTGAATTGACAGACTTGAAATTCAAACTTAATAAATTGGCAAATTTGCTTAAAATCACATCAAATGTTTCAGACAAGGCATTCTTCTGCTGTTCACAGATTGCCGAGGGAAAAAAAATTTTTGGGGGTCCCAGCAACCCGAGCCAAAATGTTTAAATTGAGCTGATCTGTGGTTTTAGCAGATTACAACGTTACGGTCATTAAAATAACAAGGCTAGTTAATTCGGGACAAAAAGGCGGCCCAGCAGAGTCCTGTGTGACCAGCGCTCCTTGCTAAATACCTCCTATTGATTTCAAATGACTGAAACTAATCAGCAGGAGCCGAGACAAGCGCACCCTGCAGACCATGACAAATGTACAAAAATGAACGACTTCGAATAGAAAAAAATAAATAAATACTAAGCAGAATTTTGCAGACTGTGCAATCTCATCAAGTATTTGAAAATACCATTCTGAATATAAGAAGACTGATCGAACACGCTCTACACTCATCCACCCATGTATATGGGACCAATCAAAGCACCCACATAGCCAACGCTAACAACTAAATCGGTCGATTTTACGCAGCAAAAGGCCAGAAGAATTTTTTAATAGTAGCTAGGCAAAAAAAATAAAAAGTTCCATTACTTGACCATCTAATAAGCTCTTTCGTTTAGCAATCTGATGTCTTGTAAACAGACACTGCACCGCCGCACTTTGCCTTTACCGACAAGACACTGCAACGCCGCACTTTGCCTTTACCGACAAGACACTGCAACGCCGCACTTTGCCTTTACCGACAAGACACTGCAACGCCGCTCTTTGCCTTTACCAGCAAGCCACTACACCGCCGCTCTTTGCCTTTACCAGCAAGCCACTACACCGCCGCTCTTTGCCTTTACCAGCAAGCCACTACACCGCCGCTCTTTGCCTTTACCAGCAAGCCACTACACCGCCGCTCTTTGCCTTTACCAGCAAGCCACTACACCGCCTATCTTTGCCTTTACCAGCAAAAACACTACACCGCCGCTCTTTGCCTTTACCAGCAAAAACACTACACCGCCGCTCTTTGCCTTTACCAGCAAAAACACTACACCGCCGCTCTTTGCCTTTACCAGCAAAAACACTACACCACCGCTCTTTGCCTTTACCAGCAAAAACACTACACCGCCGCCCTTTGCCTTTACCAGCAAAAACACTACACCACCGCTCTTTGCCTTTACCGGCAAAAACACTACACCACCGCTCTTTGCCTTTACCAGCAAAAACACTACACCGCCGCTCTTTGCCTTTACTAACTAAACACTACACTGCTGACACTGCTGCTCTTAGCCTTTACCAACAAGCAATACACTGCTGCACTTTGGCTTTACTAACAAGCAATACACTGCTGCACTTTGGCTTTACTAACAAGCAATACACTGCTGCACTTTGGCTTTACTAACAAGCAATACACTGCTGCACTTTGGCTTTACTAACAAGCAATACACTGCTGCACTTTGGCTTTACTAACAAGCAATACACTGCTGCCCTTTGCCTTTTCTGCAAATTGCCAACAAGCAATACAATGCTGATCTGTGCCTTTAATACATTTTTGCACTTTTCTGTTTACCAATACAATATTTTATGTTGTATTATCCTAATCCTAAAAAATGACATCTTGCTTTATACTTCTAAGCAGCATTAGCTCTGTTTCCCCTTACTATGTAATAACCCCATTCATGCTGCACTTTATTATCGAAGTTTAAATATATTTTTGCCATCTGCTGATCTCTACTTGCAGTGTGTTACAAATTAGCATGAAATATTATTAATACGGTTAGATTAGAAAATAAAAAAAAGTGTAAGAAGCCATTATTATACTCCCAGCGTCCTGCAGTATGAAGCCTCTCTGCTCCCTTCACATGACTTCCATGGGATACCCCGGACTCTAGCGCCTGCTAGCGGCCAACAGAGATACGACACCCTTGTCAGCTCTGCAGCAGTACATCGCAAGTCAGCCATCTGAACGAGTAAAAACCCGAACTAAAGAAAGCCAAAGCTCCCTGAAGAGCGATCTATGGCTGTGAAAAGCAGGTACAAAAAGAAAGCCAGCGCAGAGAAGTCACAGAAAACACCAACCCATGGAAGAATGCAGTCTTATTAGATCAGGAAGTTCTTGCAGCCAATTCCTTAATTAGCTGCAGCTGCAGCATGCAGGGCAGCAATCACAGCACCATAGGAGCAGCATGCAATGTTTAGGGCAAAAAAATCACAGCACCACAGGAGCAGCATGCAATGTGCAGGGCAAAAAATCACAGCAACATAGGAGCAGCATGCAATGTGCAGGGCAAAAATCACAGCACCATAGGAGCAGCATGCAATGTTTAGGGCAAAAAAAATCACAGCACCATGGGAGCAGCATGCAATGTGCAGGGCAAAAATCACAGCACCATAGGAGCAGCATGCAATGTGCAGGGCAAAAATCACAGCACCATGGGAGCAGCATGCAATGTGCAGGACAGCATCATAGGAGGAGCATGCAATGTGCGAGCAGCAATCACAGCACCATAGGAGCAGCATGCAATGTGCAGGCAGCATCACAGCACCATAGGAGCAGCATGCAATGTGCAGGCAGCATCACAGCACCATAGGAGCAGCATGCAATGTGCAGGCAGCATCACAGCACCATAGGAGCAGCATGCAATGTGCAGGCAGCATCACAGCACCATAGGAGCAGCATGCAATGTGCAGGCAGCATCACAGCACCATAGGAGCAGCATGCAATGTGCAGGCAGCATCACAGCACCATAGGAGCAACATGCAATGTGCATGACAGCAATCACAGCACCAGCATGCAATGTTCAGGACAGCAATCACAGCACCATAGGAGCAGCAAGCCATGCAAACCATGCAAGGAATATCCCTCTCATAAAGAATATTGTGTAAGCCTGATTTATGAAGAAAGCTGTCTGCAATGGTGTAGTAGCTGCACCCTCCTGACTCATCCCCAGGCATGCAGATCTCTGTCCTCACCTCGCACTCCTCCTCATATTTGACATTATCAGCCAGCTTCCACAGCATGGTGACCCAGAGATCCAAGCAGCACAGGAGAAGAAGCACACTGTATAATCCAAGTGATCTGCACACTCCCAGGATTCAGTTGTACTCAGGCATGGAGGCTGATAGTGAACTGACTTCTATGCTGGCCTGCCAAGCTATTTCCCCCCTTGTGTGTCTGCTATTACCCTGACTCCTCCCCAGGAAAGAGGGCTGGGCTTATCCAGAGAAGAGGAACCAATCAGAAATGTCTGCCCGGACAAGCAACGCCTTCCCTGGGAATTCTCACGCTGCAGCCTGGACTGTGCATTCAGTAGATGAGCGATCAGAGAAGCAGTGACAGATATAAGAGGGGAGGGGAGGGGAGATGACATTACAAGGATCTGAGCCTTATCCCTATCTAAACACTCACTGCTACTGGAAGCAATAATAATACATGTCATATGAAGATAAGAATAATAATAATAAAAGTTACACAACACACACTATTCATCTTTGCATTAATATAATAATTAAAAAAATTCATATTATATTTTTACTGCTACTTTTACTATTTTTACTAATAAAATACATGATCTCATAAAATGGATTTATAATATTATTATTGATATTAATATTAAAGAAGAAAATGCATAAAATCACCTGTTAATAATATTAGTATTGTTATTTTTATTAATAATATTATTAATAAAATTATTAATTACTATTATTATTATTAGTAGTAGTATTGTTATTATTATTAATTATTTTTGTTGTTATTATTATTATTATTATTAGTAGTAGTAGCAGTAGTAGTAGTAGATTTGTTAATATTATTGTTATTAGTAGTAGTAGTATTGTTTTTATTATTTTTATTATTATTAGTAGTAGTAGTAGTAGTAGTAGTTGTAGCAGTAGTTGTAGTAGTAGTTGTAGCAGTAGTTGTTGTAGTAATAGTAGTAGATGTATTGTTAATATTATTGTTAAGTATTAGTAGTAGTAGTAGTAGTAGTAATAGTAGCTGTAGTAGTATTGTTTTTATTATTATTATTATTATTATTAGTGTTATTGTTATTAGTAGCAGTAGTAGTAGTTGTAGCAGTAGTTGTAGTAGTAGTAGCAGTAGTTGTAGTAATAGTAGTAGATGTATTGTTAGTATTATTATTAGTATTGTTATTAATAGTATTATTATTATGAGTAGGAGTAGTAGTAGTAATAGTAGTAGTTGTAGTAGTATTAGTGTTGTTATTATTATTATTATTAGTAGTATTAGTATTGCTATTAATATTATTAGTAGTAGTAGTTGTAGCAGTAGTTGTATTATTATTATTAGTAGTAGTATTGTTATTAATATTATTATTATTAGTAGTAGTATTGTTATTAATATTATTATTATTAGTAGTATTAGTAGCAGTAGTAACGTTGTTATAATAATAACAATAATATTAATAAGTATTATTATTATTAGTAGTAGTAGTAGTAGCAATAACATTGTTATTAATATTATTATTATTATTATTATTATTATTATAAGTATTTTTATTATTAGTAGTAGTATTAATAGTAGTAGCAGTAATAGTAGTATTGTTGTTATTATTATTTTACACATCTGGAAATCCAAACAAGTTATTATTATCCTAAGTAGCCTATTTGTTCCATATTTTGGATATTAATGATTGCTAGCAATATAGGAAAATAACAGAAGGAAAAAAAATAACATTAGGAAGTAATAATCTACGTAATAATCTACTTTTTTTTTTTATAATATCTAGATCTATTTCTATATATAGACCACGCAATAATATTTCTATATATAGACACCAGTCAGTCAATGTTATCCCCTACAGTGTCCATATTGACTTCCAGTAGCATTTAAGGTATAAGAACAGCTCTGGGTTACTGGGAAAATAAATAGCCAGCAGGTAATCAGTGAACATGTCAAATGTCATCCTAGGGAGTCAGGCAGGACTTGAATAAAACAGGAGAATAGGAGGCAGCAATACTATAATCAGAGAGAGAGAGAGAAGAGGGAGAGAGTGTAGAGGAAAATGGAGAAAGGAAAGAGGGATGGGGCAGGAGATGAAGGACAGAGGGGACAGGTAGGACAGGATAAAGAAGGGAAGATAGGAGGTGATAGATATAGGACAGAGAGGATAAGCTGAGTAAAGAATAGGCAGGCTGGGATAGATAGGATGGAGAATAGACAGGTAAGGTAGAATGGGTAGGGGGCAGATAGGACAGCATGGAGTGAAGATTGGGCATATGGAAAGGGTCAGACAGGGCAGGATAAAGAGGGTTGGGATAGGACAAGATGGAGAGGGGAGAGATAGGGCAGAATGGAGAGGGAACAGGTAGATCAGATGGAGATGGGGGTGGACAGGGCAGAATGGAGATGGGGGTGAATAGAGTAGGATAGAGATGGGGGTGGATAGGGCAGAATAGAGATGAGGGTGAATAGGGTAGGATGGAGATGGGGGTGAATAGAGTAGGATAGAGATGGGGGTGGATAGGGCAGAATGGAGATGAGGGTGAATAGGGTAGGATGGAGATGGGGGTGAATAGAGTAGGATAGAGATGGGGGTGGATAGGGCAGAATGGAGATGAGGGTGAATAGGATAGGATGGAGATGGGGTGAATAGGGTAGGATAGAGATGGGGGTGAATAGGGCAGAATGGAGATGAGGGTTAATAGGATAGGATGGAGATGGGGGTGGATAGGGCAGAATGGAGATGGGGGTCATGAATAGGGTAGGATGGAGGTGGGGATGGATAGGACGGGATGGAGAGGGCATGGATAGGATAAGATGGAGAGGGGGTGAATAGAACAGGATGGAGAGAGGACAAATAGGGCAGGATTGGGAGGGGACAGGTAAGGCAGATGAAGAGTATACCGATAAAGCAGGATGGAGAGGGGACAGGTAGGGCACAATGGAGAAGGGACATACAGGGCAGGATGGAGAAGGCACAGTTAAAACAGGATGGAAAGGGGATGGTAGGGCAGTATGGAGAGGGGACTGGTAGAGAAGGACGGAGAGGGGACTGGTAGAGAAGGACAGAGAGGGGACTGGTAGAGAAGGACAGAGAGGGGACTGGTAGAGAAGGACAGAGAGGGGACAGGTAGAGCAGGATGGAGAGGGGACAGCTGGAGCAGGTTGGAGTGGAGACAAGTAGGGCAGAATGGAGAGGGACAGGTAGGGTAAGATAGAGAGGAGACTGGTAGAGACGGACAAAGAAGGGGCAGGTAGGGTAGGGTGGAGAGGAGACATGTAGGGCGAAATAGAATGGGGACTGATATAACAGGATGTAGAGGGGACAAGTAGAGCAGGATGGAGAGGGGACAGGTAGGGTAGGATGGATATAGGACAGGTAGGGCAGGATGGAGAGGGGACAGGTAAGGCGAAAAAGAATGGGGACTGATAGGACAGGATGTAGAGGTTACAAGTAAAGCCTGATGGGAAGGGGACAGGTAGGGTAAGATGGACAGGGGACAGGTAGGGTAGGATGAAGAGGGGACAGGCAGGGTAGATAGAAATTGGACAGGTAGGGTAGGATGAAGAGGGGACAGGTAGGGTAGGATGAAGAGGGGGCAGGAAGGGTAGGAAGGAGAGAGGGCACAGGTAGGGTAGGATAGGGTGGAGAGGGGACAGGTAGGGCATAAAGGAATGGGGACTGATAGGACAGGATGAAGTAGAGCCGGATGGAGAGGGACAAGTATGGCAGGATGTAGAGGGACAGATCAGTCAGGATAAAAAGGGACAAGTGGGAGAGGGGAAAGATAGGGCAGGAGTGGGGACAGGTAGGGCAGGCAGGACAGGATAGAAAGGGGCAGATAGGGCTGGATGAAAAGAGACAAGTTGGAGAGGGACAGGTAAGGCAGGATGGAGAGGGACAGATAGGGCTGGATGATAAGGGACAGGTTGGAGATGGGACAGGTAAGGCAGGATGGAGAGGGACAGATAGGGCTGGATGATAAGGGACAGGTTGGAGATGGGACAGGTAGGGCAGGCAGGACAGGTAAACTGTAAAATATGCAGTGAGCTCTGTACACACTATCACTATTTGTGTAATAACACCCGATAATTGCTGCCATCATTTGTCCCGGCACACTGGCTCTATAATCACAGGTAGAAGCTGGGTCTATATGATGACATCCTGACACCCTCTCCTGTCACCCCGCAACTGCAATGACAGCAACATTGCTCTCCGCTCACTGCCTGTAGAAGTGTGGGACACCCCTACTGCTGGGACATGTAGTTCCACAACATATGGAGAGCCTCAAGCTGACCATACCTACAATAAACATCCTTTGTGTCAGGGCTGCTGTATGGGGCTTATCGGATCTGCTGGAACTTGTAGTTCCTCAACAGGAGATAGTCAGACAGAAGCTTGTCTATGGTTACCATTCCTAATTTTCTTACTTAATACAATATGGAACCTGGTTGGTCGCCATTGGGAAGGTCCTTACAATTTGTTCCGCACTTTCTCCGGATGTATTAGGTAGCCAAAATGATTAAATGAATCAGCAGACAGCAATGACACAAATAACGCAATGTCCTGGGAACTGTCTCCAGAATTCCCCAAATAATAAGATTGGTCATTTACAAAGGTATGATGAAATCTGGAAAGTGAGGCAATGAGACTTACTAAAGGAAAATAGACTGTTCACTTTGCAAGTGCAAAGAGAATTTTCTCCAGAGCTCAGTAAATGAAGTGAAACTTCATTTTGCACAGAATACCCGATCACATGCAAGGAAAATTAGATAAATACAACAAAAAACAGCATTTTCTTTTTTTCGCACATGATGGAAGCCAACAGCACTTCATCTGATGCACCAATCTCTGGCGATAATTCACTAGCAAAGTGCAACTTCCCTTGCAAAATGAACAAGCTATTTGCCTTCAGCAAAGCAACCCCCAAAACTTCCCAGAGAAGTGATGTCATGGTGCCCACATTGTGCAATATCACTGACCCCCAAATGTACCACTGATGTATCATTAAACCAACTGGAATGTGGAGTACAGAAAAGAGAATCCAAGAAGAGCCCAGGGGTTGATTATGAAAAGAATTGGGTCATCACCCATAGCAACACATCTGGAGATCAAATAAGCATCTTGGTCGCCAATGGTAACATATCCAATGTGATCAATTAATTAACTTATTAACTTTCAGCAACTGCCGCAATAGTGAAAAAAATAAAAAATAAAGAATGATATATATGTATATGTATATGTATATATATATATATATATATATATATATATATATATATATATATATATATGTGTGTGTGTGTATATATATATATATATATATATATGTGCTGCTATATATATATATATATATATATATATATATATACATATTAGCTGCACATATAGTGGGCATATATGTATGCCTCAACTATATTAAAGATAGCAATAATAAAATATATTATATATATATATATATATATATATATATATATATACATAGCGAGAGAGAGAAAGAGAGGGAGGCATCAACTCAACATCAACATATATATATATATATATATATATATATATATATATATACAGTATATATTTTTTTTTTTTACAAATGTATTGACAAAATAGGACTGATTTACTAAATTAGGAGAGCCATTAAAATATCCAATCATGTGCAATGGAAAATAAAAGGAGCTTTTTTATTGCATATGATTTAATTCCATACATCTTAACCTTATTTACTAAACTGAGTGACCATTCCCTTAGCAAAACGAGCAATCTCTGCTTCTTTTGTAAATCATCTCCAATGGGAGGGTGTATGTTTTTAAAATTTGCTATAAAGGATTACACTAGAAAGCTAATAAATTAAAGGCCTCCAATCTGCTTGAGGATTCTGGAACTAATTGGGAGATAACACGTGTATTTTTTTTTTTTAATTACACATTTTTATGTTTGTTTTTTTTTAGATAGTCACCATTATTTTATAGACAACCTGCACACAATACATTTTGGAAGAGGTCTGCTATTCTTGCATTTTGGAAAAGGTTTATTTTTTAGGGGGAAGGTGAGTTTCCAGGTTTGTGCCAGGGTGAGTTCACAAAGAGTTAATCCCTTTTAGGAATTAAAAAAAAAAAAAAAACTTGGAAAAGTGTCTCTTTTTAAACCAGGTGCTTATTCCTTCCATTGAGAAAGCCTATAATCACAGGAGAATGTCAGGCGGTTGTAGCTAATCTTCTTCATTACCATTTTTGGTGGGGCAAGGTTTTTTTTTTATATTTAATTGAGCCTGTTGTTTTCTCCTATAGTAAATGCCTTTGAAATGCATTTTTTTCTCCCCAGCCAGTGTTTTGACGATCCTGAACGAAAAGCCTTGGCGTCATCAAGGCTAGGGACACAAATAAATGATATTCAGAACATTGAAGATGTCAGGTCTTATAGGAGACCCCAAGAGTGGGGAAGATGAGGGTCGCAGCTTCCAATAAAGGGGGAATTTAGGACAGCTTGGTTTACTGGGAGCCAATGGGAAGAGGCATGAATTACTTCATTGTTTGATTGATTTAATTCCGGAAAATAAAAGAAAATGTAATTAAATTTAAAACGTAATTCTGAGAATATTAGCCTGTGAAGGGCTAATCGATGTATGTGATTATCTGTATCTGTCTTTACATTTATGGACAAAAGAGCCTGCATTATCTTTAATAACAATGCAATATATACTATCTCTCTCTCTCTCTCTCTCTCTATATATATATATATATATATATATGTATATATATATATATATATATATATATATATATATATATATATACATAGTATATATATATATATATATATATATATATATATATATATATATATATATATATATATATATATATATATAAAGAGAGAGAGAGAAATCATGCATCTATTGCAATTACTACATTGCTATTAAAGATAATGCACCCAGGCAGTTGATATATATATATATATATATATATATATATATATATATATATTATTGCTATCTTCAATATAGTTGGGGCATATAACTATGCCCATTATTATATGCAGATATGCAGCTAATATATATATATATATATATATATATATATATATATATATATATAAGCATAGCCATCTTTATTTCCTTCCCAATATAATAATTATATAAATAAATTAAAATATTAACAAAAGTATTACATTGCTATTAAAGATAATGCATCCAGGCAGTTGATGCCTATAAGTATATATATATATATATATATATATATATATATATATAATTCTTTTTATTGCTATCTTTAATATAGTTGAGGCATACATATATGTCCACTATACATGCAGCTAATAAATTTATATATATATAAACATATCCCTCTATATTTCCTTCCTATAATATTTACATATATATTCTTTTTTGTTTTCTATTGCTATCTTTAATATAGTTGAGGCATACATATATGCCCACTATACATGCAGCTAATAAATTTATATATATATAAACATATCCCTCTGTATTTCCTTCCCAATATAATAAATATATAAATAAAGTCAAGTATTAAAAAAAAAAGGATTAGGTGGACTTTAGAAGTCATTTAGGTTTTGCACCCATACATGGAGATATAAGAGAAGTGAAAAGATCATGAAATTTTCAGTGCATTATTTTTAATCCTGGGAGGATATAATGCGACAATGGTGTAACAAAGAAAAGACAAAGGGCCATATTCGGAGCTGTAATCTTCACTTCACACCTGCTGAATTGTCGGTTTATCCTCAGATTAAAGTTTTCATCGTGTAAAATCACATGTGACAACTTATCTACAATCCACATGTTACTCCTCCAGTACACATGGCAAAAGTTCAATAGCCGCTGCTAAAAAAAAATGTGTCGCAAAGGGGCACGTTAATGGCGCAGATTCGGTTTGTCGCCGTTCAAATGATTAAACAGGCTTTCCGCTTAGAGTAGGGAAGAGGTAAAATGCCGCATTTTTTAGCTTGTTAGAAAATTGTGCCATCGTTCTAACTGCAACATACTGCATGGTGGATTTTGTTGGAAAAATAAATAAATACATAAAACCCAAAAGCCTTTTTTTTTTCTCAAGAAAAACTGACCTTGTTGCACAAGAAGAGTGTTTACTCAGTACATTGTAACTACATGGCCCAGCAATTAGAGAACACACACTGAAGAGACATTAGGAGTGTCCTGTCCCTACAATGCCCCGACACCATGTATAATACCCAATCATTAAATTGCTTCAGTATGCTAAATAGATTATTTATTTTTAGCTAATTCGATTGCAAAACACAATCATAAAACATTATATATATATATATATATATATATATATATATATATATAAAGTAGAGATTGCAGGATTTAGGTTGTTTTCCCATAATTATTTATATATATATATATATATATATATATATATATATATATTTATATATTATTAGGAGAATAATAGATAGGGCTCTATAAGGCTCCAAATTTTTAACACAACATGGGCAAACCAAACAATTAATAAAAAGAAAGGTGAGTGAATTTGCATTGAAATTGAATAAAATAATGGCAATAATTATATATATATTTATATTAAATATAAAGAGCTCAGAATTTTAACATAAGATGGGCAAAAAAAGAATTAATAAAAATATAGGAGTAAGTGGATTTGCAAGAATAAATAAATAAATAAATAAATAAATAAAAAAACATAAAAATGTAGGGTTTTTTAAACTTAAAATCAAATCTAAAATTTTTGGAATTTTAACATAACAGGGGCAAACCAAATAATAAAATAAAGGGGGTGAGTGAATCTGCAAGAATAAAATAATGACAAGAAGCGTGATTTTCTTTTCTTTTTACCTACAAGTGATTAAAATTCGATTTTTTTTATTTAACCTAAAATTTCAAGGGTTCGGGATTTGAATAAAACATGTGAAACTTATTAGGGAAAGTGTCACACGACCTTGTAATAAAATAATTACATACAAATGTTTTATATATATATCTTTTACCGAAAATTCAATTTAAAGGGCTCGGGATTTAAACACAACATGGGCAAACGAAATAATTAAATAGAAAAAATGTTACGTGACTTTCCAAGAATAAAACAAACATAACAAAATGACTTTTTTAAAATTTATATTCAAAATTAAATTTAAAGGGCTTAGAATTTTAACATAATACGGGCAAACCAATTCATTTTTAAAAAGGGGTGAGTGACTATATTAGAGTAAAGTATTGACACAAAAATTAGAAAAAA
This sequence comes from Pelophylax lessonae, assembly GCF_965119305.1. Taxonomy (NCBI): domain Eukaryota; kingdom Metazoa; phylum Chordata; class Amphibia; order Anura; family Ranidae; genus Pelophylax; species Pelophylax lessonae. The sequence continues at coordinate 216,409,126 of NC_138778.1, forward strand.
AAAAAAATTGAGCCACGATGTTTTGTAAAGAATATATATTTTTTTAGGATTAACATGACCTCCTATGGGTAGGTAGAGCTATCTATACAGTTTTTCTTTCAGGATTACCGTGTCTATGAGCAATAGGTGATCACTCACCAGGTAAGTTGATTATTTTTTTTTCTTAGTAAGTTGCAAGTAAAGTTTGAATCCTGAGGATTAAACTGACACCTCATTGCAAACAGAACGGGTGCCAAGTTTTGTGATCAGGTTGGGCTGCCTGGATTTGGGCAGGGAGGGGAAAAATAAGAAATGTATATAGAGAGACAATTAAAGAGAAGCCAAAAGATCACTTACCTGCCAGTCTGATCTCCCCAGCAGAGCCATCTGATGGGGGTTTTCTATGGGGGAATAGTTACACAGCACCGCTTGTGAGTCTGACTGTTACCTGTGCAGCAGAAGCACCTGGACTAGGTCCCCCAGGGCTGTGCGCATGCGTTCTGCTGCCTGACACCCAGCCAAAAAAAAAAAAAATTGGCTTTAGAGAGCATCTTCCAGCCCCTCTGTGCAACACCTCCCCTTTTTATTCAGTTTATCTCTCCCCATGCTCTAAAGTCTCTCAAAGTGGCTCAGGATCTCTGGCTGGGGGTGAAGGAAGGTAGAAAATAGCTTACAGGTTTTATTTTTGGATAGAAGATAGTAAAGGGGGGGGGGGGGGTTCAATATAATATTAATGTATTACTAAACCTGTTGCTCCTATCACAACATCCTGCACCCACATCTATCCCTTCTTTACTGCAATGGTTACAACTTTTTTTTCTCAATGATCCCAAACTGTCCACTCCCAATTGCCTACTATTAGACATAATAATCATCATCCTCCTCTTCCTAATAAATAATAATAATAATAATAATAATAATTATTATTATTATTATTATTATTATTATTCTTTTTCAGCTAAAAAAAAAAAGTAAAAAAAATAAAAAAAAAATTGAATTGTAAAAAATATCCTACTGACCCCAATCCTTGCCCTTGTGACACCATCCACTGCTCTACTGACACTTCCAGTATATAAACACATGCACACACATGAACACAGTATATGTTTGAGTTTTGGGGTGCACACCTTAATGCAAATGGCTGTGCACACCTATGAGCAGTAGTATTAGTAGTAGTAGTAGTAGAAGTAGTATATTATTTTAAATAATAATTTATTTTAATTTTTTTATCAATTACTTATTTATTTTATTTTCTCTTACTGCTCATTAAAGTGAATCTATCAGTAAATTTACAATTCTGCATGGATACATCCATGACATGTCACGGAGTACAATGATAGTATCAGTTTTTTTAGAAACATTCCACCTTTTATCATTTAACAATAAAAAAAAAAAAAGAAAAACCATCACCAGTAACTTTGCCTAAGATTAGATGATGGCACCAATTTGCTAAAGGATACATTTCTTCAGTCTCCTATCCCCCTCAGTGATCACTCAGACTGTACATTATTACTCTGTAGTCATTTTTTTGTCACTTTGTAACATTTATTGTCTTATGGAGATGAAAAAAAAATGTTTGTATTATTGTATTTTTATTGTATTTTAATGTATTGCTGTTGTCTTTTTTTTTTAATAAATAAAAATATACCATTGTGATAACAGAACAACCTGTTGTTTAGTGTAACTGGGTAGAAAGTCACAAGCTAGGAGGATGCAGCAGGGGCTGATCTGTGTCACACATTTGTTGTGAACACAGCCAAGAATCAGAATTTACATGGTTGCATCATCTCTAAATCAATTTTCTGAGTGAATGGTCTCAACTGCTTTAGTAAATAACCCCACTAGCTAGCATGCTGCACTTAACATGAAAAAAAAGGTGGTTAGGTCGAATTGAATAATAATAAAGGTTTATTTTTTTTTAAATACAAGTAGATAACAAGAAAGAACTATAATGATGGCAGGAAAGATGGAAAATAAAGAAACATGTGGCAAAATGATTGCATTATCTCACTTTGAAGCCAGTTTTGTAAGCAATGGGAATATTTTACTAAAAGAGGAGCGACTGTTCACGTAGCAAAGTAAATGTTCACTTAGTAAATAAGGTGATTTTATGTTGACGTTAACTACATAAATATATGAAGAAATAAATAAAAAAAAAAAATAAAAAACAGCTTGTTGCCTGCTCTTGCTTGTATGGCAAAAAGTAAATATATAAAAAAAAAAAAAAAAAAAAAAAAAAAACAAAAAAAAAGCATTAACTTTGGTAAATGAGCAATTTCTACCCTTTTCTCCTCTGCAATGCAATGCACTAGTGCAGGGGTCTTCACTAGTTGTTCAGGAACTACAAGTCCTATCATGCCTAGTCATGTCTGTGGATGTCAGAGTTTTACAATGCCTCATGGGATGGAGGGCCGTAGTTTGAGGATCCCTGCACTAGTGTGTGACTTGGAAGATTGTTATGGGTTTCAAGGATTTGATTTAACAAACAAGACTGCGAAGCTAGAGTACTGATACTGGTAAGCATGTAATTAAATGTGACATAGACCTTGTGACATGAACAGAATGATTTCGATGTCAACAGACACAAATGTTTTGGTGCCGTGTATATGGTTATATACCAAGCGGACAACTTGGCGTTGGCCTTCTCTTGTATGAGCAACAGCCATCATCTGGGAAAATCCATGTTGGACAATCAGTTGGTTGGCCTTCTCTTGGATAAGCAAGAGCCATCAAATTGGAAAATTCATATTAGAAAACCAGTTGGTTGGCCTTCTCTTGGGTAAGCAAGAGCCATCAAATTGGAAAATTCATATTAGAAAACCAGTTGGTTGGCCTTCTCTTGGGTAAGCAAGAGCCATCAAATTGGAAAATTCATATTAGAAAATCAGTTGGTTGGCCTTCTCTTGGGTGAGCAACATCCATCACCCTGGATAATCCATATTGGACAATCAATTGGTTGGCCTTCTCTTAAATGAGCAATTCGGGAAAATCCATGTTGGACAATCAGTTGGTTGGCCTTCTCTTGTGTGAATGATAGCCATCACCTGGGAAAATCCACATTAAACAGTGAGTTGATTGGCCTTCTCTTGGGTAAGAAATCCATATTGGAAAATCAGTTGGTTGGCTTTCTATTGGGTGAGAAACAGTCATCACCCAGGATAATCAATATTGCACAATCAGTTGGCTGGTCTTCTCTTAAGTGAGCAATAGTCATCATTCGGGAAAAACCCTGTTGGACAATTAGCTGATTGGCCTTCTCTTGGGAGAGCAAGAGCCATCATCTGGGAAAATCCATGTTGAACAATGAGTTGGGTAGCCTTCTCTTCGGTGAGCAATAGCCATCTCCCAGGAAAATCCATAATGGACAATGAGTTGGGTAGCCTTCGCTTCGGTGAGCAATAGCCATCTCCCATGAAAATCCATATTGAACAATGAGTTGGGTAGCCTTCTCTTCGGTGAGCAATAGCCATCTCCCAGGAAAACCCATATTGGACAATGAGTTGGGTAGCCTTATCTTGGGTGAGCAATAACCATCTCCCAGGAAAACCCATGTTGAACAATGAGTTGGGTAGCCTTCCCCTGGGTGAGCAATAACTATCTCCCAGGAAAATCCATGTTGAACAATGATTTGGGTAACCTTCTCTTAGGTAAGCCATAACCATCTCCCAGGAAAATCGATGTTGGACAATTCCTTGGGTAGCCTTCTCTTGGGTGAGCAATAACCATCTCCCAGGAAAATCCTTGTTAGACGATCAGTCAGTTTGCCTTCTCCTTGGTGAGCAATAGCCATCATCCAGGAAGGCCTATAATGGACAATGGGTTGTTCTTTTGAAGGGGTGCATGCAGAGTTTACCACTATAGTCTAATGTAATAGTATTATATCCTGATCTAAGTCTCAACAGCTGTCCTCTATGCTCCAGTGCATTCACATTTTCCTGAAGTGTTGGAAGCTGTTGATAAATATTGCATGCAATGTATGAGTCTCTACACCAATCCATAGACAAACAAGGACTGTCACCAGATTTGGTCAGCAGCAGGCATCTCTTTGGCCAACATATGTCAGAAGTAAAAGTTGGGCAGGCTAGGGCTATGAACAAGCCTCCACTTTCCCTTCTCTTCCTTACTCTGTATGCATAAATATGAATGCTTAGGCAACCTGAGCCTTGATAATTTACACCTGTAACTAGCCTCCTTTGTTATGAGTCACATCTTCATGCCTCGCCTGACCACCTTCTAATGTCTATGGGCAGGATTGTTTGAATTATACACAGTCAGAGATTACAGTGCCTTGCAAAAGTATTCGGCCCCCTTGAACTTTTCGACCTTTTGCCACAATTTAGGCTTCAAACATAAAGATATAAAACTGTAATTTTTTGTGAAGAATCAACAACAAGTGGGACACAATCATGAAGTGGAACGAAATGTATTGGATATTTCAAACTTTGTTAACAAATAAAAAACTGAAAAATTGGGCGGCAAAATTATTCAGCCCCTTTACTTTCAGTGCAGCAAACTCTCTCTAGAAGTTCAGTGGGGATCTCTGAATGATCCAATGTTGACCTAAATGACTAATGATGATAAATAGAATCCACCTGTGTGTAATCAAGTCTCCGTATAAATGCACCTGCACTGTGATAGTCTCAGAGGTCCATTTAAAGTGCAGAGAGCATCATGAAGAACAAGGAACACACCAGGCAGGTCCGAGATACTGTTGTGGAGAAGTTTAAAGCCGGATTTGGATACAAAAAGATTTCCCAAGCTTTAAACATCCCAAGTAGCACTGTGCAAGCGATAATATTGAAATGGAAGGAGTATCAGACCACTGCAAATCTACGAAGACCTGGCCGCCCCTCTAAACTTTCAGCTCATACAAGGAGAAGACTGATCAGAGATGCAGCCAAGAGGCCCATGATCACTCTGGATGAACTGCAGAGATCTACAGCTCAGGTGGGAGACTCTGTCCATAGGACAAAAATCAGTCGTATACTGCACAAATCTGGCCTTTATGGAAGAGTGGCAAGAAGAAAGCCATTTCTTAAAGATATCCATAAAAAGTGTCGTTTAAAAGTTTGCCACAAGCCACCTGGGAGACACCAAACATGTGGAAGAAGGTGCTCTGGTCAGATGAAACCAAAATCAAACTTTTTGGCAACAATGCAAAACTTTATGTTTGGCGTAAAAGCAACACAGCTCATCACCCTGAACACACCATCCCCACTGTCAAACATGGTGGTGGCAGCATCATGGTTTGGGCCTGCTTTTCTTCAGCAGGGACAGGGAAGATGGTTAAAATTGATGGGAAGATGGATGGAGCCAAATACAGGACCATTCTGGAAGAAAACCTGATGGAGTCTGCAAAAGACCTGAGACTGGGAGGGAGATTTGTCTTCCAACAAGACAATGATCCAAAACCTAAAGCAAAATCTACAATGGAATGGTTCACAAATAAACATATCCAGGTGTTAGAATGGCCAAGTCAAAGTCCAGACCTGAATCCAATCGAGAATCTGTGGAAAGAACTGAAAACTGCTGTTCACAAACGCTCTCCATCCAACCTCACTGAGCTCGAGCTGTTTTTAAAGGAGGAATGGGCAAAAATTTCAGTCTCTCGATGTGCAAAACTGATAGAGACATACCCCAAGCGACTTACAGCTGTAATTGCAGCAAAAGGTGGCGCTACAAAGTATTAACTTAAGGGGGCTGAATAATTTTGCACGCCCAATTTTTCAGTTTTTTATTTGTTAAAAAAGTTTGAAATATCCAAATGATTGTGTCCCACTTGTTGTTGATTCTTCACAAAAAATTACAGTTTTATATCTTTATGTTTGAAGCCTGAAATGTGGCAAAAGGTTGAAAAGTTCAAGGGGGCCAAATACTTTTGCAAGGCACTGTATATAAAGGTTTACAGTCATCCCAACTATGGAATATCTAGTAGTGGCAAATCAAAGTCAATCAGGCATTTTAAGATGTCAAAAAACAATCATCAAGACGATTTTGACTAGCCAGTATCCTAGGAGAATTCTTGCTGGCATAGGTCACTTTTATGACCCTTTATGACTTTTACGCCTTTCGACCAGTTTCGGAAGACACCTATCTGGTAAAGCACTTTAACAGATGATAAAGAGGGACCTTTGTCAAGTCATTAATAGCTGTTGGTTTTTCCCAAAGTTGTTTCATTAGCATTTTGTACAATGTGTGAATGTCCTCGAGTAGTAGGCTAAAATAAACTTGATCCTCATTAGTCCCCGGAGGCCTTCAATTGCAAATGTTGAGTAAGTAGAAGCTACTGTGCAGGGCCCCCCTGGAGAGGACTCAAAAATGGACTGCCTTTTCAGCAGCTCATAATGAGCCCATGTCCGGGGTGTTAATCTCATTTAACCCCTGCCATTCCCAGCATCATCGGGGACGGTGTAATAGCCCTCGAGGACGTTCTCTGTCATTGGCCCCTTTGTGTCCTGCTGAGTTTAAAGTGTAGGCCTCACACAGCCCATTGTGATATCCGTCTTCCGGTACAAAGGCAAGGGGGGATCTCCAGTAGGGCAGTGAGGCCTGATGTAGTGATGGTAGCACTGTCCTGCCAGTTATGGTAGGATCAGTCCACCAATGTTAAACTTACCAGTCAGTTATTATTTGTTAAACCTGTTGTGCTGCAAACAGGAATGTTCAGATTTGAACCTCTTCTTGTGGTATGGAGTGGAGAGGCAAAGCGGTGTAGGCCAATGCTGCTTGCGTTGCAATGTCCTGTGGAATGATAGTGTTTAGAGTACATTTACTTTTTTTTTTTTTAGCCCATCCAGTTTGGAAATTCCACCAGATGATGGTTAGCACCCGTAGACATGAAGATCAGAAGCAAAACCAGCAAAAAATGTTGGCCACAGCCAATTCATGCCATGTGAATGGCACAAAAGTCAGGAAGTATGCTTAGTGTATAGACCTTCATGTTTTTCCAGGGGCCGTAAGAAACCAGCGTCAAATTGACTCTACACGAATATAAATACATGTACAGTATCTCACAAAAGTGAGTACACCCCTCACATTTTTGTAAATATTTTATTCTATCTTTTCATGTGACAACACTGAAGAAATGACACTTTGCTACAATGTAAAGTAGTAAGTGTACAGCTTGTATAACAGTGTAAATTTGCTGTCCCCTCAAAATAACTCAACACACAGCCATTAATGTCTAAACCGCTGGCAACAAAAGTGAGTACACCCTTAAGTGAAAATATCTAAATTGGACCCAATAGCCATTTTCCCTCCCCAGTGTCATGTGACTCGTTAGTGTTACAAGGTCTCAGGTGTGAATGGGGAGCAGGTGTGTTACATTTGGGGTTATCGCTCTCACTCTCTCATACTGGTCAATGGAAGTTCAACATGGCACCTCATGGCAAAGAACTCTCTGGGGATCTGAAAAAAAGAATTGTTGCTCTACATAAAGATGGCCTAGGCTATAAGAAGGTTGTCAAGCCCCTGAAACTGAGCTGCAGCACAGTGGTCAAGACCATACAGCAGTTTACCAGGACAGATTCCAGTCAGAACAGAGCTCTCCATGGTCGACCAAAGAAGTTGAGTGCACATGCTCAGCGTCATATCCAGAGGTTGTCTTTGGGAAATAGACATATGAGTGCTGCCAGGTTGAAGGGGTGGGGGGTCAGCCTGTCAGTGCTCAGACCATACACCGCACACTGCATCAAACTGGTCTGCATGGCTGTCATCCAAATAAAAAACCTCTTCTAAAGATGATGCACAAGAAAGCCTGTAAACAGTTTTCTGAAGACAACCAGACTAAGGACATGGATTACTGGAACCATGTCCTGTGGTCTGATGAGACCAAGATACATTATTTGGTTCAGATGATATTAAGCGTGTGTGGCGGCAACTAGGTGAGGAGTACAAAGACAAGTGTGTCTTGCCCACAGTCAAGCATAGTGGTGGGAGGGTCATGGTCTGGGGCTGTATGAGTGCTGCCGGCACTGGGGAGCTACAGTTCATTGAGGGAACCATGAATGCCAACATGTACTGTGACATACTGAAGCAGAGCATGATCCCCTCCCTTCGGAGACTGGGCTGCAGGGCAGTATTCCAACATGATAACAACCCCAAACACACCTCCAAGACGATCACTGCCTTGCTAAAGAAGCTGAGAGTAAAGGTGATGGACTGGCCAAGCATGTTTTCATTAAGTGTTGGCTGACAGGAAATCTAGTAAACAAGTATCATTACTGAATACTGAGCCATGGAAGGTATGACCAGTATACTTTCACATACTGATAGTTGAAATCTTAGCATTATTACCAATGGTTAATTAGTGAGTTCCTGGGTCTGCAACCTGCTGTGCCCATTATGAGGGCCTCCAACCATCCCAACACTGAATTCCCAGGTCTGCACACCTGCTGTCATATGAGGGTTCCCACCTTCCCTGCATTGGGTTCCCCAGTTTGGTCACCTGCTGTGCCCATTATGAGGGCTTCCCACCATCCCTGTTCTGCGTTCCCAAGTCTGTACACCTGCTGGGCCCATTATGAGGGGTTCCCACCATCCCTGTGCTGAGTTCCCAGGTCTGTACACCTGCTGTGCCCATTATGAGGAGTTGCCACCACCCCTGTGCTGAGTTCCTGGGTCTGTACACCTGCTGTGCCCATTATGAGGGTTTCCCACTATCCCTGTGCTGATTTCCTGGGTCTGTACACCTGCTGTGCCCATTATGAGGGGTTCACGCCAACTCTGTGCTGAGTTCCCAGGTCTGTACACCTGCTGTGCCCATTATGAGGAGTTGCCACCACCCCTGTGCTGAGTTCCTGGGTCTGTACACCTGCTGTGCCCATTATGAGGGTTTCCCACTATCCCTGTGCTGATTTCCTGGGTCTGTACACCTGCTGTGCCCATTATGAGGGGTTCACGCCAACTCTGTGCTGAGTTCCTGGGTCTGTACACCTGCTGTGCCCATTATGAGGGGTTCCCACTATCCCTGTGCTGAGTTCCCGGGTCTGTACACCTGCTGTGCCCATTATGAGGGGTTCCCTCCATCCCTGTGCTGAGTTCCCGGGTCTGTACCCCTGCTGTGCCCATTATGAGGGGTTCACGCCAACTCTGTGCTGAGTTCCTGGGTCTGTACACCTGCTGTGCCCATTATGAGGGGTTCAGGCCAACTCTGTGCTGAGTTTCCAGGTCTGCATATCTGCTTGCCCATTATAAGCAGTTCTCATCATCATCCCTCATGACTTTTAATTATTTATTTTATATTATGAGGAAGTTAACAGGAGGAGCCGGGACAAACAAAGGTGGGTGAAAACACGGCAAACTTCCAGGTGGCCTTTAAAAGAGTCAGGAGTTAAGTCAGAGAGATCTTGCTGTTCTGTGTCCCACACATATGGCGCTTTTCCACTGCATGGTACCACATGGTACGGGTTAGAGCGGTTCGGTTTGGTTTGGTACAGCGGCGCTTTTCCACTGCATGGTACGGCGGCGGTACGGCTCGCTTAAACAGTACCACCTCGGTTGTGGTTCGTAGCGTTCCGTACCTATACCATATCCCACAATCCTTTGCATGAAGCCTTGATTGTTTGTCACTACTAGCCACTGATTGGTCAGAGAATCGTTGTAATCCCACCCACTTACTACTTTAGTGGAAAAGCAAACCGAGCCGAGTAGAACCTATACAGTGCTGAAACATCCCGACTTGTACCATGCAGTGAGAAAGCAAACTGAGCCGAGCTGGGCCAAGCAGTGCCGAGTGGAGCCGAGCCGGTACTTGCAGTGGAAAAGTGCCAATAGAAGCAAGGTGCTGGCTCAGCCCACTAGGGCCCACCTATAATACAAGATCAGTTTTGGGTGGACTGATCGGTTGATTATGAGAATTTGCTGGAGCAAGTGGAATGGTGATTAGGGGGGTCTCCCTCAATGTGGATTTATTCATTTAGCCTGGTTTACCATGAACTTTTCTTTTATCTTATATGAAAAAAGGCTATGTCCCTTTTATACTGTTTTTTTTTTAATTTTCTTTTTTTTCCCACCACATCTTTAAAGCGAAGTTCCGGCCACAGAATAGTTTTTTTTATCAATACTTCCCAAACTGTCAACCCCCCCCCCCCCCTTCATACATCAACGAATCAGTTTTTTTTTACAGTATAGTAATAGATTGGCAATTATAAAATCTTACTTTATAAAATGTGTCCTGAGCGCCGCCATCTTTGTCCGGGTTCCCCTGAAGCCGCTGTGTGTAAATGAATGCGCTGCTTCGAGATGGAGTGGGGGCGGTTAATGCAGCGCAAAATCTCGCGCATGCCCAGTACTATGCGATCGGCATAGTATAGGGATGCCTATCATCGCGTTATTTCCTGTTTGCAAATAACGTGATGAGAGGAGCGGCCGACCGCCTACGTCACTGCCCATTGCATCCTGGGAGTGATGACTAAGCGCTCCCAGGACGCATTGCGGGACAGGAAGTGACGGCGCGGGCCGCAGAGGGAGGGAGTGGAAGGAAAGGTGAGTATATATTCTTCAATAAGAAGGTAAGTAAAAAAAAAAAAAAATCGTAACTACCCATTTGTTTTTCAGGTAACAAAGAGCAAGCGGATGGCCCCAAAATCGATTAGGTCGATTTTGTGGCCGGAACTCCGCTTTAAGTTAGTCAATAAAGAGTATCCCGTAAACGCCAAACCTTCCATATGGATCAATGGCTAACGCGGTACAATACTCTGCTACTGTTGACAGCCTTTGAAAGAAAACTTTAAGAGCGGAGCTGTGTAGAGAAGTATAAAAAGCCCCAGGCACTGGTTATGTGTTGGGGACCATCACACAGATGGTGCTAATACGATGGCCCCTATGTTTAAAGTAATGCAACAGCCCGCCACCTTTTATCACAATAACCTTATACATTTTTAATGAAGTCTCCACCTGTCAACACATTGTAAAAATAAAACCTCACAGAGCGTGCAGTTATAAAGGACTCTGGCTGCCTACGAGATGGACGAGCTCCATTCCTTTCATGTCCTACAAAACTTTCTGACCCTACTTGAGGGATCGCTACATTTTATGTTACAAAAAGAAAACTCACAATTCCATGTAGCAACCTTAGAAAATGTATCACAAAATATTTTTGAAATGTTGCACATTGTAACATATTCACTAAATTCAGCATCCTAGGGTCCATTCACACTGCCGCGACTTGTGCGCTTGACATAACAAAAGCAACGTTAGTCAATGAGTGCCGTCTTAATTGGCAATACTGAAGTCGCTACGACTTCAGAAAAGGGTCCTCTACTACTTTGAGGCGACGTGTATCCGACTTGTCCCATAGACTTCAATGGGAGTCGCCTCCTTATCTTATTTGAAGCGACTTGTGATCCGACTTTCCATTAAAATGGTGCTGAACCAGAAAAAAAGATAATTTTTCTTAGAATTTTTAGTAGCGCAGGGATGGGGCTCCGCTCCACCTGGGCGTTTTTGTTGCAGGCGTTTATCGGGCATTTTGTGGGCGTCTTTGGAGGCAGGCATGACATCTGAACTTCTGTGTAGGGGTATATATACACACACACATATATGTATATATACACATACACAGACACACATATAGGTGTAATAGGAGCGGAGCCATATCCATGCGCTAATGAAATTATTTGCAGGGATGTGGCTCTGCTCCTATTACACCTATCTGTGTGTATGTGTATATATACATATATGTGTGTGTGAATATATACCCCTACACAGAAGTTCAGATGTTATGCCTGCCTCCAAAGACGCCCAAAAAATGCCCGATAAACACCTGCAACAAAAACGCCCAGGTGGAGCGGAGCCCTATCCCTGCGCTACTAAAAATTCTAATACAAACAATCTTTTTTTTCTGGTTCTGGACATGCTACAGAGCTGAAACTTCACAGGTACACTTTTTAGACCCCCCAGACACTAAATCCAAAGAAATCTCTTTTTTTTCAATAATTTTTTCAATAATTGGCTCTCTATCAAAAACGACAATTTTTAAGAACTTTTTTTTGTGTGATTGAGCATGACCCAGAACCATCATATTCTGATTGGCCAAATACAAAGTCGTACAAAGTCGTCTATCATACAAGTCGCACCTAATATGCGCAAAGTCGTGCTGAAGTCGTGCTGAAAGTCGTGCTAACAAGTCGCCCCTTATGAGGCGACTTTCTGGTCGCGGCAGTGTGAATGGGGTCTTAGGCAGCGTCTCTCAACCTCTTTTCATTCGAGGCACCCTTTAAAGCAGGGATCTTCAAACTGTGGCCCTCCAGTTGTTCAGGAACCAGGGCCATCTTTAATAGTTATTGGACCCTGGGCAAACATTTTCTTGGGTCCTCCCGAAAACACTTATCAGCTATTTGTAGGCAGTGTGGGCTCAAGGGGCAGCTTCTTTGGGCCCCACACCAATGACTGGGCCCAGGGCAGCTGCCCCTTTTGCCCTGTGTTAAAGAAGGCCCTGTCAGGAACTACAATTCCCATCATGCCTAGTCATGTCTGTGAATGTCAGAGTTTTACAATGCCTCATGGGATGTGTAGTTCTGCAACAGCGTAGGAGGGCCGTAGATTGAGGATCCCTGCTTTAAAGGGTAACTCCACTTTTGTGGGGGGGGCAAATGAAGAAAAAACAATATAGAGTATACAACTGCGACACAAATCATATTGTAATTGAATGTTATTATTATTATTATTATTTCAGGTACTTATATAGCGCTGTCAATTTACGCAGCGCTTTACATATACATTGTACATTCACATCAGTCCCTGCCCTCAAGGAGCTTACAATCTAAGGTGTTATTAAAAATTACATTTCCTTTTCAATCTGCAGCTGTTGTCATTTTTTGAAAATGCAATGCAATATGGCCGCCTGGAGGTGTTCTGTACACAGAATGTATACTCACCACACCCCCAGAAACATCATTTCCTGCTTGTGTGATTGGCTCACCAATTTTCCCAGAAGTCTGCACTAAGATACAAGTCAGATTTCTGGCATCCCCTGCAATACAAATCTCATTTTTGGTGAGATACTCCCAATAGGAACACGTCTAAAGGGATGCAGGCCCAGCAGATTTCCTCATTAGATCCCTGCAGCTGCCACAGCTGACAGATAATTATGAAACCACTGCCATTAGACTCACTTAGCACAGAGGAACAAACAATGATCTCTTCAGAATAACTAAAGGTAGGAATCTGCAACAAAGTTTGTTATAATCCTTGTAATGTACAGAGATCACCCAGAGGGGAATGTTTTTTTCTCAACAAAAGGTGAGTTACGCTTTAAAAATTATGGACAATCTTCAAGGCACCCTTTAAAAATTATGGACAGTCTCGAGGCTCCCTTTATAAATTATGGACAGTCTCGAGGCACCCTTTAAAAAATGATGGACAGTCTCGAGGCACTCTTTAAAAATTATGGACAATCTCAAGGCACCCTTTAAAAATTTTGGACAATCTCGAGGCACCCTTTAAAAATTTTGGACAATCTCGAGGCACCCTTTAAAAATTATGGACAGTCTCGAGGCACCCTTTAAAAATTTTGGACAATCTCGAGGCACCCTTTAAAAATTTTGGACAATCTCGAGGCACCCTTTAAAAATTATGAACAATCTCCAGGCACCCTTTAAAAATTTTGGACAATCTCGAGGCACCCTTTAAAAATTATGGACAGTCTCGAGGCACCCTTAAAAAATAATGGTCAATCTTGAGGCACCCTTTAAAAATTTTGGACAATCTCGAGGCACCCTTTAAAAATTATGGACAATCTTCAAGACACCCTTTAAAAATTATGGACAATATCGAGGCACCCTTTAAAAATGATGGACAATCTCAAGGCACCCTTTAAAAATTATGGACAATCTCGAGGCACCCTTTAAAAATTATGGACAATCTCAAGGCACCCTTTAAAATTTTTGGACAATCTCAAGGCACCCTTTAAAAATTTTGGACAATCTCGAGGCACCCTTTAAAAATTTTGGACAATCTCGAGGCACCCTTTAAAAATTATGGACAGTCTCGAGGCACCCTCAAAAAATAATGGTCAATCTTGAGGCACCCTTTAAAAATTTTGGACAATCTCGAGGCACCCTTTAAAAATTATGGACAATCTTCAAGACACCCTTTAAAAATTATGGACAATATCGAGGCACCCTTTAAAAATGATGGACAATCTCAAGGCACCCTTTAAAAATGATGGACAGTCTCGAGGCACCCTTTAAAAATGATGGACAATCTCGAGGCACCCTTTAAAAAATATTGACAGTCTTGAGGGACCCCATTCTAAAGCATAAAAACTATTCTAATAGTTTTACATAATGCAGCAAGATCAACACATGTAGCATAACTAACGTTGGAGCTGATTTATTCTTTCAAAGCAAATACACTTTTGCAAACTGGTACCGACTAGTTTACCAATGTTTCTCTTCTCCCTCACTCAGGTAATTTGACCCCCAACACTAATAGAGAGGGGCAGGGGAGGGTCAAACAAGGATGCTACGCAGGTGACTGACGTCCTCTATATTAACTGATGATGCCATTGGTTGTTAGGATCTAGGATGTCGGCAGCTAGAATGTAATTGTAATGGTGTACAATGAAAACCTGTGTCTTTGTGTAACTAAAAGGACAGGCTTCATTCACTCGCCGGCTTGTATACAATTTTGGGGCAATTCTTAGGCATTTTGCCAAGGCACCCCTGAAGAAACCTCAAGGCACCCTGGTTGAAAAAGGCTGTCCCAAGGCACTGAGGATATAACACCCAGTCAGAAAATATTTCAGTAAAATAACTTATATATAATATAACCTGCCTGTAAAACCTGTAGCCATGGCATGAATGTTAGGATCTGGTAAAAAATGCCCCCATCACATGCCGACCGTGCACTGTAGTCTTACTGCTACAGTCATAGGTGTGCGCACTGGGTGTGCCTGGGCACACCCTAATCACCCTGTGCGGTGCTGATTCCCTCTGCTTCCTGCCATTCCCTGTCTCTCCCCTGCAGTGCTGCCAGCTTCCGTCCTCTCCTTTCCCACTGGCTGCTGCGGGGGATGTTTCAGGATGGATGAATGAATGAACACAGTGAGTGATCTGTACCAACTGCTTCTGTGTTCATTCTTAACTAAAGCATAGTCAACTATGTTGACTATGCTTCCGCTTGTAAATGAACAGGAAGCCCCTCAGCAAGGAACACTTCCTATTTGTTCACTGTCCAATGCAGAGAAAGGGACTGGGGAAGCTCTGTCCTCAGCCCTTTTCTCTCTGTTTAGACCCTTGATATTTCACCAAAGTCCCCCCAATGGAACTTCTAAAAAATTGTAAAACAAATAAAAAATATTACTGTAAAAAATAATAAAAAAGTAATAAAAATAAAAACTACTGACACTGTTCACTACCATACTGACACCATTCTCTACTCTACTGACACCTTCCACTGCCCTACTGACACCAATCTCTGCTCTACTGACACCATCCACTGCCCTACTGACACCAATCTCTGCTCTACTGACACCATCCACTACCCTACTGACACCGTCCACTACCCTACTGACACCATCCACTACCCTACTGACACCGTCCACTGCCCCACTGACACCGTCCACTGCCCTACTGACACCGTCCACTGCCCTACTGACACCGTCCACTACCCTACTGACACCATCCACTACCCTACTGACACCGTCCACTGCCCCACTGACACTGTCCACTGCCCTACTGACACCGTCCACTACCCTACTGACACCATCCACTACCCTACTAACACCGTCCACTGCCCTATTTACACCGTCCTCTGCCCTACTAACACCATCCACTACCCTACTGACACCGTCCACTACCCTACTGACACCGTCCTCTGCCCTACTAACACCATCCACTACCCTACTGACACCGTCCACTACCCTACTGACACCGTCCTCTGCCCTACTAACACCACCCACTAACCTACTGACACCGTCCACTACCCTACTGACACCGTCCTCTGCCCTACTAACACCATCCACTAACCTACTGACACCGTCCACTACCTTACTGACACCGTCCTCTGCCCTACTGACACCGTCCACTACCCTACTGACACCATCCACTACCCTACTAACACCATCCACTACCCTACTGACACCGTCCTCTGCCCTACTGACACCGTCCTCTGCCCTACTGACACCGTCCACTGCTCTACTGACACCGTCCACGGCCCTACTGACACCAATCTCTGCCCTACTAACACCGCCCGCTGCCCCACAGACACTGTCCATGGCCCTACTGACACCATCCACTGCTCTACTGACACCATCCACTGCTCTACTGACACCATCCACTGTGTTGACGATATATGCTGTGTAAAATACTTTAGAAACACCCAGAGGCATAACTAGAACCTTCAGGGCCTGATGCAAGAAACCATGAAGGGCCCCCCTGGCCTCTGGCCGGTGCCCTTACCACTGATCCCAGGGGCCCTTTACTCCCTGCTGTCTTGGGGTCCCCCAGCTGTGGTGGAATGCCAGAACACGGTCGCAAGTGTGACCTTTGCAAACCCGGTATTTCCGCCACTGGTGTCAGTGTTTTTTTTTTTTATTTATGTTATTTTATTTTTAACATTTTTTTTACTACTTTATTTTATTAATTTATTTACAATTAATTTTTTAATTATTAGTTTTGGTGAGACATCAGGGGTCTAAACAGACCTCTGATATTTAACCTTTGAGACAGAGAAAGGAGATTTTTCATTTTTGTTGTTTAATTTTTTTAAAAAGTTTTACCATTTTATTTTATTTATTTTTTTTACAATTTTATTTTTTAGGACCCTTGTTGGGGGGGGGGGGGCTTTGGTGAAATATCAGGGGGTCTAAACAGATGTTTCACCTTTGAGACAGAGAACAGAGATTGAGGACCCCTCTATCGCCATCTCTGCAGTCTCAGCTGCACAGAATGAATGAACAGGAGTAGCTCTGGACAGAGCTTCCCATTCATTCATAAACTGAAGCATAGTGAACATTCATCATGACAAGGAAGGGATCAGTAAAGGGCACATTTACTGACTTCTTCCCTGCTCTCCACCAGTATTCCCTGCAGCAGCCGGCGGGAGGTGGGAGGGGGGAAGCCAGCAGCGCTGCAGGGGAGCACACAGTGATCCGGGGGAAGCAAGACAGGTATAGGGAGGCAGCAGGGGCGGCATGTAGAGCAGCTGATGCCCTGCATTTCCCTTCTGCAGCAACTGAATGTCTGCAGGAGGGAGAGGAGGAGAAGCAGGCATTCAGCTGCTGCAGAAGGGAAATGCAGGGCATCAGCTGCTCTACAAATGCCGCCCCCACGCCTCCCATCCAGGTGTACAGGAGCACGCAACCGCGACCCCTGTATGTACGCCCCTGGGAACGCAACATTCTTCATTCTTATATCTACAACTTCTACAACTTACTGATCATGCTAATGTAATGTGAGCTGTAACTAGAATAATTCCTAGCAGCAATTTCCTTGAGACCGGCAATGTGTTTCCAGGGTTCCTACGGGGGGAAAAAGGTTCAGAAAAGCTGATGTCAATTGTAGAACCTTAATATGTATACAAACATCTCAAAATAATTGTGTATTGACTACACACTGATTGCATATTCTCAATCTCAATGTGTTCATCCGTATACATGAACCAGTATAGGCATGGGACCAATAGAATAATAACGCTTTTAACCACTTTAATAACGGAAAGGATTTTCCCCCTTAATGACCAGGCCATATTTTGCGATTCGGCACTGCATTACTTTAACAGACAATTGCTCGGTCGTGCGACGCTGTACCAATTGATGTCCTTTTTTTCCCACAAACAGAGCTTTCTTTTGGTGGTATTTGATCACCTCTGCGATTTATATTTTTTGCGCTATTAACAAAAAAACAGCGACAATTTTGAAAAAAAAAAAGAAAATATTTTTTTCACATTCTGCTATATGAAATTCTCAAAAAAAAAATTAAAAAATCAAAATTTTTTAACATTTGAGGCCAATTTGTTTTCTGCTACATATTTTTGGTAAAAAAAAAAAATCGCAATAAGCGGATTTTGATTGGTTTGCGCAAAAGTTATCGTGTCTACTAACTACGGGAAAGATTTATGTCATTTTTATTGTTTTTTTTTTTACTAGTAATGGCGGCGATCTGCGATTTTTTGCGGGACTGCGACATTGCGGCGGACACTTTTTGACACTTTTGGGGGGACCAGTGACATTACTACAGTAATCAGTGCTAAAAATATGCACTGTTACTGTAATAATGACACTGGCAGGGAAGGGGTTAACCCTATGGGTGATCAATGGGTTAAATGTCAGCCTAGGGGTGTGATTCTAACTGTGGGGGGGGGAGGCGTGGCTTGTGAAATGACCATAGAGACCTGTGATCCTATATAGAAGGATCACAGGCGCTCTGTGATAATTTCAGGGAGAAGAACGGTCAGATGTGTTTACAACAGCCGATCATCCTCTCTCAGCGGGGAGCGATCCCGGGTGTCAGGCAGCAATCGGAACCGCCTGCCCCGTGCATCGGCTTCCCCACTGACGAGCGGGGGCAGGAGCGTGCCACCGGTGGCACGCGCTCGCCCCCTAGCTGCAGGCGTGCGACCGACGTATACCTATGACGGTTTACGCAAGAGTGGCTGCATGCCGCAGTATAACTGCGGTGGGCGGTCGGTAACAGGTTAATGACCAGGCCATTTTTTGCGATTCGGCACTGCGTTACTTTAACTGACACTACTTTTCAAATTGATGCGGCACCGCAAAGTTGACGCTACATCAGTTTGAACATGGCCATTGCCAGCAACAGGATGCAACTTGTCATTCGGTTTGACCTGTCAAATTGCATGACAAATCGCTCAAATGTGAACGGGGGCTAAAGTATCCTTTATTAAACAGAAGATATTTGAATATTAGTTACAAACCTGAAAAATTTCCCCTTCCTCCCACAAAATATTAACCTTCAAAGCGGTGATACTGTTTTATCCAAAAACATTGTTCTTGATTTACGACAGAAGCGGAGGCAAAGTAACGGCTTAGTAAATAAGATGAAGCTGTGTTTACTTGGAATAAGCGATCATGTGCTGGGAAATGAACAGAACAACGTTTTTAGGAGCACATGATTGTTTGACTGAAGTGAACTCAGCTCCACCTTATTTACTAATCTCATTGAACATTCACTTTCCTGGATGTTCAGCCTCAACCGTCCCCACTCTGTTCTCTAGCACAGAATTTCTCAACCTTTTTTTTTACTTGCGGCACCCTTTAAAATTCTGCACAATCTCGAGGCACCCCCATTCTAAAATGTAAAAAAAAAAACTAAATAAATAGTTTTACATATAATAGCAGCAACCAAAACATGGGCCATCCAATATTAGAGATTATTTATTCCTGGTAAACTGGTTCTGACTAGTATTCTAGAGTTTCTTTCCTCCTTCAGTCTCTCTTCTTCTACTTGCCAATGTGACCCCAGTGCTGATGGAGAGGGGAAATGTAAACAAAGATTCTCTGCAAGCACCCGTCCTTCTCCTTATCAACCAGTGATGTAATTGGTTGTCAGGATGCCAGTGGCTTGACCTGCACAGTTCCCAAGGTTGTCAGTGTGCCGTTGCGTGACCTGCACAGTGCCCAAGGATGTCAGGATGCCAGTGGCTTGACCTGCACAGTGCCCAAGGTTGTCAGGATGCCAGTGGATTGACCTGCACAGCGCCCAAGGTTGTCAGCGTGCCAGTGGATTGACCTGCACAGTGCCCAAGGATGTCAGGATGCCAGTGGATTGACCTGCACAGTGCCCAAGGTTGTCAGTGTGCCAGTGGCTTGACACGCACAGTGCCCAAGGTTGTCAGTGTGCCAGTGGCTTGACCCGCACAGTGACAAATGTTGTCAGGATGCCAGTTGATTGACCTGCACAGTGCCCAAGGTTGTCAGGGTGCCAGTGGCTTGACCTGCATAGTGCCCAAGGTCGTCAGGATGCCAGTGGTTTGACCTGCACAGTGCCCAAGGTTGTCAGTATGCCAGTGGCTTGACCCGCACAGTGCCAAAGGTTGTCAGGATGCCAGTGGCTTGACCTGCACAGTGCCCAAGGTTGTCAGGGTGCCAGTGGCTTGACCTGCACAGTGCCCAAGGTTGTCAGGGTGCCAGTGGCTTGACCTGCATAGTGCCCAAGGTTGTCCAGGTGCCAGTGGCTTGACCCGCACAGTGCCCAAGGTTGTCAGGATGCCAGTGGCTTGACCTGCACAGTGCACAAGGTTGTCAGGGTGCCAGTGGCTTGACCCGTATAGTGCCCAAGGTTGTCAGGGTGCCAGTGGCTTGACCCGCACAGTGCCAAAGGTTCTCAGGATGCCAGTTGATTGACCTACTCAGTGCTCAAGTTTGTCAGGCTGCCAGTGGCTTGACCTGCATAATGCCCAAGGTTGTCAGGGTGCCAGCTGCAGAAGAGGTGTAAGAGCCACATGAAATGGCCTGGGAGCCGCATTCGGCACACGGGCCTTGTGATTGACACCTGTTCACTACTGCATCCTGGCATAAAGGTCAATAAAAGGAGCCACTTCCCACCTCCTATACATTATACAGGACTGCCCATACAATCCCATCTTCATTGAGCATGGCTGAAACTGGGCTAAAAATGATGATTGGTTTGCATTTGCCTGTCCAACTGTTCTTTGAGGTCTGTGGCTAGTACTGTTAAATGGAGGGATTTTGGCAAAATTGATTGTGCCATGAATCTGTGATATTTTGCCAAATAAAAGCTCTTAAAAAATATTTCTCAAATTATGGGCAATTAATGCCTCTTTTCCACTGAGTGGTACGGTTCGGTTCAGTACGGTACGGTTCGGAATGGTACACCTTGCGTTTCCACTGCCAATAGTACCCTTTCATGATAGGCGTGGAGTAGCAGGAAAGCTGTGATCGACGATTCTCTGTCAACCAATCAAAGTTCTGCAGAGTGTAGCTCCACCCTGTTGGTACGGTACTAATGTGCTTGGTACCCCAATGAAAGGGTCCCAAAAAAGTGGTACGGTGCGGTTCGGAATTAGGGTACCATTCACAATGGAAACGGCAACAATGGCGTACCGTACCGAACCGAACCGTACCGTACCGCTCAGTGGAAACGAGCCAACTCTCGATTTCTCCAGCGGGCATAACCAGCACCCACTTCAGATCTACTAGAGGAGGTAGACAGAGCTTCATAAGGAAGGGCATTTATCCACTGGTCAAGAGTCAGCCAGTATCCTGATGCTAGAATGAATCATAAACCCCCCTTATATTCACCCACCCCAATATCTCCTTCTCCAAGCCAAATCTTCTCTTAGCTAAAATCTTCTAATTTTCTCTGAAAATTCTTTAAATCTACTAGAGGATCCAAGATAGATGGAGCTTCATACTCACAGCATCCATTGACCAAGAGTCAACCAGTATTCTGATGCTAGAGTAAATCAGGAAACCACCCTCATTTTACATTGACTCCAATGCATTTCTCCAAAATAGGATTTAGTTTACAACTATGATTTTCCCTAAAATTTCTGGAAAACTCTCAATTTCTCCATTGACCATAACTAGCACCCACTTCAGATCTACTAGAGGATCCAAGGTAGATGGAGCTTCATACTCACAGCATCCATTGACCAAGAGTCAACCAGTATTCTGATGCTAGAGTAAATCAGGAAACCACCCTAATTTTACATTGACTCTAAAGCATTTCTCCAAAATACGACTTAGTCCACAACTATGATTTTCCCTAAAATTTTTGGAAAACTCTCAATTTCTCCATTGACCATAACTAGCACCCACTTCAGATCTACTAGAGCAGTGGTCCTCAACTCTGGTCCTCAGGGCCCACTAACAGGTCAGATTTTAAGTATTACCTTGGGGAGATGCAGACTAGAGTACTGCAATCACTGAGCAGAAAATGATATCACTTGGGATGTATTTCAGTTATCTTGCAAATCTGGCCTGTTAGTGGGCCCTGTAGACCAGGGTTGAGGACCACTGTACTAGAGGATCCAAGGTAAATGGAACTTCATAACAAACAGCATACATTGCCCAAGAGTCAGCTGGTATCCTGCATCCAAGAATAAATCATGAAACCCCCTAATTTCACCTGCCCTATTGACTCCAATGCACTTCTCCAAGCCAAACTTCATGAAAAATTTCAAATTTTCTACTGGCTATAACTAGCACCCACTTTAAATCTACTGGAGGATCAACGGTAGATGGAGCTTTATCAGGAATAGCATCTATTGACCAAGAGTCAACCCCTATTCTGATGCCAGAGTCAATCATGAAAACCCTTACTTTCACATTGACTCCAATACATTTCTCCAAAGTAAGGAAACAAAATAAAAAAATCTTATGATTTTCTAGAAACTTTCTAGTAAACTCTGTATTTTTCTAGTGGTCATAACTAGCACCCACTTCACATCTACTAGAGAATCCAAGGTAGATGGAGCTTCATAATGACCCACCACTGGGAGAAGGAATCCATGCAGCGTTCGGCTCTATCTATTGTATTATAACAACAAGCCTGGGCATGATTTCCACCCCGCCTACTTTGCTAAGCAACATTGGACTACAGCTGTTCTGAGTGTTTCTTGAGAGCACTGTCTCCATCAGCCCTTTCCCTATTGTGCCTGAAATACATGCATCTCCATAGTTCCTACCCTGTGAACATATAGCAGCATTTGGGTTCCAACGCATTCCTTGTTTTTTAAAAAGCAGCAAGCTATTTGTTTGTCAATATGAAAACCAACCATAAAAAAAAATAAAAAAATTCCAGCATCATCCCTGATGAAGAGGTAAAAAACCTCGAAACTCGTTGAATATCTAGTCTGGTCTGGATGGTTGAGTTGCATCATTTTGTACACATTATTGCTTGCTAAATTTGTTTTTATAAGACATTATTCTTCTTGTATATTTATCATTGCCTTTACATTTGTACAATAATTTAACTTTTAATATTATCCTTTGATATTTTTAATTGTGCCTAAAAAGTCCCACCCCCAGGGGAATCCACACTGTCAAATTACAATTTCTGGGATGTGGCACACTTTTTTGAGGTCCTCAGCGGGAACACACATAGACTTCATAAAGAAGAGCATTCACTGACCAAGAGATAGCCTATACCCTGATGGCAGAGTGAATCATTAAACCCCCTTAATTTTACCAATCCCTTTGACTCCAATACACTTCTCTTCTGATTTTCTCTGAAATTTCTTGAAAAATTTAAATTTCTCTACTGGCATTATAAGCACCCACTTTAAATCATTCAGAGAATTCATGGTAGATGGAGCCGTATTCTGATGTCAAAGTGAATCATGAAACCCCTTAATTTCATATTGATTCCAATGTATTTCTCCAAAATAAGGAATAGGAATAAGGAAATTTCTCTAGTGGCCATAAATAGCACCCACTTCAGATCTACTTGAGGATCCAACAGAGCTTCATAACGAGTTGCATCCATTAACCAAGAGTCAACCAGTATTCTGATGTCAGAGTGAATTGTGAAACCCCCTTAATTTAACATTGAGTCCAATACATTTCTTCAAAATAAGGAAACTTTCCAGTAACCATAACTAGCACCCACTTCAGATCTATTAGTGGATCCAAGGTAGATGGAGCTTCATAACAAAGAGTATCCATTGACCAAGAGTCAGCTGGTATCCTGATGCCAGAAGGAATCATGAAACCTCATTAACTTCACCCATCCCTTTGACTTCAGCGTACTTCTCTTCTGAAATTTCTCGAAAAATGACAATTTCTCTACAGGCATTATTTTTACCCACTTTAATTAAAATATGAATGGAGTATTGCTCAAGGATAGAACCACCTCCTTTATAATTTAGCTGCCTCTGAGAATGGATTGAGTGCTGGCCTTGGTTGCAACAGGAACACATAGAAGAAATGGAACTGGATGGCAGCACTCCGATGCAAACACCATTATTCAAAATGATGAATCATACAGGGAACAATGGTAAAACAACAGGGTACAGCTAACGCGTTTCACACCTCAACTGGTGCTTAACCACTTGCCGACCGCCGCACGACTATCTACGTCGGCGGTCAGCCCCTCACAGGCAAACTAACGTAGGGCTACGTTGCTTGCTTGTGAGGGTCTAGGGAGCGAGCGCGCGCTGCCGGAGGCGCGCTCCCGCTCCCGCGTGGTCACGGACCCCCCCGCGCGTGTGACCAGCGGACCCGATGTCCGCCGGCCACTCGGCGATCGGCGGGGGAGAGGGAGAATGTCAGGCAGCTTGTGTAAACAAGCGACCTGTCATTCTCCTCGGTGTAAAGACACTGATCACATGGATCTACTATGTAGATCCGTTGATCAGTGTCCTTACAGCTCAAGCCACAGCCAATCACAGTAGAAAGCACGCCCCTAGGGACACACACAGCCCCTCCCTCCCAAATAAAGTTAACCCCTTCACTACCAGTGTATTTTTACAGTAACAGTGCATATATATAGCACTGATTACTGTAGAAATGTCACTGGTAACCCCAAAAGTGTCAAAAATGTCAGTCAAGGGTCCGATCTGTCCGCCGCAATGTCGCAGTACCGCAAAAAAAATCGCAGATCGCCGCCATTACGCGTTAAAAAAAAAACAACAAAAATGACAAAAATCTTTCCCTTTGTTAGTAAACGCGATAACTTTTGCGCAAATCAATCAAAATACGCTTTTTGCGATTTTTTTTACCAAACATAGGTAGCATAAAACAAATTGGCCGAAAATGTTAAAAAATTTTGATTTTTACATTTTTTTTGGGGGGAATTTCATATAAAAAAATTTGAAAAATATTGCTATTTTTGCAAAATTGAGGCTCTTTTTTTGTTTATAGCGCGTGATCAAAAAATCGCACAGGTGATCAAATACCACCAAAAGAAAGCTCTGTTTGTGGGAAAAAAAGGACGCCAAATTCGTTTAGGTACAGCGTCGCACGACCGCGCAATTGTCCGTTAAAGTCACGTAGTGCCGAATCGCAAAATACCCCCTGGTCGGAATGGGGGTAAAATCTTCCGGGGCTTAAGTGGTTAATCATAGCTGAAATATCAGACATACATACAGGTATATACAGGTGAAACTCGAAAAATTAGAATATCGTGCAAAAGTTCATTTGTTTCAGTAATGCAACTTAAAAGGGGAAACTAATATATGAGATAGACTCATTACATGCAAAGCAAGATAGTTCAAGCCGTGATTTGTCTTAATTGTGATGATTATGGCTTACAGCTCATGAAAACCCAAAATCCACAATCTCAGTAAATTAGAATAGAACATGCAATCAATAAAACAAGGAGTGTACATAGAACAATATCAGACCTCTGAAAAGTATAATCATGCATATGCACTCAGTACTTGGTCAGGGCCCCTTTTGCAGCAATTATTGCCTCAATGCGGCGTGGCATGTAGGCAATCAGCCTGTGTGCAGAGACGGAGCTGTCAGATCCCCGCTCTCCTCTATAGGAGATCGGATCCTCCAGACGGATGGAAAATAGGGCTTCATGGACAGGATCGGATTGGATAGCAAAGGGTGTCAGCGGAGATGTCTCCACTGACATTTGCCGCTCCATAGGGATGCATGGAGCATCTGATCAGGTCCACCTGAAAAACTGACAGGCGGATCGGATCGGAAAGCCCGCGTGAAAGGGGCCTTAGTCTGACATGCACAGGTGTGTCTGGTCAGATTAGTTAATGGTTTCAAGTGTTTTCATTCATTTGTCTGTATATATATATATCTGTATGTATGTCTGATAATTCAGCTATGATTAAGCACCACTTGAGGTGCGAAACGCGTTAGCTGTACCCTGTTGTTTTACCATTGTTTGCTGTACGGTCGGAGTGCTGCCATCCAGTTCCATTTCTGCTACCCACTTTAGTTCTACTAGCGGATTTAAGGTAGATGGAGCCTCATAATGAACTGGATTCATTGACCAAGAGTCAACCTGTATTCTAATGCCTGAGTGAATAATGAAACTCCCTAATTTCACATTGACTCCAATATATTTCTCCAAAATAGAGAAACCTTCAAAATCTTCAGATTTTCTTTAAAGTTTCTGGAAAACTCTCAATTTCTCTAGTGGCCATAACTAGCACCAACTTCAGATCTACAAGAGGATCCAAGGTAGACAGAGCTTCATAATAAAGAGAACCCATTGACCAAGAAGCCAGCCGGTACCCTGATATCAGAGTGGATCATGAAACCCCCTTCATTTCACCCATTACTTTGACTCCAAGCACTTCTCTTCTGATATTCCCTGAAATTTATAAAGAAAAATGAAATTTCTCTACTGGCATTATTAGCAGTATTAGGATTCAAGGTAGATGGAGCCTCATAACGAACTGCATCTATTGACCAAGAGTCAACCCGTATTCTGATGTCAGAGTGAATCATGAACACTTCATTAACATACACTGGCCCTCGGGTCATGATGAAGCTGTTTGAACAGATTACAGCCGTCTTATTCTATATTAGATTATCTTTAAACTATTTGCGTGCCCGAGGCCTGCTAGACCTCATTAAATTCCCAGCTGGGCAGAATTTTACATTAACAAGTGGCCATCTCCTCCGTGTCCTTTTCATGCCTCCTTCTGATCCTCGGCTACCCAACAAGAAATTGGATTGCTTTTCAAAGACGAGCCTTGTAGAAGGAAACAGTAGACGGGGGGATGACTGGGGAAGATTGTAGCAGGAAAGGATAAAGATAACACATTTTTTAGGGTAAAAAATGCTAAAACTGACATTATGGAAACTTTGTTTCTCCTTTTCCTCAAAGTCACTCAACTATGTTCTCTTCTGTGTAACTGTTGTGGATAGATAGATAGATAGATATAGATAGATAGATAGATAGATAGATAGATAGATAGATAGATAGATAGATAGATAGATAGATAGATAGATACAGTGCTTTAAGTGGGCCGGTACGCACCGGTACTCAGTACCGCCACTTCCGAAAAAAGCTCTTGAGAGTACCGCCACCTCTCCCTGCGACCAGAACGTGTTTTTTAGCTATCGGTACGCAGCGCAGGGCCAATTCCCACATCGATGCTGGCCGCACCGCTGACCGCTCTGCCTCTGCTGTGCCTGTGCTTCCTTCCTGTATCACTGGTTGCTAGATCGCCTACCACCTGGCGTCTAGCAACCAGTGACGTCATACGCCCGGCCCGCTGCCCCAGCATTCACAGCGGAGGAGGAACGTATTCCTCCGTGCCTAAACAGTGCGGAGGAATAAAATTTTTTTATAGGCTATAATAGAGTACCGGCACCTCTTTTGGGCCACTTAAAGCACTGGGTAGATAGATAGATAGATTACCTCACAAAAGTAAGTACACCCCTCACATTTTTGTAAATATTTTATTCTATCTTTTCATGTGACAACACTGAAGAAATGACACTTTGCTACAATGTAAAGTAGTGAGTGTACAGCTTGTATAACAGTGTAAATTTGCTGTCCCCTCAAAATAACTCAACACACAGCCAGTAGCCACTTGCCGACCGCCGCGCGACTATATACTGCGGCGGTCAGCTCGCGATCTCCCGGTGCGACTATATACTGCGGCGGTGCTCGCGATCTCCCGGTGCGATGTCCGCCGGTCACTCGCGATCTCCCGGTGCAGAGGGAGAAAGGCAGGCGGCTGATGTGAACAAAGCCGCCTGTCATTCTCCCTGGTGTAACGGCAGAGATCATAAGATCCTGCTATGCAGGATCGTATGTCTCTGTGGTTACATCACAAGCCACACCCCTTTACAGTTAGAATCACGCCCCTAGGGATACATTTAACCCACGGATCACCAATAAAGTTAACTCCTTCCCTGCCAGTGTCATTTTTACAGTAACAGTGCATATTTATAGCACTGATTACTGTAGTAATGTCACTGGTACCCCCAAAAGTGTCAAAAATGTCAGTCAAGGGTCCGATCTGTCCGCCGCAATGTCGCAGTCCCGCAAAAAAAAAAAAAATCGCAGATCGCCGCCGTTACTCGTTAAAAAAAAAAACAATAAAAATGACAGAAATCTTTCCCATAGTTAGTAAACGCAATAACTTTTGCTCAAACCAATCAAAATACGCTTATTGCGATTTTTTTTACCAAAAATATGTAGCAGAAAACAAATTGGCCTAAAATGTAAAAAAATTTTGATTTTTACATTTTTTTGGGGGAATTTCATATAAAAAATGTGAAAAATATTGTTATTTTTTCAAAATTGTCGCTCTTTTTTTTGTTTATAGCGCAAAAAGTAAAAATCGCACAGGTAATCAAATACCACCAAAAGAAAGCTCTGTTTGTGGGAAAAAAAGTACGTCAATTTCATTTGGGTACAGCGTCGTACAACTGAGCAATTGTCCGTTAAAGTCACGCAGTGCCGAATCGCAAAATAGGGCCTGGTCAGGAAGGGGGTAAAATCTTCCCGGGGCTGAAGTGGTTAATGTCTAAACCGCTGGCAACAAAAGTGAGTACACCCCTAAGTAAAAATGTCCAAATTGGGCCCAAAGTGTCAATATTTTGTGTGGCCACCATTATTTTCCGGCACTCCCTTAACCCTCTTGGGCATGGAGTTCACCAGAGCTTCACAGGTTGCCACTGGAGTCCTCTTCCACTCCTCCATGATGACATCACAGAGCTGCTGGATGTTAGAGACCTTGCGCTCTTCCACCTTCCGTTTGAGGATGCCCTACAGATGCTCAATAGTGTTTAGGTCTGGAGACATGCTTGGCCAGTCCATCGCCTTGTCAAGATCTTACCTCCTGTTGGCAGCCATCTTGGACATGTACAGACTGCTGCCTCTTATAGACTCTGATCGCGTCATTACTTCCTGCTGCCTGGGCATCGCACATTGATGATGTCACACACCTGACTATATCTATCACCTGATGGGTTGCTATCATTGCCCTTGTGTTTGTGCTCCAAGGTGCATCTCTGCTAGCAGTCTTTTGTTCTCTGTTTTCCTCCGTGTATGACCTGGCTTGGCTGACGACTCTCCTGGCTCTCGACCCACCATCGGCTGACGACCCGGCTTTGGCAGACTACCCACTTCTGGATCCTACCCCAGCTTGGATTACTACCCACTCCTGGACTTGACCTCAGCTTGCTCCTGCTCCCATTTCCTCACTGTTGCTCTGCGATTTTTATTTTTGTCGTTTCCTCCGATAAACTGCTTCATTTTACCTGCATTCCCGTGTGGTCTGGTTTCCTGGCACCCCGACACACCTTTACCCTCAGCTTCTTTAGCAGGGCAGTGGTCGTCTTGGAGGTGTGTTTGGGGTGGTTATCATGTTGGAATACTGCCCTGCGGCCCAGTCTCCGAAGGGAGGGGATCATGCTCTGCTTCAGTATGTCACAGTACATGTTGGCATTCATGGTTCCCTCAATGAACTGTAACTCCCCAGTGCTGGCAGCACTCATGCAGCCCCAGACCATGACACTCCCACCACCGTGCTTGGTAGAAAAGACACACTTGTCTTTGCACCTGGTTGCCACCACACACGCTTGACACCATCTGAACCAAATATTTTTATCTTGGTCTCATCAGACCACAGGACATGGTTCCAGTAATCCATGTCCTTAGTCTGCTTGTCTTCAGCAAACTGCGGGCTTTCTTGTGCATCATCTTTGGAAGAGGCTTCTTTCTCGGATGACAGCCATGCAGACCAATTTGATGCAGTGTGCGGCGTATGGTCTGAGCACTGACAGACTGACCCCCCACCCCTTCAACCTCTGCAGCAATGCTGGCAGCACTCATACATCTATTTCCCAAAGACAACCTCTGGATATGACGCTGAGCATGTGCATTCAACTTGATAGATAAATATCCATCTAGTTATTGGTTGAACTAGATGGACTTTTGTCTTTTTTCAACCAGACTAACTATGTACTGTAACTAATGTAATGTAGCACCCTCTTAGATAGGTGCTAGGTTAAAAGCATTGTTATGCTCCATCTGCTTATCAGGGGAGCCTGATCTGTTAATTATGCCTGTTACATGTGTCCAGGTGTGAGTCCCTTGGTCTGAGGCAGTGTCCCCACTGTATCCAATTCGGGAGCCTGTTGGACAGTGGAGGAAACCTGGCCAGTGGCAAACGGGCTTTTGTGGCAGTCCCAGTGGGAGGGCACCACTGCATTGCATCCTGGGATTGACTATAAAAGCCAAGGGCACATTTGAAAGGGCATCTTTGGTGGGAAGCAGAGTCCCAGGAGGAGGGTGACGTAGCACCCTCTTAGATAGGTGCTAGGTTAAAAGCATTGTTATGCTCCATCTGCTTATCAGGGGAGCCTGATCTGTTAATTATGCCTGTTACATGTGTCCAGGTGTGAGTCCCTTGGTCTGAGGCAGTGTCCCCACTGTATCCAATTCGGGAGCCTGTTGGACAGTGGAGGAAACCTGGCCAGTGGCAAACGGGCTTTTGTGGCAGTCCCAGTGGGAGGGCACCACTGCATTGCATCCTGGGATTGACTATAAAAGCCAAGGGCACATTTGAAAGGGCATCTTTGGTGGGAAGCAGAGTCCCAGGAGGAGGGTGACGGCTGTCTCTCCTCCTGCTGTCTGAGGAAGGTGGTCACTGGCAATAGGCCTGGTGAGCCAGGTGTGGAGCTGAGCCTGAAGGATCCTTGAAAGGGGACAGTGGAGCTGCTGGCAGAGTCATCTGGGAAAAACAGTGTCCGTGAGTACCAGGGGGCTTGCCAAGGGGTCTGCCCAGGAAGGGGGACCACTCCAGGGAGGTTAGAGGACAGAAGGTCAGCTCACACAGTAAGCAAGAGTAAAGGGGATGCCAAATAGAACTATGAAGAGTAAGGGTAAAGGGGGTGCCTAGTTTGCCTATCAAATACTTCACTTCAGTGGCAAGGTGAAGCAGCAGCCTTGCCGCACTCAACAAAGAAGTCCTTAAGTTATGCATAGTTCATCCAGTGGGAGTATTCCACTCTTTCCTTCTCCCATCCCAAGTTCTGAAATAAAAACAACAAAAACCAAATCCCCTGGACTATTTCCTGACTGAGCCAAACACTTAAAGCACTAAGAATAGATAAGTTGTTACTATGGGTAACCCAGGGGAATCCGCTTCAAGCAGCTCCCCAGGGAGTAGTGCTACGCTAAGATAGATAGATAGATAGATAGATAGATAGATAGATAGATAGATAGATAGATAGATAGATAGATAGATAGATAGATAGATAGATAGATAGATAGACATGTAAAAATGCAGTTGCGTATTCCTTTTAAAATATTTACTAAACCCCAAAAAAATCCCAAGATAGTAAAAGAAATTTTCAGCATTTTCAACTCTACAGCTGAAAAAAAAGAAAAAAAAATCGATTAATCCTTCCACGAATATCCTTCTGCAGGCACTTCCAGACTTCCTGTTTTTGGGTGACCACACTTTGTCACCGCCTCCCAACTGCCCACTAGTGTTGTCACCCTGCCACTTGTACTGCCATTACTTGCACTTCCAGTGCAGGCCATTATTGACCATGCTGACACAAAATTTGCAGTCAGGGTCCACGGGATTTGGCATACCTCCCAACTTTTTGAGTTGGGAATGAGGGAAACCTATTAGCAAAAGTATGTAGGAATAGGACACACCCCCTGGGCCTAAACAGAGGCCCAGTTTACTGTCCTTCAGACTTTAGGCGGGCAGGGCAGTGGGAGTAGATAATGCCCTAGGCTTGGTGGTCAGTGGGAGTTAAAAAAAAATTACATAGCATCCCTGTGGTTAGGTGGAGGAGGAATAGTTCCCAATCCTGGGTATTAGTGGGAGAAGTAGTGGCCCATCATTGGTGTCAGTGGGAGAAATAGCGCCCCATTGTTGATGTCAGTGGGAGGAATAGTGCCCCATCATTGGTGTCCGTGGGAGGAATAGTGCCCCATCATTGGTGTCAGTGGGAGGAATAGTACCCCATCATTGGTGTTAGTGGGAAGAATAGTGCCTCATTATTGGTATCATTGGGAGGAATAGTGCCCCATCATTGGTGTCAGTGGGAGGAATAGTGCCCCATAATTGGTGTCAGTGGGAGGAATAGTGCCCCATAATTGGTGTTAGTGGGAAGAATAGTGCCTCATTATTGGTATCATTGGGAGGAATAGTGACCCATTGTTGGTATCAGTGGGAGGAATAGTGTCCCATCATTGGTGTCAGTGGGAGGAATAGTGCCCCATCATTGGTGTCAGTGGGAGGAAAAGTGCCCCATCATTGGTGTCAGTGGGAGGAATAGTGCCCCATCATTGGTGTCAGTGGGAGGAAAAGTGCCCCATCATTGGTGTCAGTGGGAGGAATAGTGCCCCATCATTGGTAGGATAAGTGCCCCATTGTTAGTATCAGTGGGAGGAATAGTGCCCCATAATTGGTGTCAGTGGGAGGAATAGTGCCCCATCATATGTGTCAGTGGGAGTAATAGTGTCCCATAATTGGTGTTAGTGGGAAGAATAGTGCCTCATCATTGGTGTCAGTGGGAGGAATAGTGCCCCATCATTGGTGTCAGTGGGAGAAATAGTGCCCCATCATTGGTGTTAGTGGGAGGAATAGTGTCCCATCATTGGTGTTAGTGGGAGGAATAGTGTCCCATCATTGGTGTTAGTGGGAGGAATAGTGCCCCATCATTGGTGTTAGTGGGAGGAATAGTGTCCCATCATTGGTGTCAGTGGGAGAAATAGTGCCCCATCATTGGTGTTAGTGGGAGGAATAGTGCCCCATTGTTAGTATCAGTGGGAGGAATAGTGCCCCATCATTGGTGTCAGTGGGAGGAATAGTGCCCCATCATTGGTGTCAGTGGGAGGAATAGTGCCCCATCATTGGTGTTAGTGGGAGGAATAGTGCCCCATCATTGGTCTTTGCTGGATTTGGATGTCTCTTTGCTGAATATATGGGGATGTCTCTTTATAAACATATGGGGATGTCTCTTTGCTGAATTGGACTAATTTCCATATATTAAATTGTAAGAGTGTTAAAATAAAAGTGGGTGCACTTGATGGGACGGCCAATGGGCGGGCCCTGGGGAATGTTGGTGGTCAGGCGCGGGGGGGGGGGGGGCATGCCTAAAGCTGTCTAAGGGGCCCCAAAATTTCTGATGGCTGCCCTGCCTAGGTTCGGATAAGACAAAATATGACCAAGGGCCAAAGCTCTGCACTGTAGGCGGGAGGCTTGGCGCTGAACGTTCCATCTATCCATGCACGCACATTGATCTGCCTTTTCTTTTGTTACCCAGCCCTCATCTAGTTTGAGGACATTTGGGGTCACCTTGGTGTTCCTGTTACTTGTTGGGACTCCGCAGACCCCCCGCCACCCGCTCCAGGCCCAGCTAGCGTGTCCCCGATTAATACATTCAGCAGCCTAGTTCTGTGTCATCTGCTCCCTTCACATAATAGCTTTCAGATCCAGGTTTTTTTTGATGCTGGGTGTTCTCAGCGAAGTGTTCATGACGATGAAATACATCTCACAGCGTGATGTGCCAGGAATATATTAACTTTCATTATTTATGCCTTCCGTGTCGGGGCTTGTTTTCATTTTAATTTTAAATGTCCTTTTTTTTTTCCTTCTGTACTGCACAAACCCGCTTTATGACGGAGATCCCTTCCCTGTTTGAACACCTCATTAAAAATAGCGCATTGCCTAAGCCGATGACTGAAGACAGACAAGATGGCTGCCCGGCGTCCAACACTGGTGACAATAATAAGGGAACATCCAGTGACATAGCATGCAAACTGCTACACAATTGCTAAATCCCTTCATTGTGTGGATTCTTCTTGAAGCTTGGTGTGCTTTGTGTATTTATTCCAGATCCAGTGTGAGATTTCCTGTAATAAAGACCGCTCACTGCTGCTTTCTCTCCTTGTGCAGGGTGACTGGTCTTGTCTCCGCCCCCCTCCTGTAATAAAGACCACTCACTGCTGCTTTCACTCCTTGTGCAGAGTGACTGGTCTTGTCCCCACCCCCTCCTGTCGTTTTCTGCAGGCAGTCTGCACTGGGTGGAGCCTGCTGGGCACCTCCCACAGGTCTGCTCTCTTCTTGTGCAGCATGACTCGTCTTGTCTCTGTCCTCTTCTGTAGACAACCGGACAACCTGGAGTGGGGGGAGCCCGCTGGGCCCCTCCCACAGCTCTGATCTCTCTCCTTGTGCAGGGTAATTGGTCTTGTCTCCGCCAGGGCCGGACTGGGAATGAAAACCAGCCCTGGAAATAATTTCATACCAGCCCCATAGTATTATTATACCGGCCCAACAGCATAGCGCCATTATTTTCTTCTTCATAAAAGGGAAAACCATGCATTTTAAAGCACATTTGAAAACTGTATTATATATAGATAAGACAGATATGTTCTGGCAATATATGCTACAGCATAGCAACACAGGGCAGATGGTCAGAGGCTGCATATTGGATGGAACAGGAGACATCTTAGGCTGTGCGGACATTATACAGGAGAGGTCAGAGGCTGCGGACATTATACAGAGAGAGCTGACATGGACATCTAAGGGGACAGCAGTAAGGCACACTCTCAGGCTCACCTGCTGCAATCACATCATGCTGCTGCTGCTGGCGCAAGGAGTTTTGTGTGGGACAGTGGGGGAGGAGGGATCGGCGTCGGCGCGCCCGTGTCAGTCTTGCTGGCACAGGCAGTCAGAGTCAGTTGATCCACCCCGCCGTGCAGCCGCTGCGTGACATCATGCCGCTCACAGCGGCTGACGTAGAATAGTAAATATCGGACGGACCGTCCGTCACTCTGTAGCGTAGCGCAGCGGGGGCCGGGGGGCGGGGCTGCAGCGGCCATCATCACAGCGGCGCGGCCCCAATGCTTAAAGCGGCGCTGCGGCCCTATGTTAAAGCGGCGCTGCGGCCCCATGTTAAAGCGGCCCCATGTTAAAGCGGCCCCAGGGCCGGCGGCCCACCGGGAAATTTCCCGGTATCCCGGTTGGCCAGTCCAGCCCTGGTCTCCGCCCCCTCCTGTAGTTTTCTTCAGGCAGTCTGTACTGGGTGGAGCCCACTGGGCCCCTCCCACAGATCTGATCTCTCCTTGTGCAGGGTGACTGGTCTTGTCTCCATCCCCTTCTGTAGACACCAGGACAGCCTGGAGTGGGCGGAGCCTGCTGAGCCCCTCCTAAAGTTCTGTTCTCTCCCTGTGCAGGGTGACTGGTTTTGTCTCCGCCCACTCCTGTAGTTTTCTGCAGGCAGTCTGTACTGGGTGGAGCCTGCTGGGTCCCTCCCACAGCTCTGCTCTCTCCTTGTGCAGGGTGACTGGCCTTGTCTCCGTTTCCTTCTGTAGAAAACCAGAAAACCTGGAGTGGGTGGAGCCTGCTGGGCCCCTCCTACAGTTCTGTTCTCTCCTTGTGCAGGGTGACTGGTCTTGTCTCCGCCCCCTCCTGTAGTTTTTTTGCAGGCAGTCTGTACCTGCTCCTCCCACAGCTCTGCTCTCTCCTTGTGCAGGGTGACTGGTCTTGTCTCCGCCCCCTCCTGTAGTTTTCTGCAGGCAGTCTGTACCTGCTCCTCCCACAGCTCTGCTCTCTCCTTGTGCAGGGTGACTGGTCTTGTCTCTGCCCCCTTCTGTAGACAACCAGACAACCTGGAGTGGGTGGAGCCAGCTGAGCCCCTCCTATAGCTCTGCTCTCTCCTTATGCAGGGTGACTGGTCTTATCTCCACCCCTTCTGTAGTTCTCTGCAGTGGGTGGAGCCTGATTGGCGCCTCCCACAGCTCTGCTCTCTCTCCTTGTGCAGGGTAATTGGTCCTGTCTCCGTCCCCTCCTGTAGTTTTCTTCAGGCAGTCTGTACTGGGTGGAGCCCCCTGGGCCCCTCCCACAGCTCTGATCTCCCCTTGTGCAGGGTGACTGGTCTTGTCTTCGTCCCCTTCTGTAGACACCAGGACAGCCTGGAGTGGGTGGAGCCTGCTGGGCCCCTCCTACAGTTCTGTTCTCTCCTTGTGCAGGGTGACCGGTCTTGTCTCCGCCCCCTCCTGTAGTTTTCTGCAGGCAGTCTGTACTGGGTGGAGCCTGCTGGGTCCCTCCCACAGCTCTGCTCTCTCCTTGTGCCGGGTGACTGGTCTTGTCTCCGCCCCCTTCTGTAGAAAACCGGGGGAACCTGGAGTGTGTGGAGCCTGCTGGACTCCTCCTACAGTTATGTTCTCTCCCTGTGCAGGGTAACTGGTCTTGTCTCCGCCCCCTCCTGTAGTTTTCTGCAGGCAGTCTGTACCTGCTCCTCCCACAGCTCTGCTCTCTCCTTGTGCAGGGTGACTGGTCTTGTCTCAGCCCCCTCCTGTAGTTTTTTTGCAGGCAGTCTGTACCTGCTCCTCCCACAGCTCTGCTCTCTCCTTGTGCAGGGTGACTGGTCTTGTCTCTGCCCCTTTCTGTAGACAACTGGACAACCTAGAGCGAGTGGAGCCAGCTGGGCCCCTCCCACAGCTCTGCTCTCTTTCCTTGTGCAGGGTGACTGGTCCTATCTCCGCCCCCACCTGTAGTTTTCTATAGGCAGCCTCTTCTGTTTGGCGCCTGCTGGGCCCCTCCCACAGCTCTGCTCTCTCCTTGTGCAGGGTGACTGGTCTTATCTCTGCCCCCTTCTGTAGTTCTCTGAAGTGGTTGGGGTCAGCTTGGCCCCTCCCACAGCTCTGCCCTCCCCTTGTGCAGGGTAATTGGTCCTATCTCCGCCCCCACCTGTGGTTTTTTCAGGCAACCTGTACTGGTTGGAGCCTGCTGGGCCCCTCCCACAGCTCTGCTTTCTCCTTGTGCAGGATGATGACTGGTCTTGTCTCCGCCCCTTCTGTAGTTCTCTGAAGTGGGTGGAGTCAGCTGGGCCCCTCCCACAGCTCTGCCCTCCCCTTGTGCAGGGTGACTGGTCTTGTCTCCGCCCCCTCCTGTAGTTTTCTGCAGGCAGTCTGTACTAGGTGGTGTCTGCTGGGCCCCTCCCACAGCTCTGCCCTCCCCATGTGCAGGGTGACTGGTCTTGTCTCCGCCCCTCCTTTAGTTTTCTGCAGTAGGTGGAGCATGCTGGGCCTCTCCAACAGTGCTTTTCTCTGCACAGGCTATGTACAGCACAGTAATGACAGGAAGTGAGGGGAAATTTCCTCAACAGGGTACAGACATAAAAAAAAATAAAAAATAAAAACCTGACAGGGGACTTACCCATTCCCTATTCAAAATGAAAAAATTACATTTTGCCCTCTACATACACTTATCTTATTAAGGAGGACCTTTTCTCTGCATCTCAATATCTTCAAACTGAAAAAAAAAAAAAAAAAAGAATAATCTTTTCTCTGCAACCATGGCAACAGTACTCAGGTTGTAGATAGGATTTCCCATAAATCTGTAACTGGTTGCACAGAGCCTGATGCCAAATAACAGTCATACCCCGCACCGCCCTGCCCAGAGTAACATTGCTTATACAGGCTTCAAATACAACATTAATAGGCCAAAATTTCAGCCATGGGTGGGCTGGTTGGCAACACCCTGATTGACAAAAGTCGGATTTCAGTTGGCAAAATAGCTCCTGCATCCAATCAGGAGCAGGCACTGTTTGGATATGTATGGCCAGCTTAAAGGGTAACTCCACTTTTGTGGGGGGGGGGGGGGGATAGCAAATAAAGAAAAAACAATATAGCGTGTTATTAGAAATTACATTTCCTTTTCAATCTGCAGCCACTGTAATTTTCTGAAAATGCAATGCAATATGGCCGCCTGGAGGTGTTCTGTGCACGGAATGTATACTGACCACACCCCCAGAAACATCATTTCCTGCTTGTGTGATTGGCTCACCAATTTTCCCAGAAGTCTGCACTAAGATACAAGTCAGATTTCTGGCATCCCCTGCAACACAAATGTCATTTTTGGTGAGATATTCCCAATAGGAACATGTCTAAAGGGATGCAGGCCCAGCAGCTTTACTCATTAGAGCCCTGCAGCTGCCACAGCTGATTGATAATTATGAAACCACTCCCATTTGACTCATTCAGCACAGAGGAACAAACAACGATTTCTTCAGAATAACAAAAGGTTGGAATCTGCAACAAAGTTTGTTATAATCCTTGTAATGTACAGAGATCACCCAGAGGGGAATGTTTTTTTCTCAACAAAAGTGGAGTTACGCTTTAACCACTTGCTGACCAGGCCATAGCAGAATGACGGCTACAGCGCGGTCGGCTTATTCAGGGAGGACGTACATTGACGTCCTCCCAGAATCGCACTTGCAGCGCGCCCCCTTTGGCACGCACACAGAAGTGTACGTGCTTGCCGGGTCCAAGGGACCCGGCGCATCACCGATCATGGTAAAGGTCCAATGATAGCGGCCCTTTACTACTCCGTCCAATGACGGATCGATCAGTTGTCAACAAACCGGCGCATGTCCTGTTCAGTTCTCTCCTCTCCTCGCACACTATACCGATCGCTGAAGAGAGACTGCACTCAATCCCTGCCTCAATGATACGTCAGTTATGCCCATCCGTGCCACATTCATGCCCATCTGTGCCACATCAGTGTTCATCCGTGCTACATCAGTGCTCATCCATGCCACATCCATGCCATGTCAGTGCTCATCCGTGCCACATCAGTGCTCATCTGTGCCACATCCATGCCACATCAGTGCTTATCCATGCCACATCAGTGCTCATTCGTGCTACATCACTGCTCATCCATGCCACATTCATGCCACATTAGTGCTCATCCATTCCACATCAGTGCTCATCTGTGTCACATCCATGCCACATCAGTGCTCATCCGTGCCACATCCATAGCACGTCAGTGCTCATCCATGCCACATCAGTGCTCATCTGTGCCACATCCATGCCACATCAGTGCTCATCCATGCCACATCTATGCCACATCAGTGCTCATTCGTGCTACATCAGTGCTCATCCATGCCACATTCATGCCACATCAGTACTCATCCGTGCCACATCCATAGCACGTCAGTGCTCATCTGTGCCACATCAGTGCTCATCTGTGCCACATCCATGCCACATCAGTGCTCATCCATGCCACATCTATGCCACATCAGTGCTCATTCGTGCTACATCAGTGCTCATCTGTGTCACATCCATGCCACATCAGTGCTCATCCATGCCACATCTGTGCCACATCAGTGCTCATTCGTGCTACATCAGTGCTCATCCGTGTCACATCCATGCCACGTCAGTGCTTATCTGTTCCACATCAGTCCTATAGCAGTGCTCATCAGTGCCCTACAGTGCCTCACAAAATTGTAATGGGAAGTCAGGAAATGACGGTGCTCCTTGCATGTTGGGCCTCTGTATGTGGCCAGGCTGTGGGAAAGTGTCACACATGTGGTATCGTCATTCTCAGGAGGAGTAGCAGAATGTATTTTGGGGTGTAATTTTTGCTATGTACATGCTATGTGTTAGAAATATCTATTAAATGGACAACTTTGTGTAAAAAAAAAAAGCGCGCTTTCATTTTCTGTCCACATTTTCCAAAAACTTGTGAAAAAAATTACATGTTCAAAAGACTCATTATGCCTCCTAGATTATGTGTTGGGGTGTTTACTTTCCAAAATGGGGTCATTTTGTGGGCGTTTCCAGTGTCCTGGTGCTCCAGGGCCTTCAAAAGTGTGATAGGTTGTAAGGAAATTATATGTGTAATTTTTACTCCTAGAACACCTGGAGGTGCTACTTGGATGTTGGGCCTCTGTGTGTGGTCAGGCTGTGTAAAAGTCACACATGTGGTATCACCATACTCAGGAGGAGTAGAAGAATGTATTTCGGGGTGTAGTTGCAAGTATGCCTATGCAGTGTGTTAGAAATAACTTGGTAATATGACCATTTTGTGAAAAAAAATCTTCATTTTGCAAAGAATTGTGGGAAAAAATTACAACTTAAAAAACTCGCCATGCCTCCTACTAAATACCTTGGAATGTCTACTTTCCAAAAAGGGGTAATTTGGGGGGTATTTGTACTCTCCTGACTTGTTAGGGTCTCAAGAAATGAGATAGGCCGTCAGTACATCAGGTGTGATCAATTTCCAATGACTGGCACCATAGCTTGTAAACTCTATAACCTTCACAAAGACCAAATAATATATACTTATTTTATTTTTATTTGTTTTTTACTAAAGATATGTAGCAGTATAACTTTTGGCCAAAATTCATGAAGAAAAATGACTAAATTTGCAAATTTTTAAACCGAAACGAAGAAAAAAGCATTTCTCACAAAATGTTCAATCTTTTTTCATTTATAGCGCAAAAAAAAAAAACCCCAATGATGATTAAATACCACCAAAAGAAAGCTCTATTTGTGTGAAAAAAAAGGACGAAAATGTTATATGGGTACAGCGTTGCATGACTGAGTAATTGTCGTTCAAGATGTGAGAGCGCTGAAAGCTGAAAATTGGTCTGCTTAGGAAGGGGCTTCTAGTGCCCAGTGGGGAAGTGGTTGAGCCTGGGTTCACTTTGGTGCGATGCAAGAAATCGCATGTGATTCGCACCGCACTGCTGTGCAAATCACATGCGATGTCTGTGCGATGCAAATTCAGCCATACAGATTGTCCTGCACCTTTTGGCAGTTCGCACTGCGATCTGGGAACCGATTTGGGGTGTCATTAACTTTGCTTTGGCATCCCCAGCGGTTCGCAGATGATAGTATGAACCGATGGCAGGTGACATGCGATGCAGGAGTCCGCACTGGAATTGCGCAGGTTCCCGCATCGCATATATGTGAATAAGGATTTAGACCCTTGAAAAGGTCAAGGATACCTACATGGATACCAGAGGGAGGAGCAGCCATGTGTTGTGTTACAGGACTGAAATCAATCATGTGATTACAGTAGGCAGAATCTCCAACGTAGCAGCAAGTGCGCTGGAACGTCCTATCGCCAAATCTACAGAACAGAAGCTGGTAATAAACTGCAAAAAAAAAAAAAAAAAAAGTTTACCAAAATCCTTCCAACACGACAGTGTGTGAAAGGTTGGGACAACCATCCAATAACCACAGCGCACTGGACAGATTTTTCTTCTTTTATAATATGTTGCTTTTTTTTTTTTTTGGAAGCATTAAGTTTATGTTTTTTTAAAAGTGTGAGAACGAAAGGCAGCTGCGGTCTTCCCGTCAAATCCGAGGCTTCTTTTCACCATCAGATGTATCAGTCTGGGGACCTTTCTGAAACCGGACACCCAGAGTTGCAGTAAGTATGTGCGTCCTGTCATGTGATACATAAAGAAAAATGACAGCAAGAATTTCAAAGAGTTGCCATCCATCAAATCACGGTCTGCAATGAATTTTCAGAAGTAATGAAAAAAAAAAATGAAATGAAAGTAATGAAAAAATAAATAAATAAAAAAAGAATATATATATATATATATATATATATATATATATATACATACATATATATATATATATATATATATATATATATATATACATACATATATATATATATATATATATATATGTGTGTAGATATATATATGTGTGTGTGTGTATATATATATAAATATATGTATATATATGTATATATATATAAATATATATATATATGTGACTGTATATATATATTTTTTTTCTTTTATTTAATTTTTACACACATATAAAAAGCTGCATTTTTTTGCTAGAAATTACTGCATCCCCCCCCCCAATTTTATATTTTTCTGACAGCAGAGACCCTGGACAGTTAAATAGTGTCAATTGCAGTGTTTTTTTATGTGGCATACTATTTATCAAATGCATATTTTCAAAAAAATAAATGCACTAAGGTGATTTTGAACGCAAATAAACACAACAAAATACCCAGTTTTTGTTAAAAGTTAAACAATGGGGTATGCGTCGAGTAAATAAATACCAATCAGGTCACTCCTTAAAGAAGTTGTAAATCTCCAAAAAAAAAAAAAAAAAATGGAAAAAATAAAAAAAATGGAAAAAATAAAAAAAATGGAAAAAAATAAAAACCTGAAAGACAAAGGCATAATGAGCTACAGTTTATGTGTCGGTTCACACTGATCTGACCCGACTTTGGGCGACTAATGCCGTCGCCCGTGCACCGCGACTTCGGCGAGGCTTGCAACGACTTCACATAATGGAAGTCAATGCAAGTCGCTCCCACTTTGCAAAAAAAAGGGTGCAGGAACTTTTTTCTAAGTCGGAGCGACTTGAGTCGCTCCTATTAGAACGGGAACCATTGCACAGCATGGACCGCTACTTGTCAAGCGACCAAGTCGCCTGACAAGTCGGAACGGTGTGAACCGGCAGTATTTCTTTTTGGTGGTCTGATGTTGTGGTGTTCCCGGAGTGATTAAAAGATGATAGGTTTATATAGGGGGGACACCCATCCGTTCTGTCCACTTTAAGATTGGACAGGGCGGAGTGGGGATTTTTATGTGCCTAGTAGAAAATAGATCTTAAATAAATAAATAAATAAATAAAAAAAAAAACTTTTTTCATACTATATTAATAATGTCAACAATTTATTATTACAACAATGTTTAAAAACATAATTCACACGATCAATACAGCAATACAACCGATTTTAACGAAATCCCGAGGATAACGTATAAGTGCATGTGGATCTTGGATCTACGTGTTTCGCCCTATTGGGGGGCTTCTTCAGAATCCATTTACAAGAAATACTATGCATTGCATAAACAAGAACAAATGTGAGACAGTATGACATCCACATTCAATGAGAAAATGTAAGACAAACAATATAACATACTCGTTTGATGAAAACATCTTACATCACAATTATTAGCAGTTCTTGTCATGAATAAATAAATGACAATCTTTGCAAAAAAAAAAATCAATCTACAAAAAGAAGGGGGATAATGTGAAAAAAGAAGAAAAAATAAATATATATCTATATCTATATATATATATAAGTATATATATGTATATGTATATATATATATATATATATATATACATATATATATAAATAAATAAATAAATTAAGAAATTTTGCAGTACTAAGGAGGGTATATAAAGACCCAAAATGGATGCAAATAGCTGGGGGAACAAGACAAAGGGGGGGGGGGGGTGCTAGACTCCCTTGGCTCTTCAAGAGCAGTAAAAAGCTAAAAAATATTATAAAAGTAGAAAAATAAATATAAATATTCCTTCATAATCCGTCTAAGACAAAGAGATGGGTCTGCCCCACCATGGGTAGAGAACCATGAGATAACTTCAATCCATAAAGGTAGTGGAAGAATGAAATAAAAGGGAAGGGAAAGGACAGGGGAAAAGGGAAGGAGGGAAAAGGAAGGGTGTAGGAGGGGGGGGGGGGGGGGGAGAGAGAGGGAGGGGGAATAGGATGATATCTCAGAAGATCTACTGAGGAAGGGTTTGATCGATTTGGAGGTGTAGAAGGCCAATCTCACTGCGCTTATTGACCTTTGTTAATTTCGAGGTCACTGGATTGGTGGTGAGTGCGCAGTTTTTTATGGTGGTGTGAGTTTGTGCACTACTGGAAGAACATCAGCCAAAGCATAGAGGATTTTTCCACCTGGTGTGGGGATTATTACGCACAATTCATAGAAAATAATGATTGTACTTATATGGACATTTGGTTGTGTTAGCGCCATTTTTCTTTTCTTTTTACACTTATTGAAGGTGGAATTTTTTTCACTTTAAAGAGGGCAGCTTCACATGCTTCACTATATAAGGGAAGGCGCATTAAATTATATTATCTAATACAAGTGCTTGCCTGGCCTGGGACATTGCTGAAAGTGTCCTGCTTAGGGCCGCTGATAGTGGGGGACCACCAGTCCTCCTGTAGGGGGCACACAGGGGGGTCCCAACAGCACGGGAAATCTGTGCGGTTGGGCGGAGGAGCAAATACAGAAGGAAGCCCTCATGAGTGTCCGCAAGGGCGGGGGGGGGGGCAAGTGCCCCCCCTGGAAATTTCCTGGCCTGCTCTAAGAGGGGAATCTATGAGGACCCTGCTCTAAAGGGGGATCTATGGGAGACCCTGGCCTGGCCTGCTTTAAAAGGGGATCTATGGGGACCCTGCTCCAAAGGAGATCTACGGGGGACCCTGGCCTGGCCTGCTCTAAAGGGGGATCTATTGGGACCAAGCTCTAAGGGGGATCTATGGGGGACCCTGGCCTGCTCTAAAGGGGGATCTATGGGGACTCTGGCCTGCTCTAAAGGGGGTCATATTGGCTAAATATATATATATTCTTAGCAGGGAGAGACTGGAGTACCTGGTGGTGCAGGAAAACCTGGTAGCACGGGGAATATAGGTGAAAAGGCAAGACTAAAGAGGGATCTATGGGGACCCTGGCCTGCTCCAAAGGGGATCTATGGGGGACCCTGGCCTGGCCTTCTCTAAAGGGGGATCTATGGGGGCAAAAATGGGCAGAGCATGGGTGACCTTAAAATGATGCCCCCCCCCTGAAAAAAGTTCTGCGGACGCCCATGGAAGCCCTTTGCAGCTCTC
Organism: Pelophylax lessonae; assembly: GCF_965119305.1. Lineage (NCBI taxonomy): Eukaryota > Metazoa > Chordata > Amphibia > Anura > Ranidae > Pelophylax > Pelophylax lessonae. The sequence continues at coordinate 216,453,400 of NC_138778.1, forward strand.
CCTCTCCTGCCAGTTTTCACCTGCTGTAGGGAGAGACACAGACACAGGGCATCATTCCTGTAATTGCTTCTCCGACACCGATCCCCCCTCCCTGATCTGCCCGCTTCTGATCCCCCTCTTCCCGTGTACCCCCCTTTCACTGTACTGCCCCCCTCCCGCAGCACTGCAGACTTCCCTGTCCTGTAAAAAAAAATAACACATTTAAAAAAAAATAATAATTAAATATTAATAAATAATTTAAAAAAAATTTAAAATAATTGTTAATTTGTTAATTTAAAAAAGAAGTTATACATTTAAAAATAAAAAAAATGAAAAAAATAATTTAAAAAAGGGCTAGTTCACACTGGTTCTCTGTTATGTTTGTGTCCGCTAATAATGATTTTAGTGTATATGTAGTGAAAATATTGTCTTGATAAATTCGGAGGGGGGCCCTGCCAGATAGACTGTACAGGGCCCTGTGATTTCTAACAGCAGCCCTGGTCCCGGTGCTGTCCAATTTTTGGAGGAGACACTCTGAAAAATATTGTGACAATGAAGAGTGTCCTCAATCTACTGCTTAGTGTCCATGGAGTATCTCACAGCTCCCTATCCGAGTTAAAGCGGAGTTCCACCCAAACGGGGAACTTCCGCCCATTTGCTTCCTCCCCCCCTCTGGTGCCAGATTCGGCACCTTTCAGGGGGGAGGGGGTACCTGTTTTTGACAGTTACCCTTCCCCACATCTGGAAACGGCACCATGGCAAAGTGCGGACCCAATCGGAATAAGCAGCGCGCTTCGCGCATGCACAGTAGGGGCCCGCCCATGAAGCCGCAAGGCTTCACTGCTGGGTCCCCTGACCAGCAATGGTGGTGGGAGCACCCGACAGCCGATGGAAACATTGGCTGCGGTGCCGACATCGCTGGACTCCAGGACAGTTAAGTGTCTTAATATTAAAAGTCAGCTGACTTTTAATTTGGGGGGGGGGGGCGGAACTCCGCTTTAATCAGCCATACATTTTAAAAGGCAACCCCTAGTCTTTTTATTGAGTCAGAAGAGTAACTGTTGCTGTGTGTCCGGCTACTATTGCCCCTTTTTCAGAGAAGAACCCGGGGCAAATCAGGTGGCCCTTGTGGGGGTGAGCGCTACACTTCATTATGAAATATTATTGGGGGGGGGTGGAACAAGATTTTTTGGCATTGTAATGGACATGGCATGAGGCTGTGTAATAACAGGGTCTGCAGAGAGATTGAGACGGGAGGAACTTGACCACAACAACCTGTCCCCTGTGTGTATTTCTGTAGCAGAGTGCCCCTTTACTCACCATATTTAGATGTAGGTGCAGTCTCCTTCACCTCTGTTTCTTACAACCCCTTGGGCGACACATCCAGGGAATATAGTTTTACTTGTTTCCCACCCTCTGCAGCTCACAGAGACCACCCCCGATAAGCAGAGGTAGCTGGGCATGTGATATGCAGCCAAATGTACAATTGTCCACTGTTAGTCCCAGTGTGCAGGCACCTTGACTGGACCCCAATGGCACACGTAGTAAAGCACTCACATGTTCCATAGATTTATGAGCCTGAAATTGCGGTTCACTGTGCGGTTCGGCCCTCGTTTGCGTTTCTGCTCCCCGGAAGCCGGCTAGCATATTCACGGAGGAAGCAAGAAGATAACGGACCACTGGATCTGCTGCAGGCACAAGAACTGTACTGCCCGGGACACCATAGATCAGGGGTGTCCAAACTATGGCCCTCCAACTGTTCAGGAACTACAATTCCCATGAGGCATTGTAAATCTCTGACAATCACAGACATAACTAGGCATGATAGCAATTGTAGTTCCTGAACAGCTGGAGGGCCATTGTTTGGACATAGCTGCCATAGAGGGACTGTTTTGCCCCCCAATTTCAGGCTCATGAATCTGTGGAACATGTGAGTGCTTTACTACGTGTTGTGTTTAATAAAATGTCTACAGTCTACATTTAGAGGCGCCTTGTTGTTTTCTTTTTCATTACATATCTGGAAAAATGTCTTCAGTTTTTTCCCCCACCTGCCAATGGCTGCCTAGAGACTTGTGGACCCATCTCCTTACGGTGCCCCAAAATTCTACAGGACACTGTAAGTTCCGTCAAGGACTTGATAATATTCAGAACTAGCACAGATCCATTTTGTATTGTTTTATATATTGGTGTACAGTCACCTGTAGCTGTACGCCAAAGTCACCCTGAACCCTGCAAAAATAAAAATGTAAGCATTATACAATGATCTCTGATTTCAAGTCGATTCACTCCGCAGGCAGTAAAAAAGGCTTTGCTCAGCAATGCGTAGTGTGAGCCCCTGGAGCACTGCAGGTTCCTATCATTCCAAATATCACTAATTACATCAGGACTGTTCGGCAGGTTCTAAAGAAAACCCCCAGGACTGTTTTGCACAGATGACAGACAGGACAGGGTGGTTGAACCAGCCCGGTGTGTGAGGCTGTGACTTTAAACAAGCGGCTCGAAAATGGTTTGTTTCTGCTCTATTCTGTCTGTTATCACTTCCATATTACACTTGGGATAATGGGGCATTGGGTGATTTTTTCCCAAGCCGTCCTTTCTGAAACTTGGGTAACTCCAGGCTACAAATAAAATCAATCAGCAAGCAATTGACGCTGCTCAGGCAACACCGCAGCTGTTGTCACATCAAAAATTTCACTCGGTGCACCGTTTCTTCTGCAGACAAATTTAGGAGGCTTTTCACAGTGCTTCTGGCATGACTATTCGGTATAGGCTCCCTTTCTCAGAATTACATTGGATGTCTGTGAAGGTTCTCTTTTATCCAGGTCATGGTATGTTTAGTAGAAACCATTGTTACCCCAGTTGGGACTTTGAAGGTGGATAGAAGAGTAGTAGACAGTATAACAAAAAGTAAATCAAAATTTACCAAAATTTTATTGTAACACAGTCTAAAAACATGACCATATAGTTCGATAGAGCAATCACATCATAAAACCATGTAATATGGTGATACATATCATTGTAAACAGACAGCACCCTGAAACTCAGATCTGTTGGGACACCAAGCTGGCCAATGGGGTGTAGGAGGCCAGGTTCAGAGAGGTGAACGCCAAGTGTTTGGTATGTTTAGTTGCAGTCATATTCAGTGGGATTTTTTCTATAATGTTGAAGACGTTTGACAGCTTATCCAAGCTACTTCTTCAGAACTGAAAGCTTTGAAAAACACTGTATTACCAAAAGTATTGGGACGCCTGCCTTTACACGCACATGAACTTTAATAGCATCCCAGGCTTAGTTCATAGGGTTCAATATTGAGTTGGCCCACCCTTTGCAGCTATGACAGATTAAGCTCTTCTGGGAAGGCCGTCTACAAGGTTTAGGAGTGTCTATGGGAAGGTTTGACCATTCTTCCTGAAGCACATTTGTGAGGCAAGGCACTGATGTTGAACGAGAAGGCCTGGCTTGCAGTCTCCACTCTAAGGCTGGCCATACATGTGTCGAATTTCGAAAGAACATTCTTTCTCAAATCAGAAATTTTGTGCATTTTGTGATTCAATGGTGCCACCACTGATTTCGAAATTCGACTGACCAAGCCTTCAATTTCACCTTATATTGCTACAGAAAATAATTTTCGTGGCCTGGGAATCTTCTTTTCTTTCTGGGAATTTTATTTTCTTGCAATCATGCACATTCCCCTGTGAACACGTGTATGTACACGAAACATGTCAGAGGCCTACACACTGATGTCTTAGCCGCTGCGTCCTTATGCTGTAGGAACAGCAATCTTCATATTGCATATTGCACGAAGGAATTGTTGGGAGTCCAATCCGGTCGATATAGGAGGAGGCGAACAAATAGTTTCTCCCTGATACTTACCTATCTACATTCTGGGCGTGTTTGACCCTGTGGGGTCTATCAAGTTGGTAAGAGTACCTTGTGATTTTGTTCGGTGGTGGACTTTCCTGCTTGCACCCCTCCGTTTTTCTGGGATTTATGTGGACTCCATAATTGCACTTGGGACTTGTTCATTCTTTTATTGGCAGCCTATTTTTACATTTTGATTAGCGCGACACCATTTTCTACCATTTCACTGAAGATAAAGTTTTATTGTCTTTTTGTGTCAGCTGCTTTTCTTTTAAAGGATTACACCGTTTGTCATATTATTGGCAAACTATTTTCTATGATTATAGCGCAGCGATCTTACTTTATATATTAATTTATACATTTATTTTTCGATTATATTTCTCGCAAGATTCTCTCATCATTGATTAGAAAATCGTTAGTTTTTCAAAAAATTTCCAATATGCCCAACTCAAATTAGATGACCGCATGAAAATCGGCCATTGCGGCCCACTAATGATGCAAAATTCGAACGAAAATTCTCAGATAAAATTTTCGAAAGAAAATTCTTTCGAAATTCGACCCATGTATGGCCAGCCTAATTCATCTCAATGGTGTTCTATTGGGTTGAGGTCAGGACTCTGTGCAGGACAGTCAAGTCCCTCCACCCCAAACTCGCTCATCAATGTCTTTATGGACTTTGCTTTGTGCACTGGTGCTCAGTCATGTTGGAACAGGAAGGGGCCATCCCCAAACTGTTCCCACAAAGTTGGGAGCATGAAATTGTCAAAAATGTATTGGTATGCTGACACCTTAAGAGTTCCCTTCACTGGAACTAAGGGGCCAAGCCCAAACCCTGTAAAACAACCCCACACCATAATCCCCTCGCCACCAAATGATTTGGACCAGTGCACAAAGCAAGCTCCATAAAGACATGCATGAGCAAGCTTGGGGTGGAGAAACTTGACTGGCCTGCACAGAGTCCTAAACTCAACCAGATAGAACACCTTTGGGATTAATTAGAGCAGAGACTGCGATTCAGACCTTTTAATCCACATCAGTGCCTGACCTCACAAATGTGTTTCTTTAAAAATGATTTCCAATGATTTTTTTTAGCTATCTGTAAGTGGGGGATTCTTCCCACTTACCTCAAATGAAGGAGTATCCTTACCATTGACCATCCCACCAATGTGCAGTTGTAGATATAGTAATTATTATCAGGGGTTACCTGAGACCAGAAAGTTTTTTAAGGGTTCCTTTAATGGTAAAAAGTTTAAGAAAGGCTGGACTAGAGTCTTCAGCCCATCCACAATGGACCACAGATCATCAGATGTTGGGTCAACAAATTATCAAACACCTGCTTCTTCTTAAAATAGTCGTCAACACTGTGAGATAGAACCGTATGGTGAACGGGTCTTTTCCTTTTTGCTAATATTTTGTATGGATAGTACAGATGCTTGAGAGCAAGACTGGTCTTTGATCCATCTTTACTTTTTCTTTTTGTCTAAAGCAGAGTTTCCCAACGAGGGTTCCAGCCTTCCGGAGAACCCTATGGTTCCTTCAAAGTTTGCCTAGGGGTTTCTTGAGCAATACACAATTTCTGCCTCTCAGGTAAGTTTCCACTGACCCCACAATTATCTTTTTAGCTATCTGTAAGTGGGGGATTCTTACCACTGACCTCAAATGAAGGAGTATTCTTACCATTGATTGACCATCCTACCAATGTGCAGTTGTAGATATAGTAGTCCTTATCAGGAGACCAGAACATTTTTTCAAGGGTTCCTTTGATGGTAAAAAGGTTGAGAAAATATTTTTAGCTACAGTCAGGTCCATAAATATTGGGACATCGACACAATTCTAATCTTTTTGGCTCTACACACCACCACAATGGATTTGAAATGAAACAAACAAGATGTGCTTTAACTGCAGACTTTCAGCTTTAATTTGAGGGTATTTACATCCAAATCAGGTGAACGGTGTAGGAATTACAACAGTTGGTATATGTGCCTCCCACTATTTAAGGGACCAAAAGTAATGGGACAATTGGCTGCTCAGCTGTTCCATTGCCAGGTGTGTGTTATTCCCTCATTATCCCATTTACAAGGAGCAGATAAAAGGTCCAGAGTTCATTTCAAGTGTGCTATTTGCATTTGGAATCTGTTGCTGTCAACTCTCAATATGAGATCCAAAGAGCTGTCACTATCAGTGAAACAAGCCATCATTAGATTGAAAAAACAAAACAAACCCATCAGAGAGATAGCAAAAACATTAGGTGTGGCCAAATCAACTGTTTGAAACATCCTTAAAAAGAAAAAACGCACCGGTGAGCTCAGCAACACCAAAAGACCCGGAAGACCATGGAAAACAAATGTGGTGGATGACCGAAGAATTCTTTCCCTGGTGAAGAAAACACCCTTCACAACAGTTGGCCAGATCCAGATCACTCTCCAGGAGGTAGGTGTATGTGTGTCAAAGTCAACAATCAAGAGAAGACTTCACCAGAGTGAATACAGAGGGTTCACCACAAGATGTAAACCATTGGTGAGCCTCAAAAACAGGAAGGCCAGATTAGAGTTTGCCAAACAACATCTAAAAAAGCCTTCGCAGTTCTGGAACAACATCCTATGGACAGATGAGACCAAGATCAACTTGTACCAGAGTGATGGGAAGAGAAGAGTATGGAGAAGGAAAGAACTGATCATGATCCAAAGCATACCACCTCATCAGTGAAGCATGGTGGTGGTAGTGTCATGGCGTGGGCATGTATGGCTGCCAATGGAACTGGTTCTCTTGTGTTTATTGATGATGTTACTGCTGACAAAAGCAGCAGGATGAATTCTGAAGTGTTTCAGGCAACATTGTCTGCTCATATTCAGCCAAATGCTTCAGAACTCATTGGACGGCGCTTCACAGTGCAGATGGACAATGACCCGAAGCATACTGCGAAAGCAACCAAAGAGTTTTTTTAAGGGAAAGAGGTGGAATGTTATGCAATGGCCAAGTCAATCACCTGACCTGAATCCGATTGAGCATGCATTTCACTTGCTGAAGACAAAACTGAAGGGAAAATGTCCCAAGAACAAGCAGGAACTGAAGACAGTTGCAGTAGAGGCCTGACAGAGCATCACCAGGGATGAAACCCAGCGTCTGGTGATGTCTATGCGTTCCAGACTTCAGGCTGTAATTGACTGCAAAGGATTTGCAACCAAGTATTAAAAAGTGAAAGTTTGATTTATGATTGTTAATCTGTCCCATTACTTTTGGTCCCTTAAAAAGTGTGAGGCACATATAGAAAATGTTGTAATTCGTACACCGTTCACCTGATTTGGATGTAAATACCCTCAAATTAAAGCTGAAAGTCTGCAGTTAAAGCACATCTTGTGTGTTTCATTTCAAATCCATTGTGATGGTGTATAGAGCCAAAAATATTAGAATTGTGTCAATGTCCCAATATTTATGGACCTGACTGTATCTGTAAGTGGGGGATTCTTCCCACTGAACTCAAATGAAGGAGTATTCTTCCCAAGGAGCATCCCACCAATGTGCAGTTGTAGATACAGTAATTCTTATCAGGGGTTCCCTGCGACCAGAAAGTTATTTCAAGGGTTCCTCCGTATAAAGAAGTTGAGAAAAGCTAGTTAAAAGGTAGGAAGCCAAAGTTGAAACACTTCTTTGTCAGGTGTTGGTGCAAACACTGCTACTTCCATTGCCTAGCTTATTTTTTTCTAGTTTAATGCTGCATCATGCATTGGGTTAAATCCCGCTACCTATGTTTTTTCTGATTATTAATAATTAGGCTGATATTTTCATGCTGTTTTTTCTATTTGTATAGGTTTGTGCAATACGCAAAAAAAAAGCAGACACAAAAGAAAGACTGGAAACGTTGAAGAGCAAACAAGATTAAAAAAACAAGCACAAGTTAAAAAAAAAAAAAAGTTGGTGCATTTATTCCTTGGCACTGGATTTTACACTGGTCCTGGCTGCCATATGCTTAAAGTGACAATATACAATTAACTGCCGTCCTACACAAAGGCCCAGCAAGAACAGCAGTTACCCAGCAGGCAGCCTGGTGAAATAAAAGGGGTTTATTGGGATGTGAATAGGGGCTCCTGTGTGAACGGAGACACAGACAGCCCGTAGAAAGGTCCGTGTATTTACACCTTTGTACATGTTGTGGATTATTGTGTACAGTAAAGAGAGGGCACTCAACAGGTTAAGTCAGTCATTGTGTAATGGCTGGGCTTTAATTATACACTGTCCGAAAAACAGAGACAAACTGACAAAACGCCCGAGTCGTCAAGCTGGGAGACTACTCACCAACATAAAAACTTCAATCTCCACCCCATTTCGGTCAATGTTGCAATGCCAGACTTGCATGAAAAACTTTTTTTCTTTTTCTGAGAAAAAAAAGAGAATGATCAGCAATAATGATGGAATCTTCTGATGCTCAAAAGCTTGCACCTTCCTTCTGGGTCAGAGCCTCAAAGTACTGAAGCCACTGGAACAGTGTGAGAGCCAGGCAACCAGCATTTTAAGTTGAAGCGGTCATATTTTTCTACTAAAAGTTTCCTTTAATTGGGGCTTCACATTGAATATGATGCCTTAGACTAGTGGTCTCCAAACTGCAGCCCTCGGGACACTATTCCTTCCACTGCCACCAACAATGGGGGATTATTCCTGCCACTGACACCAACGATGGAGCATTATTCCTCTCATTGACACCAGTGATGGAGAATGGTTTCTCGTATTGACACCAACGATGGAGCATTACTCCTCTCATTGACACCTGTGATGGAGCATTGTTTCTCATATTGACACCAAAGATGGGGCATTATTCCTTCTACTGTTACCAATGACGAGGCATGATTCCCCCCACTGAGATCAATGACACGACACGGGTATCTTCTACTGACACCAACAATGGGGGATAATTCCTGCCACTGACACCAACGATGGGGCACTATTCCTTCTACTGACACCAATGATAAAGCACTATTCCTTCCACTGACACCAATGATGAGGCACTATTCCTCCCACTAACACCAATGATGAGGCACTATTCCTCCCACTAACACCAATGATGAGGCACAATTCACTAACACCAACAATGGGGCCCCATTCCTCCCATCGACACCAATGATGGGGCACTGTTTCTCGTATTGACACCAAAGATGGGGCACTATTCCTTCTACTGATACCAATGACGAGGCACGATTCCCGAAGAAATCCAAAATTTGAGACCGCACTCAAGGTATATGATGAAATCAAAAAGGTTTCTTTATTCCTCATGTATAAAGTAGACAGACAGTGTGCAAACAGACGTGCCTGGTTGACGCGTTTCACGACGCTGTAGGTCGCTTACTCATAACCACACTCGATTCCCCCCACTGAGATCAATGACACAACACTATTTCTTCTACTGACACCAACAATGGGGTATAATTCCTTCCACTGACACCAAAGATGGGGCACAATTCCTTCTACTGACACCAATGATAAAGCACTATTCCTTCCACTGACACAAATGACGAGGCACTATTCCTCCCACTAACACCAACGATGGGGCACCATTCCTTCCAATGACGAGGCACGATTCCTCCCACTGAGACCAATGACACAACACTATTCCTTCCACTGACACCAACAATGGGGGATAATTCCTGCCACTGACACCAATGATGGGGCATTATTCCTTCTACTGACACCAATGATGAGGCACTATTCCTTCCACTGAGACCAATGATGAGGCACAATTCCTCCCACTAACACCAACAATGGGGCACCATTTCTCCCAATGACACCATAATGGGGCACTGTTCCTTCCACTGACATCAATAATGGGGCATTTTTCCTCTCACTGACACCAAGGATAGGGCATTATTCCTCCCACTGAAACCAAATGATGGGACACTATTTCTTCCACTGACACCAATGATGGGGGCGCTATTCCTTCCACTGACACCAATGAGGGGACACTATTCCTCCCACTGACACCAACAATGGGACACTATTCCTTCCAACACCAACGATGGGGCAATAATCCTCCCACTGACATCAATGATGGGGTACTATTCCTTCCCCTAATACCAAAGGTGGGATTGTTTAACTAATGTTAGGACATTCTCTAATCCCATTGACCACAGTCCAGCCCTCCTAAAGTCTGAAACTGGCCCTTTGCGTAGAAAGTTTGGAGACCCCTGCCCTAGACAGTCTCATTTGACTTGACACTGAAATAAAGTCACCACTACATTAATCCACATTATAAAGTCACAGAAAACTCAATGTCTAAAAATTACCATTTTTAACCAGGTATCCGTGGGACCCTAGGGTTCTGTCAGAGGCTGCTAAGAGTTCCTTGAGCTGTGGCTGACTGACCCACCATTTGAAGGTGTCGGAATAGTTCCAGGGCCAACGCCACTTGGCAAAGCCAGCAGCATGACGGAGGACTATTAGGGGGTTTCACTGGCGCAAAAATCCGCCGAAACCCGAACAATGAACTTCTCTTATGTGCTCCCTTTTGGTCCATCAAATATGCCATTGAATGTGTTCTGTAATATCTGTTGAACCTGCCAGAAATCTAGATCTGTTCTGCATAATCTGCAGTCTTATCTCAAGCAGTGTTATTAGGAAGTGTGCTAGGACTACAGAACCTCTTGCCCTATGTTATGGGGAAGAGTAGAGGGGGATGCTTTCTTTAGCCCTATCCCAGGGTGCCATTCTCAACTAGGATTTCTCCAGAGGTTTCTAGGGTTTCCTTGAACTGTGGCTGATTGACCTCCCATTGGATGGGACCCAGATAGTTCCAGGTCTAATGCCTCTTGGCAGAGCCATCAGCATGGTACCGGTGACCTTTTGGCACTTTTCCACTGCAAGTACCGGCTCGGCTCTACTCGGCCCTGCTTGGCCCGGTTTGCTTTTCCACTGCTGGTACCGCATGGTACGGTGTTGGAACGGTTCGGTACGGTACGGTATGGTTTGCTTTTCCACTAAAGTAGTACTAAAATTAAGTGGGTGGGATAACAACGATTCTCTGACCAATCAGTGGCTAGTAGTGACTGCATGCAAAGGATTGTGGGATATGGTACCGGGTAAGGTACCTCTTGGAACCACAATCGAGATAGTACTGTTTTTGAGAGCCGTACCCTTCAGTTCCATGCAGTGGAAAAGCACCGCCGTACTGTACTGAACCGTTCCAACACCATACCATGCGGTACCAGCAGTGGAAAAGTACAAAAGCGAGCCGAACCGTTCGGTTCCATGCAGTGGAAAAGCGCATTTTGTGGCTGCCTGTAAGGGTTGCATTCTGACTATTACTCTAAGGGACATTGTTCCTACTAACCACCAATGTAAAGAACATTCTTCTCACTTGTCACCAACTTAAATTATGGCATTCTTCCCACTTAACCATATTGAATTAAATAAGCAGGGGTTCCCTGAGGCCTGAAAGTTAAAGCGGAGTTTCGGCCGCAAAATTGTTACTTTACATTTTGTGGAATCCGCTTCCTTATTGTAACCTGAAAAAGAATTAGATCTTCCCATTTTTTTTTTTTTTACTTACCTTGTTTCAGAAGAAAATATACTCACCTTTCATTCCACTTCCGCCCTTTGCGGCCGCGGCCCGCGCCGTCACTTCCTGTCCCGCAATGCGTCCTGGGAGCTTTTACTCATCACTCCCAGGATGCAATGGGCAGTGACGAAGGCGGCCAGCCGCTCCTCCTCTATTTGCAAACAGGAAATGACGCGATGGGAGGCGAGGCACAGACGTCCCTATGGAAACCGAATGGAATGCCGATTGAATAGTACTGGGCATGCGCAAGATTTCGCGCTGCATTCATCGGCCCCCTCCATCTAGAAAGAGGAAGCAGGGCATATATTTGCACACAACGGCTTCGGGTTACCAGGAAAAAGATGGCGGCCATCTGCAAACATTTTATAAAGTAAGATTTAATGATTGTCAATCTATTATTTAAATATATAAAACCGGATTAGCGGATATATGAAGGGCGGTGGATAATTGTTTTGGGAAGTATTTAAAAAAAAAAAAACGATTCTGTGGCCGGAACTCCGCTTTAAATTCAGTGTTTCTCTGGGGTAAACAAGTTGGGAAAAGCTAGTCTAGCGTTTTTTAAAGTTAAATACCGTATTTTCCGGCGTATAAGACGACTGGGCGTATAAGACGACCCCCCTAATTTTCATTTACAGGAAATACTTATACTTAGGTTACCTTGGAGATATTATACTCGGCGTATAAGACGACCCCCCATTTTTGGGGGATTTTTTTGAGGTTCAAAAGTAGTCTTATACGCCAGAAAATACAGTACTCATCTATATCCGCAATCCCACAACAACAGGCATCCTAGTCCTTTCCATCACTGGAAAGCAAGTGGGTACAGCTACCGGTGTCCACGTACCATCGTGAAGACATGTATACTGGTCCTGCCATCTAAATTTGACAAGAGGGGTGGCAACAAGCCTGATCAATGACCGGTAAGCAGAACCACTTCGATGGATCGGTCATCACAATCAGAACTTGAAAAATGGAAGATCATGGGATTGCCGATATGACTTTTTTTTTAATCAGCCAAAAATTGAAGAGGATCAGGTGTTAGAAATCTGTATTGTTCTTTCTTAACATGACTATTGACATAGTTGCCAACATTTGAAAAAAATTTCCAGGGACACTTTGCAGAACAGCTATCAATTACTTACCACACCCACTTCCCTTAAGCTCCACCCACTCCACATAATTAATCTCCACCTACTTATCATCAGATTATAGGGTCTACTCAATGAGGAGAGAATTACAAGACATTGAAAAGAGAATTTTAAACTTGAGGCAAAAGTAGCAGAGTTGGAATAATTCTCCCATTCAGCTGCACTACTTCTGCCTAAAGTTTAAAATTCTTATCACAATTCCCTGCAATTCTAAAGTGTCAAATGTGCTCAGATGTGACCATACAAAAAATTTTATATATAAATATAAATAAAGTGCAAAGTGTAAATAAGTACATTGCCGGGACAATTTAAATTACCCGGGACAGGCTCCTATTTGCCGGGACTGTCCCGGCAAAAACGGGACAGTTGGCAAGTATGTATTGAGAGTGAATAACTTCACCGGTGTACTGCTGATCCTACGGCATGAAGAAGGAGCCAACACTTCTGATGTCACTTTCAGGTCCCACGTTCCACAGGGGCGATCACGAACCAGTGGGCGTTCCACCGGGGCGCCTGCTGGTTCTCACAGGGACGATCGCCCTTCCGGCTTCCACCTTACATGGTTCTCCCCTGTTGGCTATATATCAGTGATGGCAAACCTTGGCACCCCAGATGTTTTGGAGCTACATTTCCCATGATGCTCCACTACACTGCAGAGTGCATGAGCATCATGGGAAATGTAGTTCCAAAACATCTGGGGTGCCAAGGTTCGCCATTACTGCTATATGGAGAACCCCTGAACACCCGCTGGATGTATCCTGGGTACCGCTGGGACTCAGTGACTTTTATTACACAGATGAGCCTTCATATCTACTGGTTCTTGTAAGAGTTTCATCTCCTTGAGGTAATAAATACCTGTTTATACTGCACTTAGAAGCGCCTTTTGCTGTTCCCTTACTGCTGATCCTATGCTATCCATTCATAGGCTGGGGAAGATCTCTGGACCAAGCCGTATTGCTTTAGTTGCTGAGCAGAAATGTGCAGTCAGAGACCAGGCTATGCTATCTAGAAGGGGTGTGTGAATCCCAAGATTGGCTGACCTGAATTGCAAATATGTTGGCAGGTAAAACACATTTTTTACTCGTATATTTAGTCGTTTATATATAGTTCTGCTTTGTGTAAAGAAAAAAGGATTCACTGTAAAACAAATTCCACCGTGAACCTTTAATTTGCCTCGGGAGGCTGAAATTGTGTCAACTTTCTTCTTCTCTTGTGGCCTTTAGACGTGAATTTCCTCCCTAATGGTCTGCAATGTACGTTATGTCAGGATACACCCTGCTCTTTCTAAGAACCCTTAAGGGTGTAGAATATGCTGGCCTGATTATTATTGACATATTGTTAATTGCTTTTTTTTTTTTGCATAATGTTTCCTTATTAAACTTAATAAACGTATTCCATATAATACCGAGAAACAAGAGTCACAAATAAATGTTTGTGTCTGATGAGCCAAGGATTTGACGTACATTTACCATGGAATGGTTTTCAGGACTTATTTAGCATGGTTACCGCACACAGCCAGAGTTGTATAAAGTACTCGAAACCCATACTTGAGTAGAAGTACAAGTGCTCGATCAAAAAGTGACTTGAGTAGAAGTACTAAAGTATTCAACATTTTTTGTACTTAAGTATTGCAAGTAGTTTTTTTTTAAATTTTGCTACTCAAGTACTGAAAGTAAAAGTACCAGTAGTTTTGAAAAAAAAATTGCTACTCAAGTACTGAAAGTAAAAGTACAAGTACTGTGTTATGTAGTTATTAAAGAAAGAAGTCAAAAGTTTGAATATCATATTGTTTTTTACTATTTCAAATGCAGCTTTTATTTATACATACAGTAGCATTTATTTTCGTATGCGCTGATAATACACAATGTGTTGAGCTTCATGAAACCTGCCATCTACTGTTCTGGCAGTGGTAATTTTTATAATTGTAACGAGTAACTATGCAGCACAAAAAAAAATATCGGAGTAGAAGTATTGAAATCATTGAAAAAATGTAGTGAAGTAAAAGTGGAAGTAGGAGAAAAAAATTCTACTCTAGGAAAGTACAGATACCGCCTTTCGTTACTTAAGTACAGTAGTGAAGTAGTTCTACTTAGTTACTATACATCTCTGCACACAGCACCCGGACAAGGTCATCTAGAGCCCAGGGCCAACATGCCAAACTGTGTTCACACCCCCCCCCCCCCCAAGTTGTATGAGCATTGAGAGCCGGTTCACATAGCAGCGACCCGACTTGCCGGGGCGACCTGTGAAGTTGCGGTGCGCAGCTCGCACCGCGACCTCGGAGCGGCCGGCATGGACTTCATATCATTGAAGTCAATGTAGGTCGCTCCAGGTCGCCCCAAAGAAGCTCAGGACCCTTTTTCTAAGTCGGAGCTCCTATTAGAACGGGTCCTGTGCTAATCTATGGCAGGCGACCCGCGGCGACGTGTCAGGCGACCAGGTCGCCTGACAAGTCGCCCCAGTGTGAACCGGCTCTTAGTGTCTTAGTGTCAGCAAAACTCCCCCCACAAAAACACTGAGCACTAATCTGTATGCTTTCCCCAACACATACATTTCCCCTCTTTCCAGTACAAATCCACCCCCATGCTGAAATCCTCCCTCTTTGCATAAATCTTTGCCCCCCCCCCCCCCTAAAAAATCTGCACCTCCCAGCACAAATCCTCTACCACTAAAATGTCCCCTCCTAGGGCACATCTTCTCCCCCCCCCCATTTAAAATCTTTCCCACCCAGCACAAATCATCTTTCACCCACCCCCCACACACACACACAAATCTCCCTAGATCCCCACTTGTAGCACCCTCCCTAATATCCCCTCCTAAAACAATATTTACCCCCTGCCACCCCCCCCCCCAATTCCCCCTTCCAGCACAAAAATCTTCCCCCAATCTCCTTGTGGCGTCTCCCCCCATCCCACATGATACCCCAGTTCCCCTTAGCTGCCCCTCCTGCCCACCGCTTGCCCGTCC
The DNA here is from genome assembly GCF_965119305.1 of Pelophylax lessonae. NCBI lineage: Eukaryota > Metazoa > Chordata > Amphibia > Anura > Ranidae > Pelophylax > Pelophylax lessonae. Next base: position 216,468,898 of record NC_138778.1, read on the forward strand.
CTCACTGCACGTATGACCCCAGAGGAGTCGCTTGGAAACATTTGGGTTTTACCTTCCTCAGTGGAAAATACTGTTTATTGCAACATCTGCCATCTATATAACGTGTGCTGAATAGGTTTACCTGGAATAATTGACAACTAATGATATGAGAATCTCTGTAAACACATGTCTCTAATCTCTTCAGGGTAAAGGAAACCATTTAAGGCAGTGGTCCTCAACCCTGGCCTACAGGGCCCAATAACAGGCCAGATTTGCAAGATAACTGAAATACATCACAGGTGATCTCATTTGCTGCTCAGTGATTGCAGTACTCTAGTTTGCATCTCCCCAAGGTAATACTTAAAATCTGGCCTGTTAGTGGGCCCTGAGGACCGGAGTTGAGGACCACTGATTTAAGGTATCTTAGGACTTCACAAGGGCAGCCAACAATGTCTCCCAGTCCCCTGGTCCATTAGTGACTGGGATCCAATAGGAATGTTGCTTTTTACATTTTTTTTGGGGGGGTGTCTAGGTTTCAGGATCTATTTTTGTCAATGCTCAGGACTCTGGTTTGTGGTTTCCTTGATAGATAGTGGATGAGACCTTATGAGAGCTCTGGGCCGCTCATCTCCTGGGGGTTCCCAGCAGGAAGCTGGTTCCTCAGACTAGACGTCTGTGTGTGTGTCTCAAACAATGAGTAATATGCAAAAAGAATTTGCTTTCAGACTTTATTTTTAATTGGTAAAAGGAATACAGTCAACATGTTTTAGGGGATTTGAACTCCCCCTTCTTCAGGGCAGAAGGAACAATAGGCACTCTGCGTAGCTAGGACATTGTGTTAAGAAGCCCATTCATTTGAATGGTCCACAACGCACCAAAGACGCTGCATGCAAAACTTTTCTTAAAGCAATGCCCAGATCGTTCACATCTGTGATCTGTGATGATGTTTCACCTTTACCAGAGTACACTGTTCTCATTCTTGAAGAGAACCTGTCACGTAAGAAAACATTTTGAGGAAAGATCTATACCTGGAAATTAGTGATCGACCGATATCGGTGTTTTGTTGCTGATACCGATACCAATATTTTGGCCATTGCATATCGGTATAGGCCGATATTGGCCAATATCTTCGTACATTAAAAATGTTTTATTTTTTTTTTATTTTTATCACGTGACAGGTACTCTTGTGGAGGGATCTGGGGGTCTAAAAGACCCCAAACCCCTCCTCTGCACTTGAAAGCATTCAAAACGCCAAGTTTGGCTGTTTTGAATGCTGGCATTTTTTAAATCTGGCACCGAGTACCCAGAAGTGATATCATGACATCACTTCTGGGTTTTTACATGGGACCCAATCAGAGCTGAATGCGGCTTTGATCGGGTCTTCGGCGGCCGTGCAGGCTAGTTGCCCAGGTCTCCAGGTGGGACGGGAGATCCGGGCGAGCTGCGGAAGGCGGCGGGAGGGGGGGGGGCATCCCCTCCCGCTCCTTATAATGACAGCCGACCGTCGGCTATGGACGCCGGTACCGGGGTGATGCCTCTAGCTGCAGGCATCACTCTGATACAGCACTTTCCTGAAATATGGGCAATATCAGACACCTTGGTGGCCGATTCCGATATATCGGGGAAGGTGCAGATCGGCCCTCGATAAATCACTAGTAAATCACTACTGGATCACTACTGGGAATATTTTAATAATGATCTCTTCTGCTGCCACCGCCACTGAACTCTGGTCCACTCTTGCTGGGAATTGGCCCTCTAAATTCTGATGGAAAACCATTTCCTGAAGTGTCGATCTGCTGGGTACCCCACATTTCTCACTCATTCCTCCTGCTGATCTCCACAATATTAAAGGCTTTTCTTTATCAAAGATATGTGCTTTTTTATGTGACAGGGCCTCTTTAGGGTAATTTTACTTTAATACTTTAATCTTTATGTTTGTTAAGTATGCAGTGGTGCGCAAACCTGAAACAGAAAAACCATTAAGGCCTGGTTCACACCTATGCAGGTTGCAGTTGATGCTTATTCCAGGTGCATTTTGCATTTTTCAACACACGTTTTTTTTTTTTTTTATCTATTGAAGTCTATGAAACCAAAAACACAACCTGCTGATCCCTGGCCCTTTCCATAAAATGCACAGATGTGAACGTGATCCATAAGAAATCATGTTAAATGGACTGTAGTGTGTTTCTGCAAAACTTAAAACACACTAAAAAAAAATGCATAGGTGTAAACCAGGCCTTAGTGAACAAAAAACGTGCATATGAAACACACACTAAAAAGGACACCTAAGGGTGTGCCTTAGTCAACCCCCCGAAGGGGTTGGACCTTTACCCTGATCTCCCAGGACACAAGGCACCTGACAGGGACAAAGGGTTTCCATGGTCTGCCTAGCCAGAAGACCTAGCAGACCCCATTCTTCTAGGTCAGCCAGAGCCAACCATCGAATACTGGATCGAGGAGCTATCTCGAAGAGAAACCCCCCAGGGGCAGGGGAGGAAGAAACCTGAGGGCTGGAGGACTCACACCCTTTATTCAGTAAGAAAACACTCACAAAAGTGATAGTGAGACAAACAGTGGGAGAAAATAGATAAAATTAATAAGTGGCCATGCAATAGTGCACTGGCCGGCCCTGAGGCCTGTAAGTCAAAAATTACCCCAAAAGTCCCAGCCCTAAAAGGCGCAGTGCAGAAAATAAGCATTTGGTCACTGTGGCCATGTGTCAGTTCACACAGTGGGGTCCCACACCAAAGTGTTACTAAGAGCACCCCCTAGGGCGACCACTCCCAGGGGGCACAGGCACCGTTAATCCTCTGGAGACGCTACATAGACGATGTCCCCCTCCTATGGGATGGAGACAGGCCTTCATTGGATGCATTCATGGATCACCTTAATTCCAAGGATAGGGGTATTGAGCTAAAATATGTGGCTAGCAATGTCAAAATCAATTTTTTGGATTTAAGGATTAGGATAGAGGAAGGTGAATTGATACCTTCTACACATTTCAAAGAAACGGACCGTAATGGATTCATCAGCCTGGACAGTTGCCACCACCGAGCCAGGCGTCTTAGATGGAACTGTTCTCGTCTTAATGACTATCTAGGCAAAGCCAATATGTTGAAGCAAAGATTCATTAACAAAGGCTACAAATCCGAGGAATTGGATACTATTATTCAGGAAGTGGGAATATTGGATTGAGAATTTATTCTGAATCCTTCTTGGGGTTCACCTACTAATGACCAGGGGGCGACTTCTTCCACTTTCTCCCCTAGATTTTCATTTTTCCCCACCTCCTCCACCCAACATTATCTTGTAAAAAAATTGTTTTCCAAACATTGGGGTATTCTGAAAAGTGACAGAATATTGGGACCCCTTTTGCCAGAGGCTCCCTCTGTTACCTTCAGAGGAATACCACCACTCAGACTTAAAGTCGCCCCAAATGTTGTTGAACCACCCAAGAAACCCAGCATTTTCTTTCAGATGAAGGGAAATTGCTCGGTATGTACTATCAACCACTTGAGGAACAGAAAATATACAGAATTTGGCTCAAATGTCACCGGAAAATCTTATGATATAGAGAACTTCTCTACATGCTCTACCAAGAATGTTGTGTACCTAATAACTTGTCCATGCGGCCTACATTACATAGGCCGCACTATATGAACATTTCAAACCAGAATGAACGAGCATATCACTAATCTACGCAAAGGCTTCCCCAAGCATAACTTGTCTAAACATTACGATCAATATCATAATAGAGTTCCTGCGGGTACCTCGTTTATGATCATTTATGTTTTTCAACCCCACTGGAGGGGAAGCCATATGAGGATGGAAATCTCAAAGTTAGAGACAAGGTGGATTCACTGGCTGAAGAGTTACCATCCATTCGGTTTAAATATCGAGTGGGACATTAACGCATTTATTAATAACAGCTAATTGCTGGTGCTCAGTAGGGCGCGCAGGTTTATTTGCATATACACCGCGGGCTCTCTGCCTTCCCAGCCCATGGCCAGAAAAGGTAGATCCACTCAAATCAGGAGGAGCTGAGCTCTTCCAGTTTTCCTAGGGGGGTTACTCTCGTGCCCCAACTGCCTGTGGGTGCCCCGATTTTTTTCTCAGCTAGTACTTACCTTTCAAGCCCCCATCACTCCAGCAGGGATACATAGCCAGCTTGGTCAGACCAGAATGACAGCACAGCACCCCTACTGATTCACTGATAAGAAGAGATACTACACTTGATCTTAGCCAAAAGGCTGAGAATCTTGCCGGCCGTATAACTTACATATACAGCACCAAGGTGGCACTGCTGCCCCGTATCATGTACCTAGTACGTGACCCGACACTTCCGGGAAGGGGGCGCACATGTGCACAGAGATTGTGGCGGACAGATCGGACCCTTGACTGACATTTTTGACACTTTTGGGAGTACCAGTGACATTACTACAGTAATCAGTGCTATACATATGCACTGTTACTGTAAAAATGACACTGGCAGGGAAGGGGTTAACTTTATTGGTGAACAGTGGGTTAAATGTATCCCTAGGGGCGTGATTCTAACTGTGGGGGGGAGTGGCTTTTGATGTAACCACAGAGACATACGATCCTACATAGCAGGATCGTATAGTCTCTGCAGTTACATCAGGGAGAATGACAGACGGCTTTGTTTACATTAGCCGTCTGCCTTTCTCCCTCTCCAACGGGAAATTGCGAGTGGCCAGCGGACACTGGAGCCGCCGGTCACACGCGCGGGGATGTCAGGGAACGAGCGGGGGCGGGAGCGCGCCTCCGGCGGCACGTGCTCGCCCCCTAGAGGCTCATGGGCGAGTGACGTACCGGTACGTCATTTTGCCCAGGAGGGGCTGACCGCCGCCGTATATAGTCGTGCGGCGGTCGGCAAGTGGTTAAAATTTATGTCATTTTATTGCCACAAATAGAGCTTTCTTTTGGTGGTATTTAATCACCACTGGGTTTTTTTTAATTTTTTTTTTGCGCTATAAAACTTTCTAATTGGACAGTAAACTGCAGGCACGTGCAGAAAGGGGGGGGGGGCAGAGGGTGCTTGATGCCCAAACGGAGGGTGCTTGATGCCCCTTAATGACCAAAGTGCCCTTTTGTCAAGGCAGTCATCCCAAGTCTCCCGTGGGGTGCAGGAGTCTCCCGCATTTGGGCTGTGGTTCCCTGACACCCCCAAGTGCCGTGCAATGTCCTGGCTGCCCGGCTATCAGCATATCCCCAAGTCAGAACGGAGCCAATGCTTTCTTTATAGTTCCAGCTCTGTCCTGTCACAGGTGGAGTGATATAAAATGCACTCCGAGAGGAGAGATACAGGAAGCATCGGCTCTGCATGCTTCCTCCAGCGCCACTCCTCATACTCCGGCACTAATGTGTCTCAGAGGAGCAAGCATTTCCCGCCAGCAGTACCCACCAGCAGTACCGGCCAGCAGTACAAGCCAGCAGTACCAGCCAGCAGTACCCACCAGCAGTACCAGCCAGCAGTACCCACCAGCAGTACAGGCCAGCAGTACCAGAGAGCAGTTGCCACCAGCAGTACCGGCCAGCAGTATCAGAGAGCAGTCCCCATCAGCAGTACCAGCCAGCAGTACAAGCCAGCAGTACCAGCCAGCAGTACCTGCCAGCAGTACCAGCCAGCAGTACCCACCAGCAGTACCAGCCAGCAGTACAAGCCAGCAGTACCCACCAACAGTACCAGCCAGCAGTACCTTCTTTATTATTCTGTATAACAGAGAAGAAAAAGTCTTCAGGCTGGCACAACTTAAGACACAAAATAATTTTTAACTTTTAAAGTTAAAATAGTCTTTTCTGTTCGGTTCCTTTTTCAAAGCTGCATCACAGCATTTTTCTGCCCTATCAATACAGAATCATCCGTATCGATAAGCGTATCAGTAGGGAATGCGTCACGAAACATTGCTGTATTGATATTTTGAGCACAGCCCTTTTTTAAGCCCTGTTCCATGTGCCCCTTTTATAATTTGAGCACCTGCCCCATCAAAGGTCTCTGCACAGCCCTGGTGAAATGGCATCACCACCTTGGTCCAGTGAGCGGGCTGCTGGCCAAAGGAAGCAGTACTAAGAAGTACCAGACTGGTCTAGCCAGTTATACAGCTGACCAAAATTTCAAATCCTTTGGCATGTAAAACAGTGAAAATAAATGTATTTCAGCTACGTATTTACCTGCTGGCTTGGAATCCCACTATAAAAACTATAAAAAATTTTGTTTTTTGCTGCCCACTCCTTGTGAACTCCAGAAACCATGAAGGAACATTGTCTAGAAGTCATGTAGCGAACGTTAGCCAAGGGAAGACTGGACAGTGGTAGAAGTCACTTGGCTCAACTGGCAGTTGATGAGCGACACCATAACCCTCTGAATTCCAACCTTCTCTACCTCCTCCATCATGGATCAGTTGTTGAGATTGGGGTGGGCGCTCAGATGTCAGAGGGGAATGAAGTCGAGCTGCAATGTTGACTTTCAGTCCGGTGAACATGCCAAAATCATTAACCTTCATACCAAACCACCTACAGAAAAGAACATTTTGTTCCACACGTCAAACCCAGTGACAGGTAATTATTTGATATATTTGCTGTGTCTGAACTATGCCTAATTCTTCAAATATTTGACCAGTTTCAATTTTGGAAGAGCAGGGTAGAAGAAACATTGATATTATCTTCAAAAGACACTAAATTTAAAATTTAATTAGATAACCAGGTGCAAAAATTTACTTCTGCACATGGGTGGAACCAGCCCCACCTGCCAATACACATTGGAAAAAATCTCATGTTTCAGTTCTGAATGTAATACACATTGGGGTTGATTTACTAAGGCAACTAGACTTCACTTTGCAAGTGCAGTTGCACTCTGCAAGGGGAATCACTCCAGAGCTTAAGAATAAGGTTCATCTTCACTTTACAAAGAATACCCAATCACATGCAAGGAAAATGTAAAATGATGCACATGATTGGATGATGGAAGTCACCAGAGCTTCTCATTGACTAAGCTCTGGAACAAATTCCCTTGCAGAGTGCAACTGCACTTGCAATGTGAACAGTCTATTTGCCTTAGTAAATCAACCCCAATGTGTATTACGTTCAGGACTAATACATGGGATTTTTTCCTATGTGTATTGGCAGGTGGGGCTGGTTCCACCCATGTGTCAACCATTCTGCTAATTAGTTTACTTGGGTTACCGAAGCAGAAGCTAGACCAGGTTTACCCTCAACCAAAGTGTAAGAGAAGCTCAGTTGGAACCAGAAGGCCATTACATGTTCATGTTCATCATTATGAGCAAACGTTCAATACAGAGCGTGCATGCCTAAACGTATTAGTGTGTGCACAAAGAGAAATGAGCATATATGCGCATGCGTGCACGTACTGGTGCCAAACGGTGTATTTAAGCTGAACTATGGCATGAACAGATTGCTGAGTGGCCTTCAGCTAGTTTCTGTTTACCTGTGCCTTGACCTGCTATACCTGCCTTCCCATGCTTGACCTGGCTTGCCCTTGACCAATCTCTGGATTCCCGCCTGCCTATTGTGACCTTGGCTTGTATTCTGACTCCGCTCCTGTCTTGCTCTTCTGTGACCTGCTGCCCCACTATGTACCGACTCTGGCCCGTATCCTGACTCTGCCTCTGTCTTATGTTCCTGTACCTTCACTGCCTGGCTGTTGATGACCTTTTGGCTTGTGTCCTGGCTTCACTCCTGGCTGCTGATCAAGCTTCACCATGTTCCAGTTCCTGGTTCTTGCCTGGTGATCCATGGTCATCTGTTTCCTACAAATCTCAGCTGGTGCTGCCTGTTATACCTGCCCTCGTACCACTCTGTGTCCTCACATCTCCTGTCATCACTACCATGGGTGTTGGATAAAAGGTGCAAGAGAAGCCCCCTCTACAGCTTAATCTGCACCAGGTACGTGATACAAAGAAAGTCTTGAAGGGCAGGAACCGCAGTAATGTAATAGCACAGCAACAGCCAGGACTGGCTGGGGAGGCGGGAGTGCTGCCCGTCTGCACCGAGAGCCTCGGGGTGGGGTACTGATGTCCTTGGACTCCACTGTGATGTGTGACTTCCATAAAATCATTTTCTATACAGAGAGGTGAGCAAATGGAAAGCATTACAAGAGACTTTTCTATTCCCTATGATGACCATGAATAGTCATCATTGGGGAGTAATGTCCGCAGTCTCTAACCATCTCCTGTATCCTATCCCCAGTCTCTGACAATCTCCTGTATCCGGTCCACAGTCTCTAACCATCTCCTGTATCCGGTCCACAGTCTCTAACCATCTCCTGTATCCTGTCCACAGTCTCTGACCATCTCCTGCATCCTGTCCGCAGTATCTGACCATCTCCTGTATCCTGTCCGCAATCTCTGACCATCTCTTATATCCTGCTCCCAGTTTCGGACCAACTCCTGTATCATGTCCGCAGTCTCTGACCAACTCCTGTATCCTGTCCGCAGTCTCTAACCATCTCCTGCATCATGTCCACAGTCTCTGACCATCTCTTGTATCCTGTCCGCAGTTTCCGACCAAGTCCTGTATCATATCCGCAGTCTCTGACCAACTCCTGTATCATGTCTGCAGTCTCTGACCAACTTCTGTATCCTCTCAACAGTCTCTAACCATTTTCTGCATCCTGTCCGTAGTATCTGACCATCTCCTGAATCCTGTCTGCAGTATCTAACCAAGTCCTGTATCATGTCCGCAGTCTCTGCCCATCCCCTGTATCCTGTCCACAGTTTTTGACCATCTCCTGTATCATGTCCGCAGTCTCTGACCAACTCCTGTATCATGTCCGTAGTCTCTGACCAACTTCTTTTTTCCTGTCTGCAGTCTCTAACCATCTCCTGTGTCCTCCCCAGTCTCTAACCAACTCTTGTATCATGTCCACAGTCTCTGACCATCTCCTGTTACCTGTCTGCAGTCTCCGACCAATTCCTGTATCATGTTTGCAGTCTCTGACCAACAAAGAGGGGGGAGCTCTAATAGAAAGAGGTGGGGCCTAAAGAGGAAGGGGTGGAGTTTACATATGAAGGGGTGGATCTTAAAGAGGAAGGGGTGGGACAAATTTAGATGCGGTAGGGGGTGCCTGATTTTGGTCTTGCCAAGAGCAGCACAAAATAGAAAAACACCACTGGTCCTGCATTGAGGCCCTGTCCATATTCTTGGGCTGGATCAGAAGCGAGGAAGATCGCCAGCTACTGCAAGATTGAAGAATAAGGTAAGTATTTATTTGCTTTACACCTCCATAGATTAAATGAGCAGTAAATTAATATATAGGGGGGTGCCTAATGAAATTTTTTTATTGCTGATAATACATATAAACCTCACAGCACAGACTTCTCAAAAACCCCTTGGCAGCTAAATGGTGGTGCCGTCCAAAATAAGAAGAAAAAGCCATCACAAGTTGTAGATCCTGATGAAAGGTTTACGGAAGTCCCATATCGGCAAGAAAGGTACACTAGCGCGGCCCTCTTTTTCAAGACAACACCAAAGACCACTTACCCATGCTCCCCTGTTTCTTTCGGGCCCCTTCTAATATACCTGGTGCTTGCAGGTATGAGGGAACATTTGATCTTCTATCTTCTATCAAGATGCAGTGCTCAAGTCTGAACATCCAAACACCAGGGCTGAACACTATCATTTAAGAAGGAGAAATCATCAACCCTGTGCAAGCACAAACACAGAGCTTTTCACAAGGGTTGACTTCTGGCTCTGATAGAGGAATGGAGCGGCAGGTATGGGCATGTGCGGTGAGTATCAGGGTGTGGGGGCGTAAGATTTTAAAGGAATCAGAATGGGCAAAGTAATGGTCTCTTTGCATTCTTGAAACCCTTAAAATACCCAGAATCTACCAATCATAGGAGTGTTTTTGAGATTGTATATATAGTTTGGCAGGGCTTTTTTTTTTTCAGAGAATAGGTGCAGGAGCTTTCCTCCCCCAAGTTACCCCTCGTCTCTGCCCCCTACCCACCTCCAAGCACCACACCTTGTTTCCACCCCCTACCCACCTCCCAGTACCACCACTTTTAGAGAAAACAGAACCAGGTATAATTTTGTGGTGCTAAGTAATCTGTATGAAATGTGGTAATTATAATTAGAAAAAACAGTAAAATGCAGGGGAGGGCTGGCAGCCTTAGGCCTAGGGGGCAAGTCCAGTCAAGTGGCCTATTGAACCATCGAATTAGCTCACCATCCATGCCCACCTGGTTTTATAATGAGTATTGATGTTATGAAGCAAGACAAACATAAAGCAAAGTAGTAACATAATTGAATGTTAATAGCAACAAAGGAGGTATAACAAAAATACATGACATTATGCAAGGCGGGGCCTAGGAAGCCTGACAGGGAAGTGATTGTGTTTTATTATTGTGCCGGCCAGGTGCAGGAGTGTACTCTGCACACTCATACCGCTCCGCTGCAGCTCTGCAAATATAACATTGTGTAGTGGCGACCAGTAGCTGTATACAGTGTCTGGCCCCTACATTAATCCAGCCCTGAGTGCGGCCTTTTTACCCAGCATCAGAGCGGCCGGGGGGGCAATTGCCACCCTGCCCCCCTTCCCAGTCCTCCTCTGGTAAAATGGATCCCATGCAGCCAGAAACAATAGCCCCCCCCAAAGCAAAAATAGACCCCACCCCCAGAATAACAGATGCTCCCAACAATAACAGATTCCCCAGCAACAATAGACCACTTGCTACAAATACTGCCTCGCAACAACAGATCCACCCCAGGAACAATAGACCCCTTCCTTAACAGTGGATCTCTCCCTGCAACAATTGACCTACTAGCAACATAATACCCACCCAGCAACAATAGACCACTTGCAACAAAGTACTGCCTTACAACAACAGATTCACCCTGGGAACAATAGACCCCACCTGCAACAATTGACCCGAACTCCCTTAACAGTAAAACTCTCCCAGCAACATTTGACCCACTAGCAACAAAATTGCTCTCCAGCAGGAATAGATCCCCTAGCAGCTGAACTCATTGGACTCTTAAGCACACCCCACTACCCCCCCCCCCTTGCCACTACATAATTGCATGCATTCAGTGCTGGAGGTGCCGGAACTGCGTTCCCCCGCGTTCCTGCTGAAAAAAAGCCCCGTGGTTTGGTATTCTGGAAGCATCTTGCGCTGGCCATAAATGGTCCAATAAGAGCAAGTCCTAGGATTAGCCACTTTTCAAGAAACAGACAGCTATTCTTAAGCTTCTCAAATAGTTTCCTCCTACCATGACCAATTTTACAAAAACTGCAATGTGTAAAATTTTTAATGAGATCCCTGTGCTTCAGCCAGCTTACCTGATCAGAAGCTTGAATTTTTGTATGTGGTTTCTCATTTAGCAAGTTATAGCCAAGCAAGTCTAAACAAGTGGAAAGAAAAGCATAGATCCCATGATCCAACAGGAGCTTTCTCTGCTGTGCTTTGCGATGAGCTTTGCTTTCAGTCGGTGTGATATAATGGAGGAGGTAAGGGGGGAACAGATAGGATTTGGAAAGGGTATCAGGTACAATTGCTCTGCTGCAAGGAAGATGCACAGTAGAGTTTTCTTAAAACTGAAGAAATCTCTCAATTTTATCATAAATCTCAAACATAAACAGTTTGTTCCTCATTTTAGGAAAGTGGGTGGAACCATGCAAATCATTCCCTAATGCCCCTGGACTCAACTGTACAGCCAAAATGGCCATTGTACTATAGAGCTATTATACCAAGCTGCATTCGGCTGTATATCAGTGCAGTGCAATCACTTATATGGAGTCAGGCTTGGCGAACAATGAGAACTGGATGGATTTATGCAGCTCCATGGGAGAAAATGTATTTGTTGATCCTGGTAGAAATCCATTGCTGACCTTACTCTGCAGTGTTATCTCAAACAGCTTTAACTACAGAACACCTCCCCTGTGTTATAATGATGATGAAAAGGGGAGGTGTATTCAGGAGTGGGCAGAGGGGGCGGCTGCACTGGGCACTGTGGTTTCATGTAAGTTGGGGGGTGAGATTGAAGGGGAGGAGTTCTGTTGGGGGGGGGGCAGAGGGTGAGAATTGCTAGGCGGGGGAGGGAATTTGGGGGGTTTGGGCTAGAAGAGGTGATACGGTGGGGGGGGGGGGGGTTGCGCTAGGAGCGGAGATTCAGGGAGTGGATTTGTGCTAGGAGGGGGGATTTGGATTGGTGGGGAGAGGATGTGTGCTCAATGGGGAATGGTTTCATGTAAGGTGTGGGGCGAGATTGAAGGGGAGGGGAGTTCTGTTGGTAGGGGCAAATTGGGGGGGGGGGGGCAGGGGGTGAGAATTGCTAGGAGTAGGGGATTTGGGGGGTTTGTGCTAGAGGAGGTGATATGCTGAAGAGGGGAGGAGAATAGTGCTAGGAGGGTAAATTTTTGTTTGGGGGGGTTGCGCTAGGAGCAGAGATTCAGGGAGTGGATTTGTGCTAGGAGGGGGGATTTGGAGTGGTGGGAAGAGGATGTGTACTCAATGGGGAAATTTAAGGTGTTGAGAATTTGTGTTAGTAGGGGTGACTTTTTTGGGGAGGGGCATTTGTGTTTGGGGGATTTGGGGGATGAGGGCAAAGATGTGTGCTAGGAGGGGTGGCTTTTTACTGAGGGGCTTTATGCTTAGGGGGTAAGCATGCAGAGTAGTACTCAATTGTTTTGGGGGGGGGGGGGTTTTGCTGACACACAATGCTCATACATCTTGAGGGGGGCGCAGTTTGGCATTTTTGCCCTAGGCTCTAGATGACTTTGTCCCTGCGTTGGATGTAGTCCTTACACACTCCTGTCCTAGGGTGACAATAACTGCTGCTCCATAGATATAGTCCAGTGGGTGACGGTTGTCACCAGTGGCGGCCTGTCCATTGGGGGTGCAGGGGCGCCGCCCCTCCATCCATGCATCCGGCCCCCTAATCTACATGAAGGGCGCCGGACGCATGGATTCCAATGGGGGATTTTTTTTTTTAAGCACATGATTAGAGCCAGAGTCTCTAATAGGCTTCCAAAAAGGGTGGGCTCGGGGCGCAGAGCACTGCACCCTGAGCCCACCCAGTTGTGTGACAATAGCGAATGAATATTCGCTATTGTCACACGGATCCTCCTCCTGGCCAATCAGGAAGCGGGTCCTGAGACCCGTTTCCCGTTTGGCTGAAAGGAGAAGTCATGCCATTGGCCAAGAAGGAGGAGGAGGGTGGAGACGCAGGAGACTGAGGAGAAGCCTCCGCCGCTGCCTGTCCTCCACATGCTAAGGGTAAGTGAGCCGGGGACCGGGGGGGGGGCGAGTATGGTGTGTGGGCTGGTGTGGTCCGGGGGGGGGGGGTTGTGGTGTAGTCCGTCTGACGCCCCCCCCCCCCGGCCCATGGAGCACCAGCCCCCACTGGTTGTCTCCCTTGGATAGTAAGTCTGCCAGAATCATCAGATGAAGCAAAAAAAAAAAAAAAGAAAACGACTGCAGCTGCTACATCTAAGCAAAGGTAATCTGCAATTTTTTTCTTAGATACACTTAAAGTAGACCTTTCGCATTTGCTGTCCTTATCCTCCCCTCTCCCCCACCTCCGTTAATGATACATCCTCCCACAGCTACAGTGTTTGCCTCCCTTTGCGGCGGGGCATGAATTTTAGGGTAATTTTGCTCTCTCCCAGGTGCGATTTTCCTTACTAGGCTCCAGGCAAAACTATTTTTATTATCAGTTCTAATTAACCACACCGGTTCTACAACCATCTCAGCTGTCAAGGTGTGTGTTTTATGACAAATGCAATAAACGCCTGTGTTCTGGAGTAAAAGAACAGTCATCTCTCAGCGATGGGCCCTTACTGAGAAAAATAAAAGACATTCCCTCGATCTCTGGGAATTTTGCGATGCTCCGAGCGCACATAAATGCAATCTTAAGATGGCAAATTCTTCACTCCCCCAAGTTTGCAGTTGGTGGCCCTGTTGGCTCAACCAAGTCAATTGCTCAATCGACCTGAAGGAGCCAGGCTAAAAATAGACAGCTGAACAGCTCCTGCAGCCAATCAGCTGTTTGCATTTAGCTTTGCAGATGGGATCTGTCCACCCATGCCGTTTGTGTGGGTGGAGGACCCACAGGCTGAATGAAAAAAATCTATTAGCGTATGGCCAGCTCTAGAAGCAAAGTCTAACTCCAGCCAAAAAGTTAATTTGGCTGGGGATAGAGTGGGGTGAATTAACATTTCTGTAAGGTTTTTATTCCTGCCTATGTTCCTATTAAACATTTCCTTATTTCCTGTTCCTGTGACACCAGCAACACGGTCCTCCAGGACCCAAAGTGAGGGTGGCAAAGTGTGCCAGCCCCAGCTTTCCTCCCCCAGTAACATTCTTAGGGGTCTCCAAACTGTCTAAACAAAGGGCCAGAATACTGTCATTCGGGACTGTGGCCAGCGGGAGTAAAAAAATGTCCCAGCATCAGTGGGAGTACATAATGCCTCAGGCTTGTTGTCAGTGGAAGTAAACTGTGGTCAGTAAGAGGAGGAAGGGTGTTTTATTATAGTTATCAGTGGGAGGAAAAGTTCCCCATCATTGAGGTCAGTGGGGGTAATAGTGACCCATTGTTGGTGTCAGTGGAATAAAATGTGCCCCATTGTTGGTGTCAGCATTAGAAATAGTGCCCCATCATTGGTGTCAATGGGAGGAATAGTTCACCTTCGGTGGTGTCACTGGAAGGAACGGAGCCCCAATTGTTGGTGTCAGTGAGAGGAGAAGTCCCCATCATTGGTGTCAGTGGGAGGAATAGTGCCCCATCTTTGGTGTTAGTGGGAGGAATAATGCCCCATCTTTGGTGTTAGTGGAAGGAATAGTGCCCCATCTTTGGTGTTAGTGGGAGGAATAGTGCCCCATCATTGGTGTTAGTGGGAGGAATAGTGCCCCATCATTGGTGTCAGTGGAAGGAATAGTGCCCCATCTTTGGTGTTAGTGGGAGGAATAGTGCCTTATCACTGGTGTCAGTGGGAGGAATAGTGCCCCATCATTGATGTTAGTGGGAGGAATAGTGCCTCATCACTGGTGTCAGTGGGAGGAATAGTGCCTCATCACTGGTGTCAGTGGGAGGAATAGTGCCTCATCATTGGTGTCAGTGGGAGGAGTAGTGCCCCATCATTGGTGTTAGTGGGAGGAATAGTGCCCCATCATTGGTGTCAGTGGGAGGAATAGTGCCCCATCATTGGTGTCAGTTGGAGGAGTAGTGCCCCATCATTGGTGTTAGTGGGAGGAATAGTGCCTCATCATTGATGTTAGTGGGAGGAATAGCGCCTCATCATTGGTAAGGTATCAGTGGGAGGAATAGTGCCCCATCATTGGTGTTAGTGGGAGGAATAGTGCCCCATCATTGGTGTCAGTGGAAGGAATAGTGCCCCATCATTGGTGTCAGTGGAAGGAATAGCCCCCCATCATTGGTGTCAGTGGGAGGAATAGTGCCCCATCATTGGTGTCAGTGGAAGGAATAGTGCCCCATCATTGGTGTTAGTGGAAGGAATAGTGCCCCATCGTTGGTGTCAGTGGAAGAATAGTGCTCCATCATTGGTGTCAGTGAGAGGAATAGTGTCCCATCATTGGTGTCAGTGAGAGGAATAGTGCCTCATCATTGGTCTCAGAGGAAGCAATGTTGCCTCATCGTTGGCGTCAGAGGAAGGAACGGTGGCTCATCATTGGTGTCGGGTGGAAGAATAGTGCATCATATCAGTGAGAGGAATGGTGTACCAAGGTCTGGTTAAAAGCAAGTAAAGGGCCGAACCTGACCCATGGGACACAGTGTGGTGACCAATGCTCTAAGTGATAACTTTTTAATAATACAGGTCAGCAAAAAATAAAATAGAAAATAGGTACAAGAATTCAGCCACAGACCCCCCCCCCACCCCCACCCCCACCCCCACACACACACATTCCCTGCAAACTGCATCAAATAGTGGGTGTGGTCACATTTCACTTACAGTGGGAGGGTTTTAAAGGGGAATTGAATAAAGAGAGTGTATTACGTACAGAGTGCAGAGTTTGGGGGGGTTGCACACAGAGTATAGAGTTCGGGAGTGCGCTACGTACATAGTGAAGAGTTTAGGGGTGCGCTACACACACAATACAGAGTTCAGCCTTCATCCACAGCTGCTTACCTCTGCATTTCCATCCACTCCGTTTTCTCCCCTCTTCAGCTCTGACCTCTGCATGCAATCCCCCTCTCCACTGCCCCATCTTCTCCCCACCTCATTAAAAGCCTCACTATCTTCCATATGTCTTACTTTTGTTGCTGTATTAAGCTGAAGCACCCAGTCGGCTCTTGTACTCCCGCACACTGTATTTGGCTCTGCCTCTCTCACACTCATCCAGTGAGGGTTTAGGCATCTACACTGCACGCCAGCAACCTGCATCTCCCCTGTCCCCATCCGGCACTCAGTGGGAGCCACTCAGGATATCAGATCTGGGGGAGCCGTTGGGAGACCAACTGTCACTTGTAAACACAGAAGCCAGGCTTCTGTGTTTACAAGTGATAGTGGTGAGCAGGGAGCAGAGGGCCTGAGCCAGAGGTGGTGGAACTGAGTTCCACCAAGTTCCAGCTGAAAAAGAGCCCTGGTATGGGTTATGTGTAGTAGTGACCAAGAAGGAGAATCAGTGCTTTAGGGAATCCTAACTTTGCCTGAGCATCTGACCTCCCAATAATGGGACACTACCAGAACTAGGGCTAAAAGAGATTGCAAGTATCAGTTGTGTGGATCACCGACGGTCTACGCCTTCTTTCCCATTTCACCAAATATTTGACCCCATTCCCCCGCACAAGATGCTACTGTCTGAAACTGTCACAATGCACATGAAATATACCATGTAATGCAGTCATTAGTCCAAGTGACGGCTGAAATTCCCTCACAATTTACAGTTTTCTCAATGTTTTCCAGTAAGTGCTGGACCCGCTCTAATCTCACTGTCTATCTAGTGGAAGCTATGAGAGAGACGCATCGCAATGTGTGGTATTTATGGCCTGAAGTAAATCATAAAATGGCTGACTGTCACCTCCTTGCATGCTTCACGGATAAAAATACATTTTCTCTATAGCAACAGACCTCAGCAAAGGACTCTGGGATCCTAAACTTAGCAAACCTTGTGTAACAAACAAAGGCTGAATCACGAAAGACTGGCTTCACAGACGGTTTGCTCTAAACGTGCCGCCATTTTTAACCTGGG
Source organism: Pelophylax lessonae (assembly GCF_965119305.1). Classification (NCBI taxonomy): domain Eukaryota; kingdom Metazoa; phylum Chordata; class Amphibia; order Anura; family Ranidae; genus Pelophylax; species Pelophylax lessonae. The sequence continues at coordinate 216,486,063 of NC_138778.1, forward strand.
CAAATCTTAGCCTGTTTCCATAGCCTTTTATCCTATATTATTCGAACTCTCTTTATTGTAAAATTCCAATCCTTGGAAAGGCCCTCTTCAGTGTGTCAAAGTTAAATGCCACTTCAGAATCCAAAACTTCAAATCTTGCACCCGCAGTCGGGGTTGCCAGCAATGCCCAACCATGAACCAGGAAGGAATGGCCACTGTCCATCAAATACTAAACTGGGGAATATTAGAGGACAAGAAGAAGCCTGGTCAAATGGTTTACAGGCAATGACAACCATTGATGGACAGAGTTGTTCCAGCCAATGATATTCAGTGTCTTGAAAAAGTATTCATACCCCTTAAATTTTCCAAATTTTGTCATGTTACAACCAAAAACATAAATGTATTTTATTGGAATTTTATGTGATAGACCGACACAAAGTGGCACATAACCCAATCTCCAAAGCAAGTCCATTTCCACGTGTCTTCATGAGAATTGCAAATGTGGAAGCACACAGCTGAAAAATCAGAGGCACCTTAAAGAGAAATTACAACATAGGAAGAAGAGGGAGATAATGGAGATACAAGACAATAGAACCGTGACTGATCTTATTTATGAAGTCAATAATAAAGGAGTCTCTGCAGCACAAATCAGAGATCTGGAGGAAGCTTGATTTTACTATATGCTGTTGTTGCCTAGTCCATGAGAGTGGTTAGGCATGGGCTTCTGGTGAGTCTGAATTTCAAAAGGGTTTCTAAAATTCATATTTATTTAAATCATTCATATAAAAACAGGGGAGTACAATAGATTCTAAAAAATGACCTTAACTAAGGCCCAGAATACATATTATGTAGCAGTTTACTTCAATATTTGTTTCATACAGAGTGTACAGAGAAAATTTTCAAAACTGTATATAAGCAAATACTTCACATCAGAAGGATCTTGACGAAGGGTGACAGAAACAGGAACTGCCATCCAACCAGATCAGCTGATGCTATATTCAATTGTTCATAGATAAATATTCACATTGCTCAACATGTTTCGCCTTTTACGGCTTCGTCTGGAGCGTTTTAGTAAGGTACTCTGTAAATTATTATGAAACAGGACACACGCATTAGCATAATTCGTAACTAACGAGGAGGGTATCGTGGATTTCAGAAGGATGGATCATATAGTTAGTAGAGAATAAAGACCATTGGAATTGTAACAACCAAGGGTTAAAGAGAACCTGACTGGCGTCAATAAGCCCAAGCAACAATAATTATTGTGGCTTGAGTCCAGAAACATATAAAGTAGATACATCTATACACTCCTGAATAAGTATCCACAGATCCCTCCCCGGATGGGGAACCGCCACCATTAATGGACTCCCTGAGGAAGTCACGTGATCCCGTGACGCAACGCGTAGGAGGTACCCGAAAACCCGGAAGTGACGTGTCGGACGGAACTCGATTCCCACAGCGTTCGTGTGTTTGTTAATGCAGAATACAAGAAGGCTAACTGTAAGTGCATTACTTATTATGCCCCAATAAAAGTAAATAATACTGCACCACGATAGCCTTATTTTTTTAATGAGATCGGAAGAAAGGAGGACAGTGTGAGGAGATCGTACCCCAAGGTAACTAGTGGAAGGAACCCCTAGGGAATCCTAAAAACCGGGAACCCGCGCTGGATATCTGTAGAAGGATTTGATACCGATTGAGATTAAGGTGAAAGAGGAACCACCACCCCTCTTGAGATATACCACAGGCGCATATCCCTTGCAATAGAGGTGAGAGTTTAGCACACCTAGAAGTGGCACAAGGTGGAGGAGAAAAGTCACTATATTTATGTAAACATCAGCCACAATAAGAGATGGATTGAAACATATGAAATAGAAAAATTACTTTTGAAGATTGATTGGACTTTTTTAATAGACTTTTAAGAATCGGATTTTTGCATATTTATACTGATCAATATAGTTTTTATCACGCTTATTTATATATTGATATGTTGATGAGGAATATCGGAGGAAGCACTCAGCACTTTTTATGAGCACCTAGATATTTGTGTGTCACATAAGAGATCTTACATATTATTAATTTGATGAAGTATTGATTTTTCACGGGATCACGTGACTTCCTCAGGGAGTCCATTAATGGTGGCGGTTCCCCATCCAGGGAGGGATCTGTGGATACTTATTCAGGAGTGTATAGATGTATCTACTTTATATGTTTCCAGTCTGGACTCAAGCCACAATAATTATTGTTGCTTGGGCTTATTGACGCCAGTCAGGTTCTCTTTAACCCTTGGTTGTTACAATTCCAATGGTCTTTATTCTCTACTAACTATATGATCCATCCTTCTGAAATCCACGATACCCTCCTCGTTAGTTACGAATTATGCTAATGCGTGTGTCCTGTTTCATAATAATTTACAGAGTACATTACTAAAACGCTCCAGACGAAGCCGTAAAAGGCGAAACATGTTGAGCAATGTAAATATTTATCTATGAACAATTGAATACAGCATCAGCTGATCTGGTTGGACGGCAGTTCCTGTTTCTGTCACCCTTCGTCAAGATCCTTCTGATGTGTTTGCTTATGTACAGTTTTGAAAATTTTCTCTGTACACTCTGTATGAAACAAATATTGAAGTAAACTGCTACATAATATGTATTCTGGGCCTTAGTTAAGGTCATTTTTTAGAATCTGTTGTACTCCCCTGTTTTTATATGAATGATTTAAATAAATATGAATTTTAGAAACCCTTTTGTGCCAAAAAATCCTTGCCTCCCAATCCTTCCTTCTTTCGAAACATATTAAGGATTTGGCATGATCAGTATTTTTTCATATGCTCAGACTGCTGCTATCTGAGTGCATATGTCCTTTACTATTTCGAGTCTGAATTTCAGATACTTCTCCCAGCACTTTGTGGTGGTGACAAGCAAGGGTGGTCCCCATAATTCGCACCAGTGATCCTTCATGAATGCACTTTATATTGCTCTATGCACTTTATACCAATGGACTTTTATGGACTCCTATTGATGTGATTTTATGCACAGATGTGATTTTATGCATTTATGATTTTATGCATTTATATGCTATATCTGATTTATATACTTGGTATATTTGCATCATTTTATTTATATGGTAAGAGGTTATCACCATCCCTGCGCTACTGAAATTCTAGTGAAAGAGCCAGTTCTTTTGGATGAATTTTATCTTTTATAACATTTTACAGTTGTCACCTAAACAAGAGATGAGAGTAAATTGTTCAGTGGGGACACCTGTTAAGCTGTCAACTGTCTAAGAGAGGAACTCCCCTCACTTTGTATATATTTCCTCTCGTTTCCAGTTGCGCCTCCCGGACAGGAATGAAAAGGAACCCCCCCCCCCCCCCCCCAACAAGACAAAGAGAACAGAAAACAAAAAAGTTGTGGCTATACAATATACATGCCTGCACCTAAAGCCATCCCCGTATGTACAAACACAAAGAAGCTGCACTTGCCCAGCCTTATACAATTCACACTTGCCTTTGGGCGCCATTTTGTACTGTTGCCAAGCAGCTTTTCTTGTCCATCCACTTATAATGTCTTCTTAGCCTTTGCTACACCCTAAATTACGTATTTATTGTTCGGCTTGGGGCAGGTGAAAGAAGTACCTTCATTATTACTGAGATTTGTACACTGAATGTGTTATCACCATCCTGAGGGAAATAAAAGAAGAAATCTCAGCCTACGGTTCTATGATTGAAGTGCAATTACCCATAATCCCTGGCTGAAATGGCAACATTATCTGCATCGTAATCATTATACAATAAAGATTACCTGGAATTCCCAGTAACATCGCTTAGTTCAAAGGGGTCTATTATGTTGCTCAGTTAGCATATCAATACCAAGGCTTTGGTTGGCCTTGTACAAACAATCAGACCCTCAAAATATTTTTTAGCACCTGTCATGCAGCATTGCTGTTCAGTGGTGAGCCCACCATAGGCTAACCTTGTGTGTTGGCTAAACTCTGCCCTATCAGAAAAGAGCAATAGAAAATGTTGTTAAATTTTCCATCACACTCAACAAAGATACACTATACCAGTGGTGGTGAACCTTGGTACCCCAGATGTTTTGGAACCACATTTCCCATGATGCTCATGCACTCTGCAGTATAGTTGAGCATCATGGGAAATGTAGTTTAAAAATATCTGGGGTGCCAAGGTTCGCCATCACTGCACTATATTGGTCAAAAGTATTGGGACGCCTGCCTTTACACATACATGAACTTTAATGGCATCCCAGTCTTAGTCCGTAGGGTTCAATATTGAGTTGGCCCACCCTTTGCAGCTATAACAGCTTCAACTCTTCTGGGAAGGCTGTCCACAAGGTTTAGGAGTGTGTCTATGGGAATGTTTGACCATTCTTCCAGAAGTGCCTTTGTGAGGTCAGACACTAATGTTGGACAAGAAGGATTGGCTCGCAGTCTCCGCTCTATTTCATCTCAAAGGTGTTCTATCTGGTTGAGGTCAGGACTCTGTGCAGGCCAGTAAAGTTCCTCCACCCCAAACTCGCTCATCCATGTCTTTATGGACCTTGCTTTGTGCACTGGCTAACATTGCTGGCTTATATTGGAAAATATAAGTTTAAGAGTTTCTGTTATGGACAGAGATTGCCACCAACCCTTTAATCAATATGAATCCTGACAACTAAACCTCTAATGGGACTTTAACTCACTAGAGCTGTACTGCGGCAAAGTGGCTCTTGTAGGTCTGACGACGTACACCTACGTCGGCAGACCCTCCCCTTCTAGGCGCCGCGCGCGCCGCCGGAGGCGCGCTCCCGCTGTATTCAGTCACAGCGGGAGTCGGGCCAGGGGAGGAGCAGCGGCGATCGCCGCTGCTCTTCCCCGATCGTCGGGGAATCGAGTTTGGAGATCCGCCCGCTTGTGTAAACAAAGCGGGCGGATCTCCGAAGTGACAGGCAGGGTCAGATTGCAGGGTTCAGCATAGCTGAGCCCTGGATCTGTCCTTGTGTCACATAGTCCCCTCCCCCCACACACGTCAGTAAGCACCAGGCATACATTAGCCACTCCCTCTCGAATAAAATTAACCCCTTCCCTGCCAGTGTCATTTTTACAGTAACAGTGCATATTTATAGCACTGATTACTGCAGTAATGTCACTGGTACCCCCAAAAGTGTCAAAAATGTCAGTCAAGGGTCCGAACTGTCCGCCGCAATGTCGCAGTCCCGCAAAAAAAATCGCAGATCGCCGCCATTACTCGTTAAAAAAAAAAACACCAAAAATGACAAAAATCTTTCCCTTAGTTAGTAAACGCAATAACTTTTGCGCAAACCAATCAAAATACGCTTATTGTGATTTTTTTTATCAAACATATGTAGCTGAAAACAAATTGGCCAAAATTTTTTAAAAATTTTGATTTTTACATTTTTTTGGGGGGAATTTCATATAAAAAAAATGTGAAAAATATTGTTATTTTTTCAAAATTTACGCTCTTTTTTTGTTTATAGCACAAAAAGTAAAAATCGCACAGGTGATCAAATACCACCAAAAGAAAGCTCTGTTTGTGGGAAAAAAAAGACGTCAATTTCATTTGGGTACGGCGTCTCATGACCGCGCAATTGTCAGTTAAATTCGCACAGTGCCGAATCGCAAAAAGTGGCCCAGGCGTAAGACAGCAAAATCCTCCGGTGGTAAAGTGGTTAAAGGCAATACCTTAATTATAAAAAAAAAATCGTTAATTTTATTATTAGCTCAACATAACTATAAAAGAGCTATGGTACATTTTACAAAACAATGTTCCAAAATATAATTGGCTGAATCATGTGAACTTCTATCTAGATAAAGGAAAGCCAGTGGATGTGGTGTATCTGGATTTTGCAAAGGCCTTTAATACAGTTCCTCAGAAACGTCTACTGTACAAATGTAGGTCGGTCAGCATTGCCCATAGGGTGAGTCCTTGGATTGAAAGCTGGCTACAGGGGCGAGTCCAAAGGGTGGTGATAAAAAGCGAGTACTCGGAATGATCCGGTGTGGTAAGCAGGGCCCTCCAAGGATCTGTCCTGGGACAAATTCTGTTTAAATTATTCATTAATGATATAGAGGATGGAATAAATAGCTCACTCTTGGTATTTGCAGTTGATACAAAGTTAAGCGGAGCAATAACTTCTACGCTGGATGTGAAAACCTTACAAGAAGTCCTTAATAAAATAATGGGGTGGGCAACTACATGGCAAATGAGGTTGAGCCCAGGTTCACAATGAGGTTGTTTTGAAATCGTGCGAGTTCAGCTAAACTTGCATGATTTCAAGCCGGCATTTCAGTCTGACTTTGGGGGCGATTTCACAGACATCTGTGCAGGTTCCTCCCAAATCGCCAAAAGTAGTACAGAAACTACTTTTGAGAATCGGTGCGGCACCGCAAAGTTGGCGTTGCACCGATTCAGATGGTGCCATTGCCGGAAATTGGCTCCGATTTGACATGCAATTGGACCAATGTGAACGTGGGCTTGATGTTGGAAAATGTAAAGTAATGCATTTGGGTGCAAAAAATTTGAATGCAATTTACTCACTAGGGGGAGAACCTCTGGGGGAATCTAAGATGGAAAAGGACCCAGGGGTTCTAGTGGCTCAGCAATGGCATGCAATGCCAAGCTGCTGCAAGCAAGGCCAACAGAATATTGGTATGCATTAAAAAGGGGTTTAACTCCAGAGGTAAAACGATAATTCTCCCACTCTACAAGACTCTGGTCCGGCCACATCTGGAGTATGCCGTTCAGTTCTGGGCACCGGTCCTCAGGAAGGATGTGCTGTAGCTGGAAAGAGTCCAGAGAAGGGCAACAAAGCTAATAAAGGGACTAGAGCAGGGGTGTCAAACTCAATTTCATTGTGGGCCTAATTAGCATTATGGTCCCCCTCAGAGGGCCGGTTCTATCTGTAGCCCACCACTATCAGAAGTCAAGAGCCCCCACCCTCCCTTACATCACAGTGCACCCCCCTTACCATGTGCTGCTGCTGGGAAGAAGCTGGAGGTAGAGCTGGCACGCAGCAACTGCAGAGTCTGGAGGAGGGCTGGAGTCAGCTGCCGGAGTCTGCTGAATGCTGAGACCAGTGGAGGCAGAGAGGAGGGGCTGCACAGAGAGGTGCAGGATCTGTAGGAGGGGTTGTGTCCTCCTCTCTGCTGAGTTGGGGAGGGGGTGGTTCTCTCTGCAGCTGCAGGGGGGTAGTACAAGATCTGGCAGACGGAGCTCTGTCCTCTCTGCTGCCGTCTGCTGAGACAAGGTGGGGGCAGAGATAAGGAAGATGCAGGAGCAGTGCAAGGGCCACATGAAATGGCCTGGAGGGCCGGATTTGGTCCACAGGCCTTGTGTTGGACACCTGCGGGCTAGAGGACCTCAGCTATGGGGAAAGACTACAAGCATTGAACTTATTATCTACGGAGAGGAGACGCTTAAGAGGGGATATGATATCAATGTACAAATTATGTACTGGTGACCCTAGCATTGAGAAAACGTTCAGTGAAAGGGAATTTAAAAAGACACGCGGTCATTCACTGAAATTGGAAGAGAAGCGGTTTAATCTTAAACTGCGTAGAGGGTTCTTCACTGTCAGAGCGGTAAGGATGTGGAATTCTCTTCCACAAGCAGTGGTATCAGCAGGGAGTGTTGATAGTTTCAAAAACTATTAGATGGGGACCTTAATGATCACAACATACAGGGGTATACAATGTACTCTTGACACAGACACAAGCACACACTCCACAGGTTGAAATGGATGGACTGGTGTCTTTTTTCAACCTCACCAACTATGTAACCATCTATGTAATATGTAACTATGTATACTTTCAAGTAAGTGGTAATCCCATTCCAACCCAGATTGGACTTTTAACATGTAGTTACTATTCCTATATTCATAAAAGTCTATTTTCTGGGTAACCAAACTTGGATATATTGGATTTTTCAATTTATGTTTTATTTAGTTTCAGAGTGGTACACCCCTACCCCTGAGGAAGAATTTGAAAAAGATTTGAAACGAGTTGGTTCACCCAGAAAATTTACTTTTTTGAATACAGAAATAGTAAAAAAAATGTTATAAGTCTGATCTGGGTTGGAATGGGATTACCACTTACATGAATGTGTATATGGTTCAGCCAATTATATTTTTGAATATTGTTTTGTAAAATGTACCATGGTTTTTTTAAATTGTTATAATGAGTTAATTTTAATGTGTATAATAAAAGTAAAGGTTTTTATATTAATATAGCACTGCCCCCTAGGGGACTGCTGAGAATTACACTTTCTGGATTCCCCTGGGTTACCCGTAGCAACAGTCTATGGAAGCTTATCACTTTGAATGCTTGGTTCAGACAACTAACAGTCCAGGGGATGTTGTTTTGTAGTTTCTTATAGAACTGGGATAGGAAAAGGGACGAGTGGGATACTCCAACTGATAACTATTCACAATGTTGAGGACAACTGACTTAGGATGCAGCAAGGCCGCTGTTTCACCTTGCCACTGAAGTGAAGATACTTTAATACTTGAAGTGTTCCTGCTTGAGTTATCTCTTCAGGCACCCCCTTTCTCGCTTACTGTGTGTGCTGACACCCGTCCACTGACTCTATCCACTGGAGTGGTCCCCTTCCTGGGCAGACCCCCCAGCAAGCTTCTCTGTACTCAAGGACACTGTTTTTCCAGAGTCACTCTGCCTTCCACTCCACCAGTCAGCTTTCCTGGACCTCCGGATTAAGCCCCACAATCCTGGCTCACAAGGCCGACAGCCTGTGACCACCATCCACAGCAACAGAAGGAGAGACAGCCGTCACCCTTCTTCCGGGACCTGGCTTCCCACCCGAAGACCCCCTGCCTCACGTGCCCTTGACTTTTATACCCTATCCCAGGATGCACCTCTTGTCTGTGCCAACCCACTGGGACATTTACAAAAGCCTGTGCCTGTGCTAGGTTTCCTCTACTGTCCAACGAACCTCCTCGTTGGATACAGTGGGGACACTCCCTCAGCCCACATGAATCACACATTGAGCACATAGAGCAGGCCTAACTATCGATCATGCTCCCCTGATAGGCAGAGAGAGCAACTATGTTTTGCCTGCTGCTCTCCTGATAAGCAGGCAGAGCAAAACTATTCTTCCTATCTAGCACCTATCTAGGTGTATGCATTTATATTAATCCTATATGGCTGTGCCCTTTAAATATCCAACACTGGGAGGTATCAGTTTGGATTCAGTTACTTACACTGACAGTGGTGATCATTGTACAATTCAAATAGTTCACCCACATCAATCAGGGATATGAATATAGTAAAACCGGTAACTACTTATGAAGTATGAATCATAACCCAGATCCGCCCTTCCTGTGGCAGCATAGGCCATAAAGTTACTGGATGTAATTGGATCCAGTGGTTACTGTACTGTTGGGGATTAGGCAGAGGTTAGATTAGTTTAATGGTAGGGTTATGGTTTTGGAGGTCAAGCTTAAAGTAGAGTTCTGGCCAAACCCTAACTGCTCTTAAAATGATTCCCTCCCCCTCTTAACACCTATTTGGACTAATGTGTGTAAAAAAAAGATCTGTAAACTTATTTATTTCCAGTCTGGTCCTGTCTGATCATGTGATCGGCTCCCTTGCGTCAGCCAGTGCCAGCTGCAGGGGAGATAGATGGCCCATAGTAAGTAGGTCTATGGGTGACATCATCACTCAGGCATAACCAGCTGTTGTCGAGTGGTCTCTCTATTATCCTGCTCCTGCCAGGGATGGGGGGGCTTGGGGTATAGGCAGTGCTGTATTTTGGCCTAGGCCAACAATGCCCAGGCCTAGGGCGGCACTATGCAGGGGGGCAGCAGAAAAGCGCCCCCCCTCCACTCCACCTGAGACTCTATTGGCCACTGGTTGCTCTCTCACCCCCCCTCTCTCTCTCTCTCTCTCACTCACCGCCTCTCACCCAACCCCCCTCTCTCTCTCCCTCTCTCATCCCCCTCTCTCGCTCTCTCATCCCCTCTCTTTCTCACCCCCTCTCTCAGCCCCCCCTCTCTCTCTCACCCCCCTCTCTCTAACATCCCCCCTCTCTCTCTCTCATCCCCCCTCTCTCTTTCATTCCCCACTCTCTCACTCTCTCTCTCATCCCCTTCTCACCCCCCTCTCTCTCTCATCCCTCTCTCTCATCCCCCTCTCTCTCTGTCTCATCCCCCCTCTCTCTCTCACCCCCCTCTCTCTCTCTCTCTCTCATCCCCCTCTCTCTCATCCCCCTCTCTCTCTCACCCCCCTCTGTCATTCCCCCCTCTCTCTCTCGCTCTCTATCTCACCCCCCTCTATTTCTCTCTCATCCCCCCTCTCTCTCTCTCTTACCCCCCTCTCTCTCTCACTCTCTCACCCCCCTCTCTGTCTCATCCTCTCTCTCTCTCATCCCCCCTCTCTAATCCCTCCTTCTCTCTCTCTCTCCTTGGTCTCCCCCTCTCTCACCCCCTCTCTCTTTCATCCCCCCTCCCTCGCTCACCCACCCCCTCTCTCTTTCTCTCTCCCTCACCCACCCCCCTCTCTTTCTCCCACCCCATCTCACAACCCCCCTCTCGTGAGATCTTAGGGGTTCATGCTGGGACTTGTAGTCCTTCAAATTTGGAGGGAGTCCCATCTGTTAAAAAAGGAGTGGGGCAAATTTACATAGGAGGGGGCGCCCAATTTTAGTCTTGCCTAAGACAGCACAAAACCAAAATACACCACTGGGTATAGGGTTGGAGGAGATCTTGTTGCGGGACTGGAGCGGCCTGAAAATAGGTAAGTATACAGACCTTTTCTTACACAGATTAGTCGGAATAGGTGTTAGGAGGGGAAAAGGTATTGGGGTCTGACCAGAATTAAACTTTTAAAGTTTCTCGATAACTTCCCACGGCTTCCAATACCACCTCTACACCAAAGACACCCAAATCTATCTGTATACTCCTCACCTCACTCCTTCAATCTCCTCTCGCATTACTAACTTACTAACTGTCATATAAGCATGGATGTTGCACCATTTCCTTAAACTAAATCTCTCTAAAACCAAGCTCATAATATTCCCCCCCGCCCGTGCCCCCCTTCATGACTTTTCCATCAAAATCAGTAATGCAACCATCAATCTCTCCCCTCATACCAGGGTACTATGTGTAACACTAGACTCTAAACTGTCCTTTCAGCCCCAAATCCAATCATTGTCAAAAGCTTGTAGACTTCACCTTCGTAATATCTCTAAAATTCGCTCCTTTTTAACTAATGAAACCACCAAGCTACTCATCCACTCCCTTGTTATCTCTCACCTTGACTATTGCAATTTCATCCTCATTGGCCTACCTCTCCATAGGCTATCCTCTCTTCAGTCTATCATGAATGCTGCTGCCAGACCTATCTACCTCACCAACCTCTCAGTGTCTGCCACCCCTCTCCGCTAATCCCTACACTGGCTTCTCATTACCCAGCTAATCAAATTCAAAATACTAACAACATACAAAGCCATTCACAACTCTGCTCCCCAGCTACATCACCAAACTTGTCTCCAAATGTCACCCAAACCGTCTTCTATGCTCCTTCCATAACCTCCTCCTCTCAAGCTCCCTTATCTCCTCCTCCCATGCTCGTCTTCAGGACTTCTCCAGAGCTTCTCCCATCCTCTGGAACTCTCTTCTTCAATCTGTCCGGCCATCTTATACTCTGTCCACCTGTCAGGATCCAGACTTGAACCTGGGACACCTACTGTGCCTGGCAATGTTTCTACTTACTGAGCCAACTAGAATGCTGAAAAGCTGCCTGGACAGCTCCCTGGACAAATCTTTGAATGATCCTGCCGTGAATCTTGATTGCCTTGAACCTTGAACCCTTTGCTCCTTCCATGAACTTCCTGATTTAAGCCATGTCTCTGCACTTCCTGGTCGCCCCTTCAACTTCCTGCACACCCTTGTCTCCACCTCTCATGCTCATCTCCGGGACTTCTGCAGAACCCCTCCCTTCCTCTGGAACTCTCTACCTCAGTCTGTCCGGATATCTCCTACTCTGGCTGCCTTCAGGCAATCCCTGAAAACTCGTCTCTTCAGGGAAGTCTATCATGCCTCAAACTGACCTTTTATCACTTCCATCAGCTCATTAGTTAGAACCTTTTGTACCACTTGTCCCACCCTATTAGATTAGAAGCTCTTATGAGCGGTGTCCTCCTAACCCTCTTGTATTTTATTGTATTGTAGCTGTACTCTCTCTCTTTTTATATTGTAAAACGCTGCGTAAACTGTTGGCGCTATCTAAATCCTGTACAATAATATTAATAACAATATAAAGTACAAGTAAACCCTAACTGGATGACATTTATTGTGCTAAAGCTTTGTGTATGATAAACAATTACTACGGTATTTTTGTTTTTACAAAATAATGCTTCCCTTTATTTATACTTTGTTACTTATCTGTGTTACTTATTTCCCGCATACTCTTTGGAGCCACTGCTTGTCTACTTGCACCCCAGCCAGGGCTGGCCTAAGACATTGTGCTTAAAAGAAGAAAATGGCCGCACACCACCACGGAATCCAATGAAGAAAAGTTCCTTTATTCACATAAGTGGTACAAGGTACCACAGGGTAGGACAGTAAATGCGTTTCACATGACTGCTACGTGCTTGTTTACTTGCTTGTTTTGGTAGTGAAAAAGCACGTAGCAGTGTGTGAAAGGCGTCTACTGTCCTACCACTTATGGGAATAAAGGAACTTTTCTTCATTGGATTCCGTGGTGGTGTGCGACCATTTTCTTCTTCTATGCTTCTGCTGGTGGCGAGCCGAGCCGAGGTTCAGCACCCACCTTGAATCGTGGACTTTGACTAGCCTGAGCGGTGTTATCTCTCTTCATTGTTAAGACATTGTGCTGCCTGGGTCCAAGAATGAAATGCTGCCCCCACCCCCTCAAAAAGCAAAAATCTCACCCACCAAAAGGCCCTCACATCCATTATTTTATATAAATAGAAAATTTAGAAAATATTATATATACTGTTATCTTCTTCCATACCTTACCACCAGACCGGTCCACCAAACACCCGCAGTCTGTCCTCCTGTCACTCCTATGTCTGCCGCGGTCACCGCCCCAGAAGATCCAACCTGTCCTGAGTGAGATGGAGTGCGCTGATGTCGGACGTCATTGCCAGAGACACCCTGCCTCCTCATACTCATCAGTTTGCACTACGGGCAGCAGTATGAGATGGGGAAATGCCGCTCATAATGCGCCACAAACTGATGACACACAAAACTACTGGAAAAAAAATCTTGGGCGTCAATTTGCTGCCCCTCTCAAAGTTCCTCCTTGGTCCAATGGAGCCAGCGGGACCCATGGTAGGGCCAACCCTGACCCCAGCAGTGGATTCATGGCATTTCTCAAGGTGGGTTTCTTGATGGTGACACGAGTGAACCATGTCAGTGTGATGTATGTTGAATCGCCCATTTGTAGTCTCCATTGAAAGCCCATGTGACAGGGTGACAACACATGAGATCATTTGGGAGACTGTAACACAGCGTTTTCCTCCTATAACAAGAAGTGCCTGACCATTGGCGTCCACAAGGGGGGGAAAGGCCCCCCCCCCCCCCCTGGAAATTTCCTGGCCTGCTCTAAAAGGGGAATCTATGGGGACCCTGCTCTAAAGGGGATCTATGCGGGACCCTGGCCTGGCCTGCTCTAAAGGGGGATCTATGGGGACCCTGCTCTAAAGGGGGATCTATGGGGATCCTGGCCTGCTATAAAGGGGGTCATATTTGCTAAATATATATATATATTCTTTGCAGGGAGAGCCTGGAGTACCTGGTGGTGCAGGAAAACCTGGTAGCACGGGGAATTTGGGTGAAAAGGTAAGACTAAAGGGGATCTATGGGGACCTTGGCCTGCTCTAAAGGGGGATCTATGGGGGACCCTGACCTGGCTTGCTCTAAAGCGGGATCTATGGGGGACCCTGACCTGGCTTGCTCTAAAGGGGATCTATGGGGGATAAAAGGGACAGAGCATGGGTGACCTTAAAATGATGCCCCCCCTGAAAAAAGTTCTGCGGAGGCATATGTGCCTGACTAAGGACCTTTATGGCAGGATTGCCAGCCATTGTTAGAATGAAAAATAGAAAATGTTTCCCCAGAAACACAATCATTATACAATTGCACTACAAGCTAAAGGAAAAAATGGAGCTCAGAATATTTTTCTAAGGTCCAGTCCTCCATAATTTCCAATAAACAGGTCTGAGGGTCACACATACCCAGAAATATATGGATACAAAGTCTACTTCATGTGACCAGAGTTATCTAATGCAGCAACATTCCAAAACCATTTGCGGGATGGTTACAGGTCTAGAGACACAATTACAGCAAATATTTGTCTGCAGTTTAGCCATTTTATGAAATTGCGGTAGGCATAGTTCACTAATTGGGAACACTTTTCAGTCTCCCTCCAAATACAGCGCTGTCATCCTGGCTCCGAGAGCTAATGTTCCAACCTGATAAAATCAAGCTGTGAGACAGATATGAGCTGTTGGGTCTTACAGAGATCATCATGGATAACTAGCTCTTCAGAGCATTAGAAGTGCTTGTTATCTCATGTAGAGATATTATGGGTCATCCTGTCTCTCAGCACATAGATTGCAATTACGACCTTTTCTATGGCGAAAGGGAAAGGAAAGTTTCATTGAATGTAGGCCAGATCTATTCATCTGCCAAGTGTGGGAGAAGATCGTAGTGATGTTAGGAAGGATGGAATGAGGTCTCACCACCCTCTGTGGTAGGAAAAGGTTAGAAACTCTGTTTGGTTTATATTATGTCCCCATTGGGGAAAGTAACCCTTGCTTTTTGTCCTGGCGGCCATTGAGGACTATTGTCTGGTGAGAGTAATTCCATAACTTTGGTTTCTCATTGGAAGAAGAATAGAGGGGAAATCTTTCGATGACCAGTAACAAATGTCTAAGAGGAGATTTCTCTTACTTTGTTGAGATTACCACTTACTTTCTGTCTTGTCGATGAGACGGTAAGTAAAGGTAACTCTTTCCAGGGCCACAGACAGCAGAATAAAAAAAACAAGACGGGCGTTTTAACCACTTAAGCCCCGGAAGATTTTACCCCCTTCCTGACCAGGGCCTATTTTGCGATTTGGCACTGCGTGACTTTAACGGATAATTGTGCGGTCGTGCGACGCTGTACCTAAACGAATTTGACATCCTTTTTTTCCCACAAACAGAGCTTTCTTTTGGTGGTATTTGATCACCTCTGCGATTTTTTTGATCATGCGCTATAAACAAAAAAAGAGCGTCAATTTAGCAAAAATAGCAATATTTTTCAAATTTTTTTATATGAAATTCCCCAAAAAAAATGTAAAAATCAAAATTTTTTAACATTTTAGGCCAATTTATTTTATGCTACATATGTTTGGTAAAAAAAATTGCAAAAAGCGTATTTTGATTGGATTGCGCAAAAGTTATTGCGTTTACTAACTAAGTGAAAGATTTTTGTCATTTTTATTGTTTTTTTTTTTTAACGGCGATCTGCGATTTTTTTTGCGGGACTGCGACATTGCTGCGGACAGATCGGACCCTTGACTGACATTTTTGACACTTTTGGGGTTACCAGTGACATTTCTACAGTAATCAGTGCTATACATATGCACTGTTACTGTAAAAACGACACTGGCAGTGAAGGGGTTAACTTTTTTGAGAGGGAGGGGTTATGTGTGTCCCTAGGGGTGTGTTTTTTACTGTGATTGGCTGTGGCTTGATGTGTAAGAAGAGAGATCAACGGTCCTACATAGCAGGACCGTATGATCTCCATTCTTACACAGGGAAGAATGACAGGCGGCTTTGTTTACATTAGCTGCCTGCCTTTCTTCCGGTGTAACGGACGATACATTGAACTTTTTGGCCTAAAAGCAAAACGCTATGTGTGGCGGAAAACTAACACTGCACATCACCCTGAACACACCATCCCCACTGTGAAACATGGTGGTGGCAACGTACGTCATGTTGTGCTTTTCTTCAGCTGGGACAGGGAAGCTGGTCAGAGTTGATGGGAAGAAGGATAGAGACAAATACAGACAAAAAAGGGGGAGGCTAGTTAGGTCATAAATGGGAGTAGCTCAAGGGATGCCCACATCCCTGAATTGATACAAAACATGCAACAAAGAACCCTCTTGTTGGGACTTTAAACGAGCATCACACTGAGATAAATGTAAAAGAATCTTAGTGACTAATAACAGACATGACCAGTTTGGAGTGTGATAATCTCTATTGGGCTGAGGAGACCCAACGCGTTTCGATGTAATACAATGTCATGATCTTCTTCAGGGATCTTTTAACACAGAACCAGTAAAGGTATCAAAATGTGGTCAGGTTCACAGATACAGTAACGAATTTAAAAACAGTGTTTAGGACCAAACAGGATGGGTGCCGGACGTTTCTCACCAGTGGAGACACACACCTCAAGCAAGAGGGGGGAGGGGCCCCAGAGGCCTATAGGAAGGGGTGCGCAAAAATGGCCACAAGGTACCCAACTGGGAGGCAACCAATTCTGATGTCCAGATGAAACAGTAATTAGGTTTGGTCACGATGTTACATGGACCAAAGGAGGAGTCCTCAAAAATGTGATGTGCACCCAGGATGAGGTAGCATACCAATTGTATTGGTAGTTCTTGATAAAATATCAAGTGCTTCATTGTCTCATTTCTGGGACAGCATCAGAATGGAGCTCCTCACAGCTTGCAGATCCCTCATTTTGGTCTGATCTTTATAGTTGTATAAAACAAATGCACTTTTTATCTTTGAAAAAGTGTTTCCCAGTGCTAAACCAATTTCTAAATTGCTGCATTTGTAAATTTCAAAAGCCAATATAAAGGAATAATAGTGGTAAAAAAAAAAAAAAATCACATATGGGTTAAACTAATCATTTTTTTGTATAATTCTCCCGGGCATGGCAGAGGGTGTGTCCTATGCCTACATACTTTTAGTAATAGGTGTCCCTCATTCCCTTCTCAGAAGGTTGGGAGGTATGCCCGGGAGGTATGCCCAAGAGGTATGTACCAAGAGACTGTGGGTTGTACACCCAGGGCTGCTGTTGGAAACCACGGCCCCCCCATACAGCCAACCTAACAGCCCCTCCCCCCCAAAAAAAATTAAAAGACAGTTTACTATGCTTTAGCTATGAATGAACACATCAAGTGATCGGTACAGATCACTCAATGTGTTCATTGAGGAAAAAAAAAGGGGCTGGTAATTGTGACATTTACTGGACCCTTTCCCCACTCTAGATCCTGAAGGATCCTATTGTGTGCTTGCAACTGCCAGTAGGAAGGAAAGTAGGGAAGCCAGCAGCACTGTGGGGGTGGGGAGGGCACAAAGGCAGACGTGGGCAGCAGGGGGAAACTTATGGTGCACAGGGAGGCAATTACTGGAACCGATTCTCCTGTATGGCTCTCTGCAGCAGCTGAAAGCTAGCGAGAAGAAGAGGAGAAGAAGTCGTCAATTTTCAGCTGCTAAGAGCCATACAGGGGATTGGTTCCAGTAATTGCCCCCCCCCCCCCCACACACACTGTGCCGATTACCCTTCCTACCCACACCCAATCCACCCAGCTGCCTGGGCCCCCCTGCTGGTTTGGGCCCCATACAGGAGGGTTGGTGGTACCCCCTTATCTACGGCCCTGTGTACACTAGGCTCTAGTGCCTACTGCATGGGCTCCTCAATCTTCCTGGCATTGAGCACACTCCTTAGTCAAGGAGAAGGGGAACTGGAGGGAACAATTCCAATGAACTGTACTACAGCATCAAACTCTAGCAGAAGCTGCAGTCTACAAAAATCTTAATGTAGCACAGGAGGAACGGGCCTTCAATGCTTCACCAAGGCAGATGTGGTCAGCAGGGAGAAACTTATGGTGCACAGGGAGGCAATTAGTGGAACCGATTCCCCTGTATGGCTCTCTGCAGCAGCTGAAAGCTAGCGAGAAGAAGAGGAGAAGAAATCAGTTTTCATCTGCTGAGAGCCATACAGGGGATTGGTTCCAGTAATTTACCCCCCCCCCCCACACTGTGCCGATTACCTTTCCTACCCACACCCAATTCACCCAGCTGCCTGGGCCCCCCTGCTGGTTTGGGCCCCATACAGGAGGGTTGGTGGCACCCCCTTATCTACGGCCCTGTGTACACCAGGGCTCTAGTGCCTACTGCATGGGCTCCTCGTTCTTCCTGTCATTAAGCACGTTTCTTGGTCAAGGAGAAGGGGAACTGGAGGGAACAATTCCAATGAACTGGACTACAGCATCAAACTCTAGAAGAAGCTGCAGTCTGCAAACATCTTAATGTAGCACAGGAGGGACGGGTCTTCAATGCTTCACCAAGGCAGACGTGGGCAGCAGGGGAGTCTTATGGTGCACCGGGAGGCAATTACTAGAACCGATTCCCCTGTATGGCTCTCTGCAGCAGCTGAAAGCTAGCGAGAACAAGAGGAGAAGAAGTCGATTTTCTGCTGCTGAGAGCCATACAGGGGATTGGTTCCAGTAATTGCCCACCACCCCACACTGTACCGATCACCCTCCCTGCTCACACCCAATTCACCCAGCTGCCTGGGCCCCCTTGGCTGGCCTGGGCCCTGTACAGGAGGGCTGGAGATACCCCCTTATCTACGGCTCTGTGTACACCAGGGCTCTAGTACCTACTGCATGGGCTCCTCATTCTTCCTGGCATTGAGCACACTCCTTAGTCAAGGAGAAGGGGAACTGGAGGGAACAATTCCAATGAACTGGACTACAGCATCAAACCCTAGCAGAAGCTGCAGTCTACAAACATCTTAAGGTAGCAATGCTTCACCAAGGCAGACGTGGGCAGCAGGGGGAAACTTATGGTGCACGGGGAGGCAATTACTTGAACCGATTCCCCTGTATGGCTCTCTGCAGCAGCTAAAAGCTAGCGTTAAGAAGAAGAGAAGAAGTCAGTTTGCAGCTGCTGAGAGCCATACAGGGGATTGGTTCCGGTAATTGCCCACCCCCCCCACTGTGCCGATTACCCTTCCTACGCACATCCAATTCACCCAGATGCCTGGGCCCCCTTGGCTGGCCTGGGCCCTGTACAGGAGGGTTGGTGGTACCCCCTTATCTACGGCCCTGTGTACACCAGGGCTCTAGTGCCTAATGCATGGGCTCCTCAATCTTCCTGGCATTCAGCACACTCCTTAGTCAAGGAGAAGGGGAACTGGAGGGAACAATTCCAATGAACTGGACTACAGCATCAAACTGTAGCAGAAGCTGCAGTCTACAAAAATCTTAATGTAGACCTGGAGGGACGGGCCTGCAATGCTTCACTGAGCACTTGCGTGTATCAAGCCTTATGGCTCATTACACACTCTTTCTGCCTTGGGCATTTGGGAGCGCTTGGCTGCTTTTAGGTAAGCCAAGCACCCCCATTCTGACACCTGTCTCCTGGCCCCTACTGGCAACTTTTCTTTCTATTGTGAATTAAAATAGATACCTGCTGCTCAATTTAAAAATAATAATCTAAAATAGTTAAAAAAAAAAAAGCTACTACAACTGCAGCTGATCAAGTCCCAACACCTGTAAAGACAAGATACATATGATAAGTTATAATGGAGTCACCCTGGGGGAAAGGTTTGTCCTGTTGACCTTCCTCCTGACCTCTTCAATTTAGAAGATTAACCCTGCAGTGTCAGGGCCCTTAGAAAATGCTGGCTCTCAGAGGTCAGATATCAAAAAAACTTCAGGTGGCTCCTTCTGCAACTTTTCAGCTGCTATTAACTGGCAGCAATAAATCACAATATCTGTTTTTTTTCCATTCGCATGCATGTTTAGACAATGATTCCATATATCAAGTGAAGTTGTACTGACCAATCTTTGCATACTTTGAAACTTAATTTAAACCTATTCATAAATCACAGCTTTAGGAATAGTTAAAATCTGTATCCTTTCCACCTTTGATTAACAGTGATGCTTGTCAACGGGGAGACATCGGGTGTCACGGTCTATGGGGTTCCTCTGATTTGTGAGAAAAAAGTTTGGGGTCCATGTAATAATAGTTTAAATTTTCCAGAACCTGCAAAATTCGGTGATAGAATGCATGAAGGTCTGGTAAAAGTGTTGGAAATCAGAACATTGTGCAATACCTGCTTTTCATTATTATTATTATTATTAATATTATTATTATTATACAGGATTTATATAGCGCCAACAGTTTGCGCAGGGCTTTACAATATAGAGAACAGACAGTACAGTTATAATACAATTCAATACAGGAAGAATCAGAATCAATAAATACAGGAAGAATCAGAGTCAATAAATTATTACATTTTTTTTTTCCCAGTTTAACTAAAAGTATATAGGAACACAATCAAATATTGTCTTTAACAGGTTAATAATATTTGAAAAAATAATTTTGAATAATTTTATGCTGCAGCTTTCATTAACCACTGAAGCCCCGGAAGATTTTACCCCCTTCCTGACCAGGGCCTATTTTGCAATTCGGCACTGCGTGACTTTAACGGACAATTGCGCGGTCGTGCGACGGTGTACCCAAATCAAATTGACGTCCTTTTTTTCCCACAAACAGAGCTTTGTTTTGGTGGTATTTGATCACCTGTGCGATTTTTTGATCATGCGCTATAAACAAAAAAAGAACGAAACAGTATCTTGTCACTCAGTGCCCAGTGTCAGTGGCCATCATCCCTGTAAATTGTATACAAGAAAAGATTCCCCTATGTATGGGACTGTAAATGCCACTGAACACTGTGTTATGCATAAAATATCTTTATTAGTACAAAATACATACAAAATAATAACATAAATCAATGACATCACAGGGCATAAAAATATGCATGCATATGACAGACCAATTACCGAACACAATAGGGGCGCTTAGGAGTACAAGGTGATCGTGGAGCCGGAACCGACCCTACGCGTTTCGGGCAAAAGAGCCCTTCTTCAGGGGTCACCCAAAGCTCCAGATACAATGCCTAGTATATCTAAAACAAAGAAGAAGTGTTTTAAGTGTGGTATAACAAGGTTAGTCCGTATATATATGTATGAGTGAGTAGACAGTATGTTTAATATTTTTAGTTTCATAATATATACTCAATATTCATGGACCTACCCTTAGCGTCTATCCCTATGGATTGGATTGGTCTGTCAGCTAAAAGATGGTATTACTACCATTAGGAGGAATGCCCAAATTCCCACAGGCCCGTTCCGGGGCTACGAAGTCCATGAGAGTATGAGAGGAGTAGTAGCATCCGCCCAGAGGAACGAGGGAGGCACCACGATGACCGGCAAAAGAAATTGGCTCAGTATAAACTACTCCCGTAAGGGGAAGAGGGATATATCCATGTAGCAACCTAGTACATAGAAGATGAAGTAGCAAGAATAGTAAAAAGTAAATTAGCTGATGGTAGGAATATGCAACAAATTCGTCACTGTACACTTAAAGTGAAAAAAGGCAAATATTTACCTGTATTACACAGGAAGGATGAGACCGCAGAGGGTCCAGAATAGTACAAGTAGTAATAGTCTTATATAGGTAAGATCAAGGTGTATGTGTATCTGTAAATGTAGATGGTATACCAGTAGGTGAGTAACAAATAATATTGAACCATCTTAAGTAAAGGGTAGTGACTTAGATAGTTTTAAAATTCGGAACCAACGCCCAAAGAAAAAGAGAACACCATAGGATTGTGAGAACAAAAAAAGAGCGACAATTTTGAAAAAAAAAAATATATTTTTCCCATTTTTTTATATGAAATTCCCCCCCTAAAAAATGTAAAAATCTAAATTTTTTAACATTTTAGGCCAATTTGTTTTCTGCTACCTATGTTTGGTAAAAAAAAATTGCAATAAGCGTATTTTGATTGGTTTGCGCAAAAGTTATTGCGTTTACTAACTAAGGGAAAGATTTTTGTAATTTTTATTGTTTTTCTTTTTAACGAGTAATTGCGGCGATCTGCGATTTTTTTTGCGGGACTGCGACATTGTGGCGGACAGATCGGACCCTTGACTGATATTTTTGACACTTTTGGGGCTACCAGTGACATTACTACAGTAATCAGTGCTATACATATGCACTGTTAAAGTAAAAATGACACTGGCAGGGAAGGGGTTAACTTTATTGGAGAAGGAGGGGTTAAGTGTGTCCCTAGGGGCGTGCTTCTAACTGTGCAGGGATGTGGCTTTTCATGTAACAGCAGAGATCTACGGTCCTACATAGCAGGACCGTATGATCTCTGCTGTTACACAGGGGAGAAAGACAGGCGGCTTTGTTTACATTAGCTGCCTGCCTTTCTCCCGGTGTAACCGACGATCGCGGGAATAAAATGGCGGGTGTTGCAGTTTTTTATGTCACACGGTAGTTGTGAGATAAGTAGTATTAAAACACAATTTTTTTGGATAACCAAACTTTAATTTTAGTGAATACAAACACAATATAATATCCAATTTTAGTAACATATAAAAGTTGATGTTACACTGAGTAAATAGATACCAAACATGTCACGCAATAAAATTGTGCACGCCATTGGATCGGCGACAAGCTACGGTACTTTTAATTATTGATAGGCGATGCTTTAAAAGCTTTTATGGGTTACCAGTTTAGAGTCAAACGGGGTGTGGCGCTAGAATTATTGCTCTTTCTCAGACATTTGCTGTGATACCTCACATGTGTGGTGCGATTGCTGTTTACATATGTGTGAGTGACTGAGGTGTGCGTGGGCATACAGGGGAGAGGGGTTCATTTAAAAAAATATATATATATATTTAATTAAATTTTTTTTTTTTTTTTTTATAGTTTCCCAATGTCTCTTTAACCACTTTAGCCCCGCTTACATTGAGGCTACTGCGGCAAAGTGCCGCGATCCCGTCCAGCGACGTAGACCTACGTCGCTGGACTCCGCCCCTTGTGGGCGGCGCTCGCGCGCCGCCGGAGGCTCGCTCCCGCTGTGTTCATTCACAGCGGGAGTCGGGCCAGCGGAGGAGCAGCGGCGATTGCCGCTGCTCTGCCCCGATCGTCGGGGATCGAGTCTGGAGATCCGCCCGCTGTGTGTAAACACAGCGGGCGGATCTCCATAGTGACAGGGACTGACAGATCGGACTGTTCAGCATAGCTGGACATCCGATCTGTCCTTCTGTCACACAGTCACCTCCCCCCCCCCACACGTCAGTAAGCACCAGGCATACATTAACCCCTCCCTCTCCAATAAAATGAACCCCTTCCCTGCCAGTGTCATTTTTACAGTAACAGTGCATATATATAGCACTGATTACTGTAGAAATGTCACTGGTACCCCCAAAAAGTGTCAAAAATGTCAGTCAAGGGTCCGATCTGTCCGCCGCAATGTCGCAGTCCCACAAAAAAATCGCAGATCACCGCCATTACGCGTTAAAAAAAAAAACACCAAAAATGACAGAAATCTTTCCCTTAGATAGTAAACGCAATAACTTTTGCGCAAACCAATCAAAATACGCTTATTGCGATTTTTTTTACTAAACATAGGTAGCATAAAACAAATTGGCCAAAAATTAAAAAAAAATTTGATTTTTACATTTTTTTGGGGGGGAATTTCATATAAAAAAATGTGAAAAATATTGTTATTTTTTCAAAATAAACGCTATTTTTTTGTTTATAGCGCAAAAAGTAAAAATCGCACAGGTGATCAAATACCACCAAAAGAAAGCTCTGTTTGTGGGAAAAAAAGGACGTAAATTTTGTTTGGGTACAGCATCGCACGACCGCGCAATTGTCAGTTAAAGTCGCACAGCGCCGAATCGCAAAAAGTGGCCTGGACGGAAGACAGCAAAATCCTCCGGTGGTAAAGTGGTTAATTTTTTTTCTTTTATTGCTTTTGCAAAGCAAGGCCCCAAATCCCTCCTCTGCACCAAGATCTGTGTTTTTGAATGCTTAAGATTTTTAAAACCTGGCGCCAATGGTTTTCGAATAAACCGGAAGTGGTGTTATGAACAGCCGATCAAAGCCGATCCCGGCTTTGCTTGGCTGTCTGGCCAACCGGCGGACATGCCGGCTGGTCGCTTGGGTCTCCAAGTGGGACTGGAGAGCCTGAGAGAGCTGCGGAAGGTGGCAGGAGGGGGGAATGTCCCCATCAGCTGCTTGTAATAGCAATCGAGCAGCTAGTAAGACGCTCCGATTGCTATTACAAGAGAGCCAACTGCCGGCTCTAAAAAAATGATACCAGGGTGATGCTTGCAGCTGAAGGCACCATCCTGGTACAGCCAGCGAAAGTCCAGGGTACGAAATAGGTACATCACTGGATAGGAAGTGGTTAAAGAGCCGTCACTGCTCTTCTGCCTGGGAGCGGCACCGCCCTTTCGAAAAATGCCGCCCAAGGCAAATGTCTTGTTTGCCTCACAGTAGATACGCCCCCCTTCCCCGACAAAAGTTAATAACTACGAGGGATGAGCTGATTGAAAAATGAAAAGCACAGTTGTTATAGGTGGAGGCATGATAGGCTTCCCTAAAGAGATACGTTTTCAGGGATCGCCCACAGGAGGACAGAGTAGGAGATGGCCGGACAGATTGAAGAAGAGAGTTCCAGAGGATGGGAGAGGCTCTGGGGCAGTGGCGGCTGGTGCTCCATGGGGTGGCAGACGGACCACACCATACACAGCCCGACCACACAAGCTCCAGCCCGCACACCTAACCCCCCCAGTCGCTGGCTCACTTACCCTGGGCAGGCAGCGGCGGCGGCGGCTTCCCCCTCAGTCTCCTCCGTGGGCTT
Source organism: Pelophylax lessonae (assembly GCF_965119305.1). Classification (NCBI taxonomy): domain Eukaryota; kingdom Metazoa; phylum Chordata; class Amphibia; order Anura; family Ranidae; genus Pelophylax; species Pelophylax lessonae. The sequence continues at coordinate 216,510,776 of NC_138778.1, forward strand.
CCCCTGCGTCTCCTCCCTCCTCCTTGGCCAATAGCATGGCCTCCTCTTTCAGCCAATCGGGAAACGGGTCTCAGGCTTCCTGATTGATTCAGGAGGAGAATCAGTGTGGCAATAGCGAATATTCATTGGCTATTGTCACACAACTGGGTGGGCTCAGGGCTCAGTGCGCCCCAACCCACCCTTAGAGCCTCTGGCTCTAATCACTTGCTTAAAAAAAAAAAAAAAACCCCCATTGGAATCCATGCGTCCAAAGCCCTGCATGTAGATTAGGGGGCCAGACTCATGGATGGGGGGCGGCGCCCCTGCGCCCCCAATGGACGGGCCGCCACTGCTCTGGGGAAGTCCTGGAGACAAGCACAGGAGGAGTCAAGAGAACTAGAGAGTAGGAGGTCTTGGGAGGAACGGAGAGGACGGTTTGGGTGATATTTGAAGACAAGCTTGGTGATGTAGCTCGGGGCAGAGCTGTAAATAGCTTTGTATGTTGTTAGTAATTTGAATTTAATTCGAAAGGCAACCAGAAGTCAGGGGAGAGTTAATATTAACCAAAATAGCTCATTGTTTGAAGAATGAACAGCGATGCAAGCCATGCATTATATAAGATCGTAGCACGAAAAGTTAGAAAATTTTGATCAAAACTTGACAATAGGTTGCTGGTGCAACAAATATTGGAAGTGCTGGCCACACAAACTTTCTGGAATTACAGAGAAAGTTACCAAAATTCAGTCCCTTCAAGTCATCTTTATACTGCTATGTTTCGGGATGAGCAAATTGGTTTTCCTGAATTTTGGTGGCCAAATAAAGAGGGTTTGAAGCTAAAACTCCTGGATATGGGAGCTTTTCCTACTTCCTGCCACCCATTCCTTGGTTAACTAGAAAAATAATACAAGCAAAAAAAGAACACCGAATGGCACAAATCCAACTTTGCCATATGGACTCCATATTGTTGATGGATCTCCAGTGGAGCCAATTTTCAACAGTTTGCTCATTAACCACTTGTGGACCGCCCGCCGTGGATATATTGTGGCATGCTGGCTCGACATATAGGTACGTTGGTTCGCAAGAGCAATGCTGGGGGCGCGCATCCGCCCCCATTAGGCAGCAGGGAAGCCGATCCACGGGACCACCCGCGATCGCTCCCAGTAGAGAGAGAACGACGGTCTGCTGATGTCAACTTTGTTAGGCACACATTTAACCCCTTGATTACCCAGGATGTTAACCCCTTCCCAGCCAGTGTCATTAGTACAGTGACAGTGTATAGTATTATCACTGATCACTGTATTAGTGTCACTGGTGATGTCAGTCCCCCCCCCCCCCCCCAGCGTCAGTAAGGCCGGCCATACAGGATTCGAATCTTGGCTGGTTCAGTAGAAACCGGGCAAGATTCAAAACATAAGATGGATGTACTAAGTTGATTGATCGATCAGCTTGGGTACAACCAGCCTGCTGGACTCTCTATTGCCGCTAGCAATAATCACTGTCTTTTCCGTGCCCGTATGGCTTCCTCCCTGCCCCCCCCCCACCACCACCACCACCCCACCACTGGGAGCAGAGAATAGCTCAGCAGGAGGGATTCCCCTGTCAGAACTCTCTGTTTTGAGGGGCAAATCATGCCTATTTCTTTTCCATGGCTGCAGGAAAGAAATTTGCAATGTTTATGGCCTGCCTTAGTGTCAGATTGTCCGGCACACTATCACAGTCCCACTATAAGTCACTGATCACCGCCATTAGTAGTATAAAAAAAAAAAATTCCAGTATATATCCCATAGTTTTTACACGCTATAACTTTCATGCAAACCAATCAATATACACTTATTGGAATTTTTATTTTTATTTTCCTTACCAAAAACATAGCAGAATACATGTTGGCCTAAATTATTGAAGAAATTAGATTTTAGAAGAAAATATATTTTTTTACATTTTTCCAATCATAGTTTTAATTGGTATTAAGAAGGTAACATACAAAGTATGCAAACAATTCTGAGAAAAGGGTACAAGAATAAAACATTAGTGTAATGTTACAGGTTGTACAGCCACTTGAAAATTCGTATAATTAAGGCATTTACTACAAATAGTCAGGGTATAGTTTTGATTGGTATATAATAACTTGTGATAGATGTTTGTTTTACATTTTTTTTAATGGATATGTTTTATAAGAGAAAGTAATTTATTTTTTCAAAATTTTCGGTCTTTTTTCGTTTATAGAATAAAAATTAGGAAAAAACAGTGGTGATCAAATACCACCAAAAAAAAGCTCTATTTGTGTGAAAAAAATTATATAAATGTATAAATAGCAATTGGGTACAGTAACGCAGTGCTAAATAGCAAAAAATAGCCAGGCCATGAATGGGGGGAAAATAACCTTCCGGAGCATCATTTCAAACAAATTTTATTTTTATTTAACCACATAACGACCGCTCACATTGCTGCTACTGCGGCAATGTGGCTCGTTATCGTCCAGCCGCGTAGACCTACGTCACTGGACTCCTCCCCTCGTGGGCGGCGCGCGCGCGCCCCCGGAGGCTCCCTCCCGCTGTTTTCAGTCACAGCGGGAGTCGGGCCAGGGGAGGAGCGGCGGCGATCGCCGCTGCTCTTCCCCGATCATCGGGGAATCGAGTGTGGAGATCCGCCAGCTTGTGTAAACAAAGCGGGCGGATCTCCTAAGTGACAGGCAGGGTCAGATTGCAGAGTTCAGCATAGCTGAACCTGCGATCTGTCCCTGTGTCACTCAGTCCCCTCCCCCCACACACGTTAGTAAGCACCAGGCATACATTAACCCCTCCCTCTCCAATAAAATTAACCCCTTCCCTGCCAGTGTCATTTTTACAGAAACAGTGCATATTTATAGCACTGATTACTGTAGTAATGTCACTGGTACCCCCAAAAGTGTCAAAAATGTCAGTCAGGGGTTTGTCCGATCTGTCCGCCGCAATGTTGCAGTCCCGCAAAAAAAAATCGCAGATCGCCGCCATTACTCGTTAAAAAAAAAAACACCAAAAATGACAAAAATCTTTCCCTTAGTTAGTAAAAGTAATAACGTTTGCGCATACCAATCAAAATACGTTTATTGCGATTTTTTTTTACCAAAAATATGTAGCAGAAAACAAATTGGCCAAAAATGATAAAAAATTTTGATTTTTACATTTTTTTGGGGGGAATTTCATATAAAAAAATGTGAAAAATATTGTTATTTTTTCAAAATTTTCGCTCTTTTTTTGTTTATAGCGCAAAAAGTAAAAATCGCACAGGTGATCAAATACCACCAAAAGAAAGCTCCATTTGTGGGAAAAAAAGGACGTAAATTTCGTTTGGGCACGGCGTCGTACGACCGCGCAATTGTCAGTTAAATTCGCACAGTGCCGAATCGCAAAAAGTGGCCTGGGCGTAAGACAGCAAAATCCTCCGGTGGTAAAGTGGTTAAAGTAACGCAGTGCTAAATAGCAAAAAATAGCCTGGCCATGAATGGAGGGGGGGAATAAAACCTTCCGGAGCATCATTTCAAACAAATTTTATTTTTATTTAAATCTTTTTGTTTCAGAACATTTCATGCAAATGATATCTGTTGTTCCATTTTGTTAAGCACAAGATAAAAAAATTATTAGGGTGGATTGTTGTCTGAAATTATTTGTTGCTGGTAGCATTGTATTTTACAGTATATAAAAAAAAAGTAAAAAAAAAAACTGTAAAAAAAACTAAACAAAAAAAAAAAACTGGACACTCAGCGTTGAAAGCACGCATTCCATTTCATCAATTATCTTCAGGGCTAATTCACCTGGGATGCCCATCATGAAGAGCTGTCACGGTTCACCTTTGTCAGCAGACAATGGTTTTTGCTTTGTTGTCACAAGTAATTTTAGTTTAGACAGGTATCAGCAGATTAATCACATAAAAGAACCCTGGATATTGGCATGTAAATGATGGGCCACCTCAAAGAGAACCTTAATTAACATATAAATGTATTGTTTTGTTTTCCCTACCTGTTCTTTTCAAATAAAAAAAAAAAAACACTAAGTAGCAAGACTGGCTTTTCGGAGGTAATGCACTACAAAAATGGCCTTTCATGGTATTTTAGTTGCAATATTTTGGCAGCTTTGAAAGGATTAAGAAGGCATAGGCAGGTACAGCGTCCAGATCAGATTGAAGTGATACGACAGTTGATGGAGGGACGTGCTCTAAATTAAGCAATAAATTCTTAAAAGCCACATAAACATTTTTAATTTGGATTCTCTTACAATAAAGCAGTTTTTAAAAATGGATATAAAATATATTTGTATAACACAAGCAAGGAACGTGCTCTAAAATTAAGCTATAAATTCTTAAAAGATACATAAAATTTTACTTTGGATTCCCTTACAATAAAGCATTTTTTTGTCTTTTTTTTATTGGTTTATCTAGATGGACTTGTGTCTTATTTTTCAACCTAACTTTGTAACTATGTAAAAATGGATATAAAATATATTTGTGTAACACAACCAAGGAACGTGCTCTAAATAAAGCTATCCATCCTTAAAAGATACATAAAATTTTTTTACCTTGGATTCCCTTACAACAAATCATTTTTTTTTCTTTTTTTTAATGGTTGAACTACATGGACTTGTGTCTTATTTTTCAACCTAACTTTGTAACTATGTAAAAATGGATATAAAATATATTTGTATAACACAATCAAGGAACGTGCTCCAAGTTAAGCTACACATCCTTAAAAGATACATAAAAAAAAAATATTTTGGATTCCCTTACAATAAAGCAGTTTTTTTTTTGTTTTTTTTATTGGTTGAACTAGATGGACTTGTGTTTTTTTTTTCTTTTTTTTAACCTAACTTTATAACTATGTAAAAATGGATATAAAATATATTTGTATAATATAACCAAGGAACAAGCTCTAAATTAAGCTATACATCCTTAACCACTTTACCACCGGAGGATTTTGCTGTCTTCCGTCCAGGCCACTTTTTGCGATTCGGCGCTGTGCGAATTTAACTGACAATTGCGCGGTCGTGCGATGCCTTACCCAAACGAAATTTACGTCCTTTTTTTCCCACAAACAGAGCTTTCTTTTGGTGGTATTTGATCACCTGTGCGATTTTTACTTTTTGCGCTATAAACAAAAAAATAGCGTTTATTTTGAAAAAATAACAATATTTTTAACATTTTTTTATATGAAATTTCCCCCCAAAAAAATGTAAAAATCTAATTTTTTTAAAATTTTTGGCCAATTTGTTTTCTGCTACCTATGTTTGGTAAAAAAAAATTGCAATAAGCGTATTTTGATTGGTTTGCGCAAAAGTTATTGCGTTTACTAACTAAGGGAAAGATTTCTGTCATTTTTGGTGTTTTTTTTTTTTAACGCGTAATGGCGGCGATCTGCGATTTTTTTTTGCGGGACTGCGACATTGCGGCAGACAGATCGGACCCTTGACTGACATTTTTGACACTTTTGGGGGTACCAGTGACATTACTACAGTAATCAGTGCTATATATATGCACTGTTACTGTAAAAATGACACTGGCAGGGAAGGGGTTAATTTTATTGGAGAGGGAGGGGTTAATGTATGCCTGGTGCTTACTGACGTGTGGGGGGGGGGGGAGGTGACTGTGTGATAGAAGGACAGATCGGATGTCCAGCTATGCTGAACACTCCGATCTGTCAGTCCCTGTCACTATGGAGATCCGCACGCTCTGTTTACACAGGCGGGCGGATCTCCACACTAGATTCCCCGACGATCGGGGCAGAGCAGCGGCGATCGCCGCTGCTCCTCCCCTGGCCAGACTCCCGCTGTGACTGAACACAGCGGGAGCGAGCCTCCGGCGGCGCGCGAGCGCCGCCCACAAGGGGCGGAGTCCAGCGACGTAGGTCTACGTCGCTGGACGGGATCGTGCCACATTGCCGCAGTAGCAGCAATGTGAGCAGGGCGGAAGTGGTTAAAAGATACATAATTTTTATTTTTTTTTACCTTGGATTCCCTTACAAAAATCTTTTTTTTTTCTTATTTTTTATTGGTTGAACTAGATGGACTTGTGCCTTTTGTAACTATGTAAAAATTTATGTAACATATATTTGTGTAACACAACCAAGGAACATGCTCTAAATTAAGCTATGCATCCTTAAAGATATATACATTTTTTTTACCTTTCATTACCTTACAATAAAGCATTTTTTTTGTCTTTTTTTATTGGTTGAAATAGATGGACTTGTGTCTTTTTTTTTTTTAACCTAACTTTGTAAAAAAAAATTATTTTGGATTCCCTTACAATAAGGCAGTTTTTTTTTTTGTTTTTTTGTTTGTTTTTTTTTTTTTACTGGTTGAACTAGATAAACTTGCAACTTTTTTCAATCTGAATAACTATGTAAAAATTGGTATAAAATGTATTTGTATAGTACAAAAATAGATATAAAATATAGTTGTATAACACAACAAAGGGACATGCTCTAAATTGAGCTATAAATTCTTTAAAAAAAAAAACATAATTTTTTTTATTTTGTATTCCTTTACAATAAAGCGTTTTTTTTTTTTTACTGAATGAACTAGAGAAACGTGTGTCTTTTTTCAACCTGACTAACTATGTAACTATGTAAAAATTGGTATAGTACAAAAATAGATATAAAATATAGTTGTATGACACAACCAAGGGACATGCTCTAAATTAAGCTATAAATTCTTTAAAAAACATACATTTTTTTATTTTGTATTCCCTTACATTAAAGCAGTTTTTAAAAAAATGGATATAAAATATATTTCTTGTTTGAATAACACAACCATAATTGCATACACATAAAATCAGCATTGCATTGTAATTAGCTATAAAAAAAGACTAAACAAAATAATAAAAGTATGATTATAATGTCTGCAATTGTTCTAACATAATTACTGACATTTGAAACATGTTAAAAAGAAATTTACAACAGGAATTGCATTTTATTCTGCATTTTTTTTTAAATATATTAATACCCACAGAACAATTATCTTAGAAAAAGAGAACGATGGTACTTCATAGAATAATTGCTTTAATTTCATTTACCTTTCTGCATGTTTAATTATAATTTTTTTTTTTAAATAAAAAAATTGTAGTAATTGTGTAATTATATTTATTGAAGTTTTAGGATGAGCATATTTAGAACTAGAAATAGAAAAGTAGTGGGTAATAACGTGGTACAAGAACTTGACTATTTTGTGATATTTTTTCCTTTCATTTTTAACAATATCAAAATAAGTTTTGCGCACTTTGCTGATGTCTTCTAAAGAATTAATTGTTTTGGAAACCATTGTTTCTCAAGAAAAAAATTCCCTCTTTGGTTATGATTGCGGAGTAACAGTAAGGCCTATTGGTCTCTACTACAAGGTTTTGTTTGTTTTGTATTGCTTGGGGATACGTTGGGTGGAACTATGCTTCATAACATTCGTAGTGGTTACTGGTCATTGCTATCATCTACAGTAAATCAATGAATGCTGCATTGCCCTGACATTCAATAGAAAAAGCTTTAAAAAAAATTCTAATGACTCCAAGCATTCGCAACGTGTGGCTACCTGCATTGATTGAACTGTTGACAAACAGGCCTGTTTCCCAATCTATAGTCATTAAGGAACCACCCAGCCTTAAAACTATTAAATGTAGTCATAATAAAATGACGCAAGGCGTGCCAAGATTGTAAAAAAAAAAAAAAAAAAAGGTACATGATTACATGTGATTATATAATTGTGTCAACAATTGTATTAATGTATATATCATTGTAGATAAAAGCTTCATAAATTAGAAGGATAAATTACAGTCGTTTATGTAATTTAGGGTAATTTTATGATTTTTTTATTAATATAATGATCTAATATATAGTATTTTTAATGTAGAACTAAAAAGATATCTTATAAATATATATATATATATATATATATATATATATATATATATATATATATATTTATATACATATATACAAATATTCAATCAGAACAGTTACCACCTATATAACAACTAAATCAACATTACTGCAATATGTATTTTTTTTTTTTTTTTTTTTAGATAAAGGTCATTTTTATTTTGGGGAAGTATTTATTAAGGATATATAGCATATTTAATGTAGAACTAGAAAGATATATTTTATATATATATATATATATATATATATTTATATACATACATACAAATATTCAATCAGAACAGTTACCACCTATATAACAATTAAATCAACATTATTGAAATATGTATTTATTTATTTTTTTTAGATATTTTTTAGATAAAGGTCATTTTTATTTTGGGGAAGTATTTATTAAGGATATATAGTATTTTTAATGCAGAACTAGAAATATATATATATATATATATATATATATATATATATATATATATATATATATATATTTATATACATATATACAAATATTCAATCAGAACAGTTACCACCTATATAACAATTAAATCAACACTATTGCAATATGTATTTTTTTTTTTTTAGATATTTTTTAGATAAAGGTCATTTTTATTTTGGGGAAGCATTTATTAAGGATATATAGTATTATAAATGTAGAACTAGAAAGATATATTATATATATATATATATATATATATATATATATATATATATATATATATATATATATATAAATATATATATTTATATACATATATACAAATATTCAATCAGAACAGTTACCACCTATATAACAACTAAATCAACATTATTGCAATATGTATATATATATATGTATTTTTTTTTTTTTTAGATATTTTTTAGATAAAGGTCATTTTTATTTTGGGGAAGTATTTATTAAGGATATATAGTATTATAAATGTAGAACTAGAAAGATATATTATACATATATATATATATATATATATATATATATATATATATATATATTTATATACATATATACAAATATTCAATCAGAACAGTCAGTCACCACCTATATAACAACTAAATCAACACTATTGCAATATGTATTTTTTTTTTTAGATATTTTTTAGATAAAGGTCATTTTTATTTTGGGGAAGCATTTATTAAGGATATATAGTATTATAAATGTAGAACTAGAAAGATATATTATACATATATATATATATTTATATACATATATTCAATCAGAACAGTTACCACCTATATAACAATTAAATCAACATTATTGCAATATGTATTTTTTTTTTTTTTTTAGATATTTTTTAGATAAAGGTCATTTTTATTTTGGGGAAGTATTTATTAAGGATATATAGTATTATAAATGTAGAACTAGAAAGATATATTATACATATATATATATTTGTATACATATATACAAATATTCAATCAGAACAGTTACCACCTTTATAACAACTAAATCAACATTATTGCAATATGTATTTATTTATTTTTTTTAGATATTTTTTAGATAAAGGTCATTTTTATTTTGGGGAAGTATTTATTAAGGATATATAGTATTTTTAATGTAGAACTAGAAATATATATATATATATATATATATATATATATATATATATATATATATATATATATATATATATTTATATATATATTTATATACATATATACAAATATTCAATCAGAACAGTTACCACCTATATAACAATTAAATCAACATTATTGCAATATGTATTTTTTTTTTTTTTAGATATTTTTTAGATAAAGGTCATTTTTATTTTGGGGAAGTATTTATTAAGGATATATAGTATTATAAATGTAGAACTAGAAAGATATATTATACATATATATATATATATATATATATATATATATATATTTACATACATATATATATATATATATATATATTTATATACATATATACAAATATTCAATCAGAACAGTCAGTCAAACAAACAAAAAATAATCAAGAAAAGTACACACATTTGGTTTTTGTTAATTATGAGAGAGAATTACCATTTTTTTCCTAAACTTTATAATAAAAATGTTACCATTTTTTTTTTTAGATTTAAAATAAAGTTTAATCCAGTTTTTTCTTTCGTCAGAGTGCATTTCCAAAGAGGTTTGTATATTTATTGCTAGCTAAAGGCAAGACAAAATTCGAGCTAAGTGTTCTAAACACTTGTGATCAAATCTTATCCTAGAGCAAAAAAAGTAAAGGTGTGAAATCATAGCCTCTGTTTGAACTGTGGAATAGTGTTGGCACTCCCATTGTGTTTACATGTTTGTTAAATTCATTTTTTTTTTTTTTAAATCCTCTCCAAGCCTAATAGATTACAATCAATGTAGTCTTTAAAGTGTTAGCCTGAACCTCGAGGAAAGACTTTCCTGACAACTCAAAAATGGCTTCCAGCAATTTAAATGATTTAACCTTCTCACAGGTCGGGTAGTAGAGTGAACTGTAAACCTTTTTTCTTTTTTTTTTAAAAAAAGTGCTAATAGTCTACATGGCCTGAAACTAGGAATTTTATTTTTAAAAAGTGTAAAATTGTGAGGAACTATCCATCAACATTTTGAGTGATAATTTTTTTTTAATTTACACTAACAGTTTTTCAGTGCGAGCTCTCAGGGATCTACCCCCTACTTGTAGGTTCAAGCAGTATTCATATGCACAGGTTTAAATTTTTTTTTTTAAATATTAAGACAAATCTTAACTGCATATCTGTCTTAGCAACCCTTTGTGAATTAGTACTGCTTGGATCTAGAACGTGGGGGTAGTCTCAAAAATTTTACTTTAGCGCAATTAAAAAAAAAAAAGTTTTATACACGGTACATACAGTACAATGACCTTCAACATTTTAATATTTTTATGTTTATTAAAAATCATAATAAACATCATTATGAAGTTAATGTACCCATTTTTGTAAATTTTTACACTTTAATTAAAATGTTTAATTTTTTTTTATTTTTTTTTTCTTTGATTAAAAACTTTATTGAAAAGTTTTTAAATACAACAATAGTACAGATGTAGTTAGCATTTGTATATTACAAAACACTTATACATATGTGTATTTATCATAGAAAAACACAATTCAACAAAAATAGGGTTTACCTATGGAACGTGTTTTTTTTTTGATCAGTAGACAAAACTTGATATTCATTGTACGGACTTGTTTTGATCTGGTAACATCTATGATATTCTTAAAGATATGATTCATCTATACTGTTATTTTTTTGTTATATACATTTTTTGTTCATTTTATTAAAAAAAAAAATGTTGAATTTTAAACTTTAATAAAGAAAGTGTAAGGTAGGCAATAAAAGTCGCACCCCTTTTGGTGTTTTCCATACAAAAAAAAATAAATAAAAGTTTTTCTGTGCATTTCTCAAGAAACAACTAGTTCAGAGTCATGTGAATTCTTAGCATATTTGAAGCCGTACTTTATAATGTTCTTTTTTTTTTTAACATATTTTACTTGTTTTTGATATTTTACATCTGAAATGTGATACTTCAGTAAAGACGGAGTATAATATGTTATGCGTTTCACAAATTTAAAAAATGTCTAAATGTTTTTTTTTTGCTTTTTTTTTGCAGACTTTCTGGGTTATGTTACACGGCACAAGGATTGTATTTTTAGTCAAAAAATGAAAATCAACTATTGGACCTGAACTCTAATATAGTCTGATATTTAATTTCCTAAAGCGCTGTATATGACAAAGAATTGCCTTTTTTTTTTTTTTTTTTACTGGCATTTCCAAAAGTTACAAAATTACAGTTTTAAGTGCAAATTTCATTATTTAGGCTATAAACGAGTAGAATATGCAATTAGCAATGTGATTTAAGATAGATATTAAGGCAAAAAAATAAAATAGCTTATTTTATTTTTGATATAGCATGTAATTAACTGAGGGACAGAACTCAGGAGGACAAGAAATTGCCTCTCACAGTGACACTTACAGCAGATCACCGACACGACACGTCCCCTCCTGAGTCACAGTGACAGCAGCTTTCCTCGACAGGTGGTCCCTTAAGTCCTCTCCAGTCCAAACAGCACTGACAGTCCCGGTTTGTTTTGCTCCCGTCCCGCAGACTCTCACGCTCGGCTCCGGCCGCTCTGTTTGGCTCCCTTGCACCATGACATCACATGGCACACTCAGGCACCCCCACCGCCAGACCTGTCCTCTGCCGGCACTACCTGAACACACTTTAGCAGGCACTCGGATGGTCAGATTTAGGACCGTAACTGGGCAGCACAGCCATATTTTTTCCTGTCACTGGCATTGACTGGCAGGAGAAAAATGCCTGATTTTTAGTGGCTGCCAGTAAAAATACTGAGAGTTGGCAACACTGATTGGTAGAAAGCTGTCACCATATGAAAGCAAGTGCCTCTGGTGCAGCTCCACATGTGTGGGGGTGATCTGTACTGGGGGAGCTGCACTGGTGGGAGGAAGATCTGCACTGGGAGGGAGTTGTACTGCTGTAGGGAGATCTGTAACAGGGCAACTCTACTGGTAGGGGGAGGCCTGTAATGGTGGATGAAGGTCTGTACTTTGGTAGGGGGGGGACCAATGTTGGGGGGAGATCTGCACTGTCAGGAGCTGTAATGGTGAGGGTGAGATCTGTACTGGGGGAGCTGTGTTGGTGGGAAGAGGGAAATATGTACTGGTGGAGCTCTACACGTGTGGGGGTAATGTGTACTGGGGGAGCTGTACTGGTGGAAGGAGGTCTGTAATTATGGAGGGAGATCTGTACTTTGGGGGGGGGGGCAGGGAGGAGACCTGTGTTGGGGGAGATCTGCACTGTCAGGAGCTGTAACGATGAGGGGAGATATGTATGTACTGGGGGAGCTGTATTGGTGGGATGAGGAAAATCTGTACTGATGGAGCTCTACACATGTGGGGGTAATCTGTACTGGGAAAGTTGTACTAGTGGGAGGAAGAGCTGCACTGGGAGAGAGGTGTACTGGTGTTGGGAGATCTGTAACAGGGGAATTGTACTGGTGGGAGGAGGTCTGTAATTGTGGAGGGAGATCTGCACCTTGGGGGGGGGGAGACCTATGTTGGGGGAGATCTGCACTGTCAGGAGCTGTAATGGCGAGGGGGAGATCTGTACTGGGGGAGCTGTATTGGTAGGAAGAGGGAAATCTGTACTGGTGGAGCTCTACACATGTGGGGGTAATCTGTACTGGGGAAGCTGTACTGGTGGGAAGAAGATCTGGGGAACTGTACTGGTGGGGGGAGTTCTGTAATTGTCGAGGGAGGTCTGTATCTTGGAGGGAGATGTGCACTGTCAGGAGCTGTAATGGTGAAGGGGAGATTTGTACTGGGGGAGCTGTATTGGTGGCAGGGGGAAATCTGTACTGGTGGAGCTCTGCACATGTGGGGATAATCTGTACTGGAGAAGCTTTAATGGTGGGAGGAAGATCTGCACTGGGAGGGAGTTGTACTGGTTTTGGGAGATCTGTAACAGGGGAACTGTTCTGATGGGGGGAGGTCTGTAATGGTGGCGGGAGATCTGTACAGGGGGGACCTGGAGTTTTGTACTGGGGGAATCTGTACTGGTGGGGAACTCTACTGGGGGGAATCTGTACTGGAGGGGGAATTTTGGCTTGGGAAAGGAAGTAATTTTTGTTGTACTTTGTCTACTGGCCTGCATGTTATGCACTCCTGACCTCTGTACTCTGTACATAACAGACCACCAATCTCTGCACTCTGTGCATTGATCACTCCTGACCCCTGTGCTCAGTGAATTACGCACTCCTGGCCCCTGCTCCTAGGGTGTTACACACTCCTGACCCCTGCTACTAGGGTGTTACACTCCTGTGGCACTCTGGTACTGTATATGTTACTATGTGCACAGTGAGTAGGCTTTACACAGTGTGGGTGCACAATGAGTACATTTTAAGCCTCCACCACTATTGGCGCAACCTCACCACACTTACATATCTCTGCACCATGCTCCATGCACTGCATACGCCTCCTAATTGTTTCGTTTCCTCCACCCACCCAAGGCTGAATCTCCCTAGAAAACAAATATAACGTATCTACAGCCCTGGAAATGTTACCACAATTTTTATTACTGGTGAGCTTGGAAAATGTATGGAGAGTTTCCAGTCAGGGATCTACATTTTCTGTATTACTATTCTTCAGGATCAACAACAGACTGCCTTTTATTCTCAGAATTCACGCTAAAGTAAACAATGTTGGGCAAAGAAACAGATGAATTTTAATGCCACTTTCCTAACAGTAGGCAATTACCTTTCCTTTCCTTCCCGGCAGCTCTATACAGCCACCGGGATCAAAGAAAATACCAGGAACTTTCTTATATGAAGAAGCATGTGCCTCACTTAACCTTTTATTTAAAGTCACAGCTCTGGGGTTTGGTGGTTAGTCTAGAGCAGTCTTATGGGGGTGGGGAGATAGACCTCAGCCCTGTGTAAGCTCTGATTAAAGCAAAGTGGAACTTACACATTGCTCCCTTTCTTTGCTTCCATTGGCAGAACAGAGCACCCGGGGCGACAGAAAGGAAGGTGTATACAATATATCAGTGATGGTGAACCTTGGCACCCCAGATGTTTGGGAACTACATTTCCCATGATGCTTTACTACACTGCAGAGTGCATGAGCATCATGGGAAATGTAGTTCCAAAACATCTGGGGTGCCAAGGTTCGCCATCACTGCACTATATTGTCAAGCGAATGGGGACGCCTGCATGTAGGAGGGCATCAAACGTTTGCTTTTGGGTCCAATAATTTTTAGTTACACTTCTGATTAGGGGGTCCTATATAATTGAATGTCTCCCAGTGAAAGGGACACAACAATCAACATTCTAACATCCCCTATAAATAACGGGAGACAGCAAGAGCAGTAGTAAATGGCAAAATAATAACATATGTCTCCAAAATAAAAAAAAACCTTCCGACAAGGCAATAAAAATGAAACTGTGAAACAATTCCTCTGAACAAAATAGGATGGGTTGGTAACCAGGAACAAGAAACTTTGATATAAAATGAGATTGCTAAAAGTTTTTTTTTTTAGATTTAAGGATTTAATGCAGCAGTAAGTCAGGAACAAATGCTTCTAAATCTACTGAAAGGTTAGAGATACCGGACACCAACCATCGATCTCAACAATGAAATCGATGAACCAAAACATCACCCTAAACAAAAAATTCAGGTGACATCTTAAAAGAAGGGAATGACTCTTAATCACTTCCGCTTCAGAAGGTTTTACCCCCTTGATGACCAGGCCATTTTTTTTCAATTCGGCACTGCGTTACTTTAAGGAAAAATTGTGCGGTCGTGCGACGCTGTACCCAAATAAAATTGATGTCCCTTTTTTCCCAAAAATAAGAGCTTTCTTTTGGTGGTATTTGATCCCCTCTGCGGTTTTTAGATTTTGCACTATAAACAAAAAAAGAGCGACAATTTTGAAAAAACTCAATATTTTTTACTAGCTGCAATAAAACATTCCCAATAAAATTTAAAAAAAAAATCTAATTTGTATTCTGCTACATATTTCTGGTTAAAAATAAATCCCAAAAAGCGTATTATAAATAGTTTGCATCAAATAGGATGAATTTGAGCAGAGACTTCGAGCCAGGCCTTCTCGTTCAACATGAGTGCCGGACATCAAAAATACGCTTCTGGAAGATTGGTCAAACATTCCCATAGACACACTCCTAAACCTTGTGGACAGCCTTCCTTGAAGAGTTGAAGCTGTTATAGCTGCAAAGGGTGGGCCAACTCAATATTGAACTCTACGGACTAAGACTGGGATGCCACTAAAGTTCATGTGCATGTAAAAGCAGGCGTCCCAATACTTTTGGTAATATAATATATTTGGCATCACATCCTAATTCAAGCAGTAAAACCGAAAATGGTTAAAAATTTTAGACTTTACGGTGCCAATTATAGCCCTAGAAAAAGCGCTTCTGGAAGAATGGTTGGACATTCCCATAGACACACTCCTAAACCTTGTGGACAGCCTTCCCAGAAGAGTTGAAGCTGTTATAGCTGTAAAGGGTGGGCCAACTCAATATTGAACCCTACAGACTAAGACTGGGATGCCATTAAAGTTCATGTGTGTGTAAAGGCAGGCGTCCCAATACTTTTGGTAATGTGGAGTTGAAGCTGGTATAGCTGCAAAGGGTGGGCCAACTAAATATTGAATCCTACGGACTAAGACTGGGATGCCATTAAAGTTCATGTGTGTGTAAAGGCAGACGTCCCAATACTTTTTGTAATATGGAGTTGAAGCTGGTATAGCTGCAAAGGGTGGGCCAACTCAATATTGAACCCTACAGACTAAGGCTGGGATGCCATTAAAGTTCATGTGTGTGTAAAGGCAGGCGTCCCAATACTTTTGGTAATGTGGAGCTGAAGCTGGTATAGCTGCAAAGGGTGGGCCAACTAAATATTGAATCCTACGGACTAAGACTGGGATGCCATTAAAGTTCATGTGTGTGTAAAGGCAGACGTCCCAATACTTTTTGTAATATGGAGTTGAAGCTGGTATAGCTGCAAAGGGTGGGCCAACTCAATATTGAACCCTACAGACTAAGGCTGGGATGCCATTAAAGTTCATGTGTGTGTAAAGGCAGGCGTCCCAATACTTTTGGTAATGTGGAGCTGAAGCTGGTATAGCTGCAAAGGGTGGGCCAACTCAATATTGAACCCTATGGACTAAGACTGGGATGCCCTTAAAGTTCATGTGTGTGTAAAGGCAGGCATCCCAATACTTTTGGTAATATGGAGTTAAAGCTGTTATAGCTGCAAAGGGTGGGCCAACTCAATATTGAACCCTACGGACTAAGACTGGGATGCCATTAAAGTTCATGTGTGTGTAAAGGCAGACGTCCCAATACTTTTTGTAATATGGAGTTGAAGCTGGTATAGCTGCAAAGGGTGGGCCAACTCAATATTGAACCCTACAGACTAAGGCTGGGATGCCATTAAAGTTCATGTGTGTGTAAAGGCAGGCGTCCCAATACTTTTGGTAATGTGGAGCTGAAGCTGGTATAGCTGCAAAGGGTGGGCCAACTCAATATTGAACCCTATGGACTAAGACTGGGATGCCCTTAAAGTTCATGTGTGTGTAAAGGCAGGCATCCCAATACTTTTGGTAATATGGAGTTAAAGCTGTTATAGCTGCAAAGGGTGGGCCAACTCAATATTGAACCCTACGGACTAAGACTGGGATGCCATTAAAGGTCATGTGCGTGTAGAGGCAGGAGTCCCAATTCTTTTGGTAATATAATATATTTGGCATCACATCCTAATTCAAGCAGTAAAACCGAAAATGGTTAAAAAGTTTAGACTTTACGGTGCCAATTATAGCCCTACAAAAAGCACTTCTGGAAGAATGGTTGGACATTCCCATAGACACACTCCTAAACCTTGTGGACAGCCTTCCCAGAAGAGCTGAAGCTGTTATAGCTGCAAAGGGTGGGCCAACTCAATATTGAACCCTACGGACTAAGACTGGGATGCCATTAAAGTTCATGTGTGTGTAAATACAGGCATCCCAATACTTTTGGTAATATGGAGTTAAAGCTGGTATAGCTGCAAAGGGTGGGCCAACTCAATATTGAACCCTACGGACTAAGACTGGGATGCCATTAAAGGTCATGTGTGTGTAAAGGCAGGCGTCCCAATACTTTTGGTAATATAATATATTTGGCACCACATCCTAATTCAAGCAGTAAAACCGAAAATGGTTAAACATTTTAGACTTTACGGTGCCAATTATAGCCCTAGAAAAAGAAGAGACGTAGATAGACATTAAAAATACAACATTTTAATACGCATTTTAAGACTAAAAGCTGGTATAAAAACACAATCTACAAACGCATAAAAAAAAAAGAGCGCTAAACCCGCCTGGCACAATATACCACATAAGTATAAACCTATATGGACATCGTAATATAACAAAACAGGGCCAGAAATGCAGGAAGAAGTTCAAAGGTCTCAACGTGTTTCACAACTTGATTGCTTAATCAGGAGACCCTAATATGTCAGGGCACAGATCACAAGTTAATACATTACAAATACATGCAATCATGTCATTTGTCATCAATTTTAGGATACTAAATATTTGTACAATTGTAGCAGTTTGGGAAATATTATTGGCTGAGGGGGGTGGCATGTCTAAGCCTGCAAGAAGCCTCTATAAGGGGGGCTGAGTAAAGTATGGTTGCCAGCTTTTCATGAAGCAACAGTAGCATTTGGGACAGATTTACCAACTTGTATGTTGGGAAACATAAGCTACGTAGTTGATAAGACGCCACCTTGCTTTACGTTTATGCATAAACAATGTCTGCTGTTAGTTGGGCATGGTTTAATTCTGTACTTCAGAAAACAGGATTTCACGACTCATTTAAGAACCTATTGAAGTCAATGTAGCTCTGATCCTGTTATACTTCAAAAGGGAATGAGATATGGATGTCCCTTTTTGTTTTTAAAAACAGTAGCTAATAATGAGCCAAAATAGGCACAGTAGAAGTTTCATTAGCACAGTATATAGAATATTTCATTCTATTTGTTCATAAGTCAATTTTCTTAGTCCCCCAAAATCTTGGACAAAATAAATGATTTTGGATCCATCCAGCAGAGTGCGCCAAACTGCTCAAAGCAACTTACTGTATCTTGAAAAAAGTTATGCCTAAAATAATCCAAACAGAGAAGTTTTTTCTATTCTGGATAATCTGTGTGTGCATGTGGATGGGACGGTCTGGACATTTTTGGGCCGTCTCATGTATTTGTGGTTGTCTGGGCCAAGTGGATCTATCAATGACATCACAGGTGTCCTCCAACCCAGTGACATCCTACGGTTGGAGGAATCCGTCTAAGTTTGAAAATCTTCCTCAATTGTTTTTGGATGATATGCTTGCAACCACTCTTTGCTCAACCTCCGTCCAGAGGCGTACCTAGGGTCTCCAGCGCCCTTGGCGAGGAGCTGTATCGGCGAGGGGGGGGGGGTGACAGAGAGAGAGAGGGGGTGACAGACTGTAACGCTCCTGCGTTTTCTGAACAATGTGGATTTGCAGCTGCAGAAATACTCCACTCAGTAGTCATGTAGAGAAACGCTGAGATACCAATCCCAACTCCCAAGACTCATCACTGTGGATAGTCTCTGATTCAGCATACAAATATACACACTCAATAAGATGTTCCTGGAGTGATCTATGTATATAGTAGTATAGTGGTGATAGGCTGAAGAGACAGGTTTAAGTAGAGACAATAGTTGACAGACACTTGAGAGGAATGTTCTTGAGAATGAGATGGTAACAGGAAGGATGCAGATAGGTTAGCAATCATGTATGGTAGTAGATGATAGGATAGCAGATGACATACAGGAGAGACTAACCCAGTGCAAGGATAGATGTTAGTAGACTCAAGAGCTAGCAATCTAGATAGTGCAGATGATAGTAACAGTCCTTAGTATGCAGAGCTAGATAGTGTAAGCTTTAGTATGAAGGTTTATGGAGGATTCCCCTGCGGGGTACTTATCACTAGTAGCAAGCAGTAGTAGAGAGGTTCGGTATGAGCGGGTGATCCGGTAGCGGGATACAGGGATCAGCAGCGAGGTTCCGACAGCGAGGTATGCTTGCAAGTATGTGAGCTTCAAGGCAGGTTATGCGGCGTTGAACGAACAATGTTAGTGAGACCGCCGGCAGTTGAAATAGCCGCTCTTGCGGCGCTCAATGATGACAGCATCGGTCTTAAAGGTGTATGCGCACCTTACCAAAAGAGAATGGTGGGGCGCATACACTAAGGAAAGTGGAATTAGGGTACCAAAGGTACCAGAACATTACAGTACCCCCCCCTTAAGGCCGGCTCCTGAAGGCCTCTGGAGCTGGTTTTTCCGGGTATTTCGCATGAAAATTGCGAATTAGTCTAGGGGCATGTATGTCAGAGGTATTTAGCCAGGTGTCGTCTTGGGGCCCATAGTTCTTCCATCGGACTAGATATTGGAGTCTTCTTCTGTGGATACGAGAATCCAGAATCTCTTTTATCTCATATTCTTCTCCACCTTCAACTTGTACAGGAGGTGGAGGTGGGATAGTAGGCCTTATTCCTTGGTCAGGAACATGGGGCTTCAGTAGCGATACATGGAAGATGGGATGTATTTTGAGGTCTGTTGGTAATGTGAGCTGTACTGCAGCTTTTCCAATAAGTTTCCTGATTGGGAAAGGTCCCAAGAACAGAGGCCCAAGCTTTTTGCTAGGGATCTTTAATCTTAAGTTTTTTGTTGAGAGCCAAACGAGGTCCCCAATAGCATACTGAGGAGAAGGTCTTCTACGAAGATCATAGTACTTCTTTTGTTGACTATGAGCGTGTGAGATGGTAGTATTAAGTAAATCCAGAGAGTCCTTTATTTGGGTAAGATAGTCTGAGGCTACTGGGTTATTTGAAGGAAGGATGCGTGGTGGAAGAATAGTGGGATGAAACCCATAGTTCAAGTAGAACGGACTCTGTTTGGTCGTACTGTGGGTTGCGTTGTTGTAGGCAAATTCTGCCAGAGGGAGGAGATCCACCCAATCATCCTGTTGGTATGATGTGTAACAACGTAAATATTGCTCGATGCACTGGTTGACTCTTTCAGTCTGTCCGTTGGTCTGAGGATGGTAGGGAGAAGTGAGCTTCCGCTCAATTCGTAGTATGTGACATAGTTCTTGCCAGAACTTGGAGATGAATTGCGATCCACGGTCAGACAAAAGAGTTTTCGGAATACCATGTAACTTAAAGACATGTTTCATCAGTAGTTCCGCTGTTTGTTTGGACGAAGGTAGTCTGCGAATAGCAACGAAATGTGCCATTTTTGTCAGATGGTCCACTGACACCAAGATGGTATTAAATCCTTTGGAAGGAGGTAGTTCTACTATAAAGTCCAAGGACACAACTTCCCATGGAGTCTGGGGTATTGGTAGACTGCATAGTAGACCGGATGGTTTTGTAGTGTCTATTTTGGACCTGGCACAGACGTTGCATGAAGAGACGAATTTCTGTATAGATGTCTTCATGTCAGGCCACCAGAACTGCCTGGTAAGCAAATTAAGAGTCTTTGTCATACCCATATGTCCTGCCATAGGCACATCATGCGACAATTCCAAGATCTTGGTGCGCATGGTAGGGGGTATGTAAAGTTTGTCGTTGTAGTAGAGGAAGCCTTCTGCATCAGTACTTAGTTGTGGTGGGGGTGAATCCAAACTTATACTGTGCAGAACCTCTTCCTTCAAGGAACGGACAACCTCAATAATACGCTTGTAGGGTATTATAGGAACGGAAGGGATTTCGAAGTAATTATCTTCAGTTAGTCGTGATAGCGCATCCGCTTTTTTATTCTTGTCTGCAGGTGTATAGGTCACTAGAAAGTTAAACCTTAGGAAGAATAGTGACCATCGTACCTGCCGGTGGGAGAGGGTTTTGTTAGTCTGAAGATATTGAAGATTTTTATGATCTGTATATATGAGTATTGGTAATCGGGTGCCTTCAAGTAGATGTCGCCAATTCTCCAGAGCCAGTTTTATAGCAAGCAGTTCCTTTTCACCCACTGGGTAATTTACCTCTGGACTGCTTAAAGATTTAGAGAAGAAGGCGACTGGATGGAGTGGTGAAGTATTAGTTGGTCGTTGGGAGAGTATTGCTCCTACTGCCATGTTTGACGCATCTACTTCCAGAATGTATTGGAGGGATGGGTCTGGATGGCGTAGTATGGGAGCAGAGGTAAAACTTGCCTTTAACAAGTGAAAAGCTTCATTTGCTTCATCTGACTATTTGAATGGTCTCTTAATACTCGTGAGTTGTGTGAGGGGTCTCACAATGGCAGAGAAGTTCTTGATGAACTTCCTATAGAAGTTTGAAAATCCAAGGAATCGCTGTAGTGCTTTGCGTGTGGTTGGTATAGGCCAATCCTGAATACAGGATATCTTACTCATATCCATCTTGATTCCTGTTTTGGATATGATGTATCCTAGGAATAGTACTTCTTCTTTATGAAATAAGCATTTTTTTCGTTTCACGTATAGGTTGTGTGCAAGCAATCTGGATAACACAAGTCTTACATGTTTTATATGTTCAGACAAGGATCGTGAATAAATAAGTATATCGTCCAGATATACCACAACACAGACATCAAGTAAGTCTCTAAAGATATCGTTTATAAATCGTTGGAAGGCTGCGGGAGCGTTACATAGCCCGAATGGCATTACAAGATATTCGAACAATCCGTATCTGGTTCTGAATGCTGTCTTCCACTCATCTCCATCACGGATTCGGATTAGATTGTATGCCCCTTTCAGGTCCAATTTTGAAAAATAGGTAGCTCCACGCACTTGCTCAATGAGCTCAGGGATAAGCGGTAGAGGATAGCGATCTTTTATTGTAATGGCGTTCAATTGCCTATAGTCGATAAAAGGCCTGAGACTTGAGTCCTTATTGCGGACAAAAAAGAGTCCTGCTGCTGTGGAAGAAGTGGAAGGTCTAATAAAACCTTTTGTCAAATTCTCATCCAAGTATTCCTTGAGATGGGAAAGTTCATCCTGTGAAAGAGGATAAACATGACCAAACGGCAATTTGCTATTTGGGAGTAGATCAATAGTACAATCATAATCCCTATGGGGAGGCAGTACTTGAGCATTTTTCTCAAGAAAAACCTCGGACAGATCCTGATAACATAGTGGTGCAATCTCATCTGACACCACAGACAGGATCTTTCCATAAGACGGGAGGTTACACGTACCCTCGCAATAGCAAGAGAGGAAGGCCAGGGTCCGTTTCTTCCAATCTATGGTTGGTTGATGTGTGTGTAACCAGGGAAGTCCCAAAACAATGGGAAAGTGGGGTGAAGGTATTAGGTCGAAGGTGGTGGTCTCCTTATGAGACTCGTTAGTGGTGACTAGGAGTGCTTGTGTCTGATCAGTGATCGGGCCAGAAGATAAAGGAATACCGTTAATAAGACTCACTGAGACAGGTTTAGGTTTAGAAATAATAGGGACTTTATTTAAAACAGGAAAACGTATGTCGATATAATTTCCACAAGATCCTGTGTCGATCATGGCCTTAGTAGTAATCCTGGTCTGGTCCCACTGCAATGTCAAGCGAACAAAAAGGTAAGGGTTAGTAATTGAAGTTGTCAATCCCCCTAGGAGGACATATGAACACTCACCCTTTTTTTTGTAGACAAGGGGACAGACGTTTATTTTGTGATCCGGGGATGCACAGTACAAGCAGAGATTACTAGATCGTCTCCTGGCTCTTTCAGTAGTTGATAGAGGTGGGCGTATGGTTCCTACCTCCATAGGAGTAGGGTCAACGGCCGAAATCCGAGAAGAACTGGATAATGGCATTCCCATTTTTTCAGCCTTTCTTTCTCGTAGCCTTCTATCTATGGTGATACTGAGTTGTATCAAAGCATCCAGGGTTTTCGGCAAATCCGCTCGGGCGAGCTCGTCTTTAACGGCCTCTGATAGGCCAAGTCTAAATTGAGTTCTCAGAGATGCATCATTCCACCCTGAATCAAGGGTCCATCTCTTGAACTCCGCCACAAAGTCTTCCACAGGTCTCCTACCTTGTTTTAAGGACCTCAATTGAAGATCGGCAGTACTCTGCCTATTGGGGTCATCATATAGACTAGCAAGTTCCGCTAGAAATAAAGCGTAGGAGTTGAGAAGCTGATCGTTTTTCTCAAAGAGAGAGTCTGCCCAGGCCCGTGGATCGCCTGTTAGGTAAGAAATAATAGTGCAAACCTTGATATGATCAGTAAGGTAGGTACGAGGTTTTAGCAAGAAAAGTAACTCACATGCGTTTTTGAATTCACTACATTTTTTGCGATCGCCTGTAAATACTAAAGGAGGATTTATTTTGGGTTCAGGGTGCTGAGCAGCGGCAAGTTGTGACAGCCTGGTTACCTGCTGCGTCAGAGCCTGATTGTCTTCTTTTAATTCAGTAAGTGCGTGTATTAACGCAGTTACTTGTTGTTTTAATTGTGTCACCTGAGTGGTTAATTCTGCTGAATCCATTTTAAGGTTCGTTCAATCTGTAACGCTCCTGCGTTTTCTGAACAATGTGGATTTGCAGCTGCAGAAATACTCCACTCAGTAGTCATGTAGAGAAACGCTGAGATACCAATCCCAACTCCCAAGACTCATCACTGTGGATAGTCTCTGATTCAGCATACAAATATACACACTCAATAAGATGTTCCTGGAGTGATCTATGTATATAGTAGTATAGTGGTGATAGGCTGAAGAGACAGGTTTAAGTAGAGACAATAGTTGACAGACACTTGAGAGGAATGTTCTTGAGAATGAGATGGTAACAGGAAGGATGCAGATAGGTTAGCAATCATGTATGGTAGTAGATGATAGGATAGCAGATGACATACAGGAGAGACTAACCCAGTGCAAGGATAGATGTTAGTAGGCTCAAGAGCTAGCAATCTAGATAGTGCAGATGATAGTAACAGTCCTTAGTATGCAGAGCTAGATAGTGTAAGCTTTAGTATGAAGGTTTATGGAGGATTCCCCTGCGGGGTACTTATCACTAGTAGCAAGCAGTAGTAGAGAGGTTCGGTATGAGCGGGTGATCCGGTAGCGGGATACAGGGATCAGCAGCGAGGTTCCGACAGCGAGGTATGCTTGCAAGCATGTGAGCTTCAAGGCAGGTTATGCGGCGTTGAACGAACAATGTTAGTGAGACCGCCGGCGGTTGAAATAGCCGCTCCTGCGGCGCTCAATGATGACAGCATCGGTCTTAAAGGTGTATGCGCACCTTACCAAAAGAGAATGGTGGGGCGCATACACTAAGGAAAGTGGAATTAGGGTACCAAAGGTGCCAGAACATTACACAGACAGAGAGAGAGAGAAGGGGAGTGACAGACAGAAATAGAGGGGGGTGACAGACAGAGAGAGAGTGGGGGGTGACAGACAGAGAGAGAGAGAGGGGTTAACAGACAGAGATAGAGGGGGGGTGACAGAGAGAGACAGAGGGGGATGACAGAGAGAGAGAGGGGGGTGACAGAGAGACAGAGAGGGGGTGACAGAGAGACAGAGAGGGGGGTGACAGAGACAGAGAGGGGGGGTGACAGAGACAGAGAAGGTGGTGACAGAGAGACAGAGGGGGGGGTGACAGAGACAGAGAGGGAGGGAGACAGAGAGGGGGGTGACAGATAGACAGAGAGGGGGGGAGACAGAGAGGGGGGTGACAGAGAGACAGAGGGGGGTGACAGAAAGAGAGGGGGGTGACAGAAAGAGAGGGGGGTGACAGGAAGACAGAGAGGGGGGGGATGACAGAGAGACAGAGAGGGGGGGTGACAGAGAGACAGAGAGGGGGGGTGACAGAGAGAGGGGTGACAGAGACAGAGAGGGGGATGACAGAGACAGAGGGGGGTGACAGAGAGAGAGAGGGGGTGACAAGGAGAGAGGGGGGTTATACGGAGAGAGGGGGTGACAGGGAGAGAGAGAGAGGGGGTGACAAGGAGAGAGGGGGTTACAGGGCGAGAGGGGGTGACAGGGAGAGAGAGAGCGAGAGGGGGGTGACAGGAAGAGAGAGAGAGGGGGGGTGACGGGGTGACAGGGAGAGAGAGAGGGGGTGACAGGGAGAGAGAGGGGGTGATAGGGAGAGAGGGGGGGTGACAGGGAGAGAGAGAGGGGGGGTGACAGGGAGCGAGAGAGAGGGAGTGACAGGGAGAGAGAGGGGAGGTGACAGGGAGAGAGAGAGAGAGGGGGGTGACAGGGAGAGAGAGAGGGGGGTGACAGGGAGAGAAAGGGGGGTGAAGGGAGAGAGTGGGGGATGACAGGGAGAGAGAGTGGGGGTGACAGGGAGAGAGAGAGGGGATGACAGGGAGAGAGAGAGGGGGGTGACAGGGAGAGAGAGAGGTGTCCCCTGGTCAGCTTGTCCTGGGAGTGGAAAGGAGGTTGAAGGTGCTGGTCGGCGCTATGAGTTCCTCTGACAGCCTCAGTGTAATCCCCATCCCCAGCCTGCCACCGCTGAGGCCGATTGATGATATCACGGTCATGTGACCGCTGATCGGCCTCATGTGTGGGCGGGGACAGAGCTCCGGGGGAGCCCGCACTGACGGCGCCTGGAGTGGACACAGGGCTCCAGGATTGGAGCCGCACGCTGCCTGGGGGCGCCAGGGACGCAGGCTGTGGGGAGGGCGCAACAATCATTGCCAACACTTCCAATTTTTTGGCGCCCCCCCGGCCTGCGCCCCTGGTGGGCGCCAATCTGACCAACCCCTTGGTACGCCCCTGCTTCCGTCATAGATGTTACCTGCAGGTTTGAAAAATATATTCCTATTGGCCATTGAGATTTACTTCACCCTTAGAACCAAGATAGGCAAAGTGGACACTGTACTAGCACAGTATGCAGATATCCCTTGCTTGTACATATATCTAGATCAGGGGTCTCCAAACTTTCTAACCAAAGGGCCAATTTACTGTCCTACAGACATTAGGGGGGCCGGACTTTGGCCAACGGGGGGTGGACATTTTCCTGCCATCATTAGGAGTAAACATCACCACATTTTTTTATTAGGGGGAGAAATGGTACCCCATTGTTGATGTCAGAATTGTGTCTTGTATCAGTGGGAGCAATAGAGCCTAAAGGGCCGGATAAGGGCAAGCAAAGGGCTGCCTTTGGCCCCCGGACCGCAGTTTGGAAACCACTGATCTAGATTATCATGTACTGTATTCTACAATATTGGACAAAAATTTTGGATTGTTTCAGTTAGAACCCATTCAGACTAGCGCGACACGACTTTGGGGGGCGACCTGTGAAGTCGCGTGCACCGCAACTTCGGAGCGACTTGCAGAGACTTCACATAATGGAAGTCTATGCAAGTCGCCTCCAGGTCGCCCCAAAGTAGTACAGGACCCTTTTTCTAAGTCGGAGCGACTTGTGTCGCTCCTATTAGAACGGGTCCTGTGCTAATCAATGGACCGTGACCGAGCGCGACTTGTCAGGCTGACAAGTCGCCTGACAAGTCGCAATAATGTGAATGGGCTCTTAAAGCGATATTAAAGGTTTGTTTTTTGTTTTGTTTTTCTAAAACAAACATGTTATACTTACCTGCTCTGTGCAATGGTTTTGCACAAAGCAGCCCTGATCCTTCTCTTCTCGGATCCCCCACCAGCCTTCCCTACCGCCTAGTTTGCTATGGGGGGCACCAAAGCAGGCACACACACAGAGCATGGCTCGGTCCCGCCCCCACTCTCTCCTCATTGGCTCACTGGCTGTGTTTGACAGTAGCAGGAGTCAATAGCTACTGCTACTTTCTCAGCCAATGAGGAGGGAGAGACCCAAGAGAGCAGAGGCTCTCATGCACATAGCTGGATTGCGATGGGGCTCAAGTTTTGAGGGTGTGGGGGGGGGGGGGTTGCTATAAACAGAATGTTTTTTTCCCCCTTTATGCATAGAATGCACTTTAACCACTTCAATACCGGGCACTTTCACCCCCTTCCTGCCCAGGCCAATTTTCAGCTTTTAGCGCTGTTGCATTATGAATGACAATTGCGCGGTCATGCAACACTGTATCTAAACCAAATTTATGTCATTTTTTTCCCCACAAATAGAGCTTTATTTTGGTGGTATTTGATCACTGCTAGGTTTTTTTCTTTTTTGCTAAACAAATAAAAAAAGACCGAAAAGTTTGAAAAAAAAAAAACGTTTTTTTGTTTATGTTATAAAATTTTATAAATAAATACGTTTTTTCCTGAACTGATGAGGCTGCACTGACAGGCACTGATGAGGAAGCACTGATGGGGTGGCACTGATGATGAGGCACTAATATGCAGCACTGATGGGCACTGATAGGCGACACTGATATGCAGCACTGATATGCAGCACTGATTGGCACTGATATGTGGCACTGATAGGTAGCACTGATATGCAGCATTGATGGCCACTGATAGACAGCACTGATGGGCAATAATGGGCACTGGTGGGTGGCACTGATGGCAATGATGGACAGCACTGATGAGGAGGGCACTGACAGGCTCCCTGAGCACTGATTCGCATCCCTGGTGGCCATGGGTGGGCAATCCCTGCTGGCTCTAGTGGCATCCCCGAAGGGTCTGCACTGGTAATCAATGCTCTGATTACCAGCACAGACCCCTACCTGTCAGGAGAGCCACCTGTCAGGCACGAACTGAGGAAAGCCGATCAACGGCACTTTCTATTTATTATGTGACCAGCTGTGATTGGACACAGCTGGTCACATGGTAAAGAGTCTGCGTCATAGGCTCTTTAATGGGATCGGAGATGCCGTAAAGATTCAGTGTGTCAGAGTGACATCATATGACGCCCAGTCAGGATAGTGCAACCACTTTGCGGCCGTCATTTTGCTATATGATGGGTGGGAAGTGGTTAAATCGGAACTGAACCCATCAATTTAACTGTTTACCAAAACAGTTGCATTCAAAGCATGCCATGAATGATAACTGTCACAGTTGCTGGTTCTCTCAACAGAACTGTCAAGCCAACAAATGGTTGGTGTCATAACATGTGCAGCACCATGACAACTGTAGATCAAACAGAGGTGAAGATGGCAGCCTAGTTCATTGTAAAGGATAGGAGAGTTCAGTTTTACGTTAAATGTGGCAAACACCTCCAGCTAACACATCTTGAGCAAAATTATTCTTGCACGAAATAACCCTCCAATTGTCCCCCTGTCCTAAACACAGAAATTCTGTGCCTATATGTTGATTTGATAAAGTGCGCTGTCTCAATTTATTTGTGCCTATGGGTAAATACCCGAAAAAACGACAAATGAAAGGTATAAAGTGCAAAAAATTAAATAAGAAATTATCACTGATCCTAAAACGTCAAATTCCTGCAACACTGTATATAACAGATAAAAGATGAAAAAATGATATATGTAGATCTGTAAACCAATGTGCATATATGATACAAGTGAGGAATCAAGTACAAAAAATGAAAAAAAGTTCCAAGTAAATTCCAAATGATGGAAAAAATAGTCCTAAAAAATTAGGGCTATCTACAGCGCTTGCTAACAATCCAAATGTATAGAATAAATAGTGGGTGTTCAGAATCAATAATTAAATGGATATAAATAAAATATCATAAGTAAATGTATAAATAATTAAATATCAAATCAATTAATATAACATAGTGCGGTATTTTGTGCAAGTGGTGTAAATTAATAAAAGTGATCCAAATAAAATTAAAATTGATAGTAATACGCAAATCAATCAATATTGTGACATGAAAAACAATAAATACAACAACTGGCAATAAAATCAAAAACTGCAATAAATCAAATAAGTAACACAAAAGTCCCAATTGGCTATTCTTCAGTGCAACAAAGTTCTTCCAGATGGGTTTAAAAGTGAAGGTGCTCAGTGATAGGTTTTGTCTCCAATTTTGTGACTTTTTTAAGTGCAGGTGCAGGTTCCTCCTTTCAGTGGTATGTTAAAAGATGGGTGACTTACCAGATGTAACGGGTCTCGTATATCGTATTATATTGAGACCAATCACGCTTGTGGGCCCTCAGGGCCACGGTAGGTCTCCTTGTGATGCCTCCTGGATATGTAGATTAGGGTTTCCTCCTCACCATTCCTCGTATCAGCATACGGTGGATGTATATAAAAAATATAAATGCTTCAAATAATGTGATAAAATTTTAAGAGCTTTTATTCCCCATATAGTGGGTATTCCAATAAAAATCACAACGTACAGCAGGGTAAAAGGTTTGGAAAATCCCAGTGACAGCAGAGAACCGCAGACCAAACAGGAATCAACATAACCACCAATCACGTTTATCTTCCGTAAAACTAAGAGGGGTATATGCTAATGCCAGGAGCCTAGCTAATAAAATGGTTGAGTTGGAAATGTTAGTACATGAGGAGGACATAGACCTTGTGGGAATAACAGAAACTTGGTTCGACCCCTCACATGACTGGCTGGCCAATATCCAAGGGTATTCAGTGTACAGGAAGGACAGGATAGGAAAAAGAGGGGGAGGGGTATGTCTCTACGTCAAGAATAATGTAAAGGTGATAGAGAGGAGTGATATTACGGAAGGGATGAGTATGGAGTTAGAATCCGTATGGGTAGAACTCCATAGGGAAGGAGAAAAGGGGAAAGTAATTGTGGGGGTTTGCTATAGGCCACCTAAACAAGGGGAGGAGGTAGAGCAGGAATTTTTAGCACTTTTGGGTAAAGTGGCAAAGCTAGGATCAGTCATCATATTGGGGGACTTCAATTATCCCGACATTGACTGGGAAGAGGGGACTGCACACTCACAGAAGGCCCGGCTATTCACGGAAACCTTACAGGATAATTACATGTCACAATTGGTGGACTCTCCTACTAGAGAAAACGCAATCCTGGATCTATTGATCACTAATGACCCAGACCTAATCTCGGAGGTAGGGGTCCAGAACAACCTGGGCTCTAGCGATCACAGGATGATCACATTTAGCGTAAATAACAATATAGCAAGGCAAGTGGGGAACATAAGAACCCTTAACTTCAGAAGGGCAAACTTTCCAAAATTGTACTCGTTGATGGAAAGGGTAAACTGGGACCGAGCCCTGGGATCCCTGACCACAGAGGAAAAATGGGAATGCTTTAGGAATATATTAAGCAAAGGCATCTTGCAGTGCATTCCTATGGGAAATAAATTTAGAAGAGACAAAGCCAAACCTGGCTGGCTAAACCATAGCGTTAAAAATCTTATTAGGGGAAAAAAATTGGCCTTCAGGAAATATAAATCAGAAGGCACAGTATTGGCTTTCGACCAATACAAGGAGGCAAATAAGAAAAGTAAACACGAAATCAAGATGGCTAAAATAGACTTTGAGAGACAAATAGCGGAGGATAGTAAAAAAACCCCAAAGAAATTCTTTAAGTATATCAACAGCAAAAAAACTAGGGCAGAGCATATTGCACACATAATTAACGATGATGGGAGGATGGTTACAGAAGACACTGAAAAAGCAACCATGCTGAATGCTTTTTTCTCGTCAGTCTTTACACAGGAAAAGGAGGGGTACACTGACCATGACTGTATGGTTAGTAGTAATACACAGAAAAAGAGGGACATCACATAGCGCAGACCGCTTTAAAAGGCTTTATTCTTAAATAGAATGGTACTCACAAGAAAAGTACTACATCTCGCATGTAATACATGGGCACCGAGACCTCCCAGATGTCCTTAGGGCGTCCCAGCGGTGGACCACCGAATCTATGGCCGTCCTGTCTCCTCCACGGATCGTAGCACGCGCCACCCAGCACGCCACCCGACGTACGTTTCGTCCGATTGGACGTCGTCATGGGGTGTGGCTACAGGGTGCGCCAGTGCTTTCTATAGCGGAGGAGAGAGCCGCCCACCGGAACTGAGTGGCCGGAAGTGAGGTATGCGCTCCAAACGACCGGGAACCACCACTCTGACCGGAAGAGGAAGGGAGAGGAGGGTAACATAATGGGGAAATAGAAGGAAAAATCCCTTCGCAAAACCCCACACTGCGATGTCTCCCCCATCCTTCTAATAAGCAATATACTATAAATGGGATCAACCAAAAAAAGGGCATTAACCCATATACCATATCAGATATATAGATACCCAATATATCATACCACGGCCCGAGGAGAGACAGCGCCATCTATCGGTGCTCCTAGTGTGGAACACCCAAGGTACAAGGAGGTCTCAAAAAACATAAAAATACATACATCAATTGGTAACATAAAATATTAAAAAACATGCATTAAAATGCTACATAATAAAACAAATCCAGAAATATTGTACACATTGAATAAAACTAACAAATATTGCACAGCAAATACCAAGGAGAGGGAGGGGAACGCCAATCTAGGAATTATTGATATGGGCATTTAGATCCCATTCAATGTTAAGACCCAAGGGGGTATAAGATTTGAGTCTATATATCCAGCTCGTTTCGAGCTTGGAAACCCCTCTCGTTAGATTACTTCCTCTCCAATGTCCTGAAAATTTGTCTATCCCCAAAAACATAGTGCCACTAGGATCCCTATTGTGGCACTCATCATAGTGCCTAGAGAGGCTGTGTTTGGGGAAGCCCTTGACTATGTTGGCCACATGCTCCTTGAGCCTCACATGAAGCTCTCGGATAGTGCGGCCAACATAGTCAAGGCCGCATGGACATCTCACCAGGTAAACCACATACCTGGTGGTACAGGATATAAACGGTTTTATCTTAAAGTCCTGTCCAGAACCAGACTTAAAGGTGTCAACTCGTCTCTTCTTCACCACATTAAGCTGACAGATAGTGCACCTCCTGCATTTATAAAAGCCTCCCATTTGTTGAAAAAAAGAGACCTTTTTTGGGGGATCCCTAATGTTGGGGGCAATCTGCAACCTTAAGGGAGGGACACCCCTATAGATTACCTGAGGCTGGGGAGGTAAGAGGGGGCCCAACACTGAATCATTCCGCAGAATGTGCCAATGGCGCCGAAGAATAGTTTTCACTGAGAAATGTTGAGTGGAGTACGAAGAGAGGAATGCGAAATCAAAAGGACGTTTTAAGTCCCTCTGTTTAGGCTGAAGAAGATCCTCTCTCGCTCTCGAATCAGCTTTTAACAAGGCCTGACTCAAAAGAGACTCATCGTACCCCTTCTCAAGAAATCTCTCTTTAAGGACAGAGGCCTCCTGCAAAAAATCTTCATGACGCGAACAATTACGCTTCAGTCGAAGGAACTGACTGACAGGAACGGACTCCAACCACGACTTGTGATGACAACTCGTGGTATCTATGAATCCGTTCCTGTCAGTCGGTTTAAAGAAAGTAGAGGTAACAATCCGCCCTTCCTCTATACGGATCTTAAGATCCAAAAAATGAATCTCGCTGGCGCTTGATTCATAGGTCAGACTGATGCCCCTATCATTGTTGTTCAGGGATCCCATGAATTCAACCAGGGAATCACCCGTGCCGTCCCATAGGAAGAGGATGTCGTCGATGTACCGACGCCAGAGTACAAGCTCTGGCCTAGGTACACCCCAGACGGCATCCTCTTCCCATTTGGCCATGAACAGGTTGGCCATACTGGGCGCGAATTTCGCGCCCATGGCCACTCCCCTGTTCTGTAGATAATAAGTGCCATTATACCAGAAGTAATTTCGGGACATTGCATAGTCCAGAAGAGAAATAATGAAATCTCTCTGGAAACTCAACAAACTTTCTAACCTCAGATAATGAGACACCGCCTCTCTGCCATGTTGGTGTGAAATTATGGTATACAGGGATGAAACATCCGCTGTTACCAAAATATAATTATCCTGCCAGGTGACATTGCCCAACTCATTAATCACCTGCATGGAATCTCGTAAATACGAGGGCATTTTTACCACCACAGGCTGTAGGAAATGATCGATATATTTGCCCACCCGGGAGGTAACGGAATCGATACCGCTAACTATAGGTCTCCCGGGTGGGCAAATAGGATCCTTATGTATTTTGGGCAAAAAATACATAACGGGTACTCTGGGGGCAGAGGGCACCAAAAAAGCCTTCTCTTTCTTGGTGAGAAGCTTCCTATCAAACCCCTCATTCACCAGGGCAATCAGTTCCTTTTTATATTTGGCGGTAGGGTCACCCCTCAGGGGAATATAAGTGTCCCTGTCTGATAGCAACCTTAGCATCTCTGCGTCATAGGCGGCGGTATCCATAATAACAATCCCGCCGCCCTTGTCCGCAGGCCTCACTATGATATCCCTCCGCTCCTTTAGAGACTTAAGTCCCCTATTGAAAGCGGAATGCATCTCACATTTATTCAACCGAAGTTGATCAATGTCCTTAGCAACCAGATCTCTAAATACAGCCACCGCCGGTGCCACCCCACCCGGGGGGTTGAACGTGGAGGCATTGGAGAAACTGGTGCTTTTAATACCCATATTGTATTCGGTTTTAGATGTGGAAGGGTTCACAGTGAAGTGTCTCTTAATATTGATCTTTCTTACAAACTTCTGAAGGTCTATGAATGTGTCAAACTTATCCAGCTGTTTCGGGGGTGCATATTTTAAACCCCTATTAAGGACACACTTTTCATCGTTAGAGAGTGGGGCGGAACTGAGATTGAAGAGGCCTCCGTCCTTTAAAGACGCCTCTTTTTTCTGGCGGAGTCTCCTCCCCCCTCTTGTCCCCCTTTTTTTCCGTTTTTTCTCCTTTTTGCTTTGGGGGTGACCCCAGGAAAAAAACGTTGATTAGTGTTATTGGTAGGTACATTTTGAAAATGTCTTTCCCTGCCTCCAGAAGCCTGATCATGTTGTGGATGATATACATCCCCCGAGTTACCTGACCAGCCACTCTGCTGATTGGAAGATCCTCCTCCTCCAAAGAGGCGTGAACCCTTCCACATCTAAAACCGAATACAATATGGGTATTAAAGCACCAGTTTCTCCAATGCCTCCACGTTCAACCCCCCGGGTGGGGTGGCACCGGCGGTGGCTGTATTTAGAGATCTGGTTGCTAAGGACATTGATCAACTTCGGTTGAATAAATGTGAGATGCATTCCGCTTTCAATAGGGGACTTAAGTCTCTAAAGGAGCGGAGGGATATCATAGTGAGGCCTGCGGACAAGGGCGGCGGGATTGTTATTATGGATACCGCCGCCTATGACGCAGAGATGCTAAGGTTGCTATCAGACAGGGACACTTATATTCCCCTGAGGGGTGACCCTACCGCCAAATATAAAAAGGAACTGATTGCCCTGGTGAATGAGGGGTTTGATAGGAAGCTTCTCACCAAGAAAGAGAAGGCTTTTTTGGTGCCCTCTGCCCCCAGAGTACCCGTTATGTATTTTTTGCCCAAAATACATAAGGATCCTATTTGCCCACCCGGGAGACCTATAGTTAGCGGTATCGATTCCGTTACCTCCCGGGTGGGCAAATATATCGATCATTTCCTACAGCCTGTGGTGGTAAAAATGCCCTCGTATTTACGAGATTCCATGCAGGTGATTAATGAGTTGGGCAATGTCACCTGGCAGGATAATTATATTTTGGTAACAGCGGATGTTTCATCCCTGTATACCATAATTTCACACCAACATGGCAGAGAGGCGGTGTCTCATTATCTGAGGTTAGAAAGTTTGTTGAGTTTCCAGAGAGATTTCATTATTTCTCTTCTGGACTATGCAATGTCCCGAAATTACTTCTGGTATAATGGCACTTATTATCTACAGAACAGGGGAGTGGCCATGGGCGCGAAATTCGCGCCCAGTATGGCCAACCTGTTCATGGCCAAATGGGAAGAGGATGCCGTCTGGGGTGTACCTAGGCCAGAGCTTGTACTCTGGCGTCGGTACATCGACGACATCCTCTTCCTATGGGACGGCACGGGTGATTCCCTGGTTGAATTCATGGGATCCCTGAACAACAATGATAGGGGCATCAGTCTGACCTATGAATCAAGCGCCAGCGAGATTCATTTTTTGGATCTTAAGATCCGTATAGAGGAAGGGCGGATTGTTACCTCTACTTTCTTTAAACCGACTGACAGGAACGGATTCATAGATACCACGAGTTGTCATCACAAGTCGTGGTTGGAGTCCGTTCCTGTCAGTCAGTTCCTTCGACTGAAGCGTAATTGTTCGCGTCATGAAGATTTTTTGCAGGAGGCCTCTGTCCTTAAAGAGAGATTTCTTGAGAAGGGGTACGATGAGTCTCTTTTGAGTCAGGCCTTGTTAAAAGCTGATTCGAGAGCGAGAGAGGATCTTCTTCAGCCTAAACAGAGGGACTTAAAACGTCCTTTTGATTTCGCATTCCTCTCTTCGTACTCCACTCAACATTTCTCAGTGAAAACTATTCTTCGGCGCCATTGGCACATTCTGCGGAATGATTCAGTGTTGGGCCCCCTCTTACCTTCCCAGCCTCAGGTAATCTATAGGGGTGTCCCTCCCTTAAGGTTGCAGATTGCCCCCAACATTAGGGATCCCCCAAAAAAGGTCTCTTTTTTTCAACAAATGGGAGGCTTTTATAAATGCAGGAGGTGCACTATCTGTCAGCTTAATGTGGTGAAGAAGAGACGAGTTGACACCTTTAAGTCTGGTTCTGGACAGGACTTTAAGATAAAACCGTTTATATCCTGTACCACCAGGTATGTGGTTTACCTGGTGAGATGTCCATGCGGCCTTGACTATGTTGGCCGCACTATCCGAGAGCTTCATGTGAGGCTCAAGGAGCATGTGGCCAACATAGTCAAGGGCTTCCCCAAACACAGCCTCTCTAGGCACTATGATGAGTGCCACAATAGGGATCCTAGTGGCACTATGTTTTTGGGGATAGACAAATTTTCAGGACATTGGAGAGGAAGTAATCTAACGAGAGGGGTTTCCAAGCTCGAAACGAGCTGGATATATAGACTCAAATCTTATACCCCCTTGGGTCTTAACATTGAATGGGATCTAAATGCCCATATCAATAATTCCTAGATTGGCGTTCCCCTCCCTCTCCTTGGTATTTGCTGTGCAATATTTGTTAGTTTTATTCAATGTGTACAATATTTCTGGATTTGTTTTATTATGTAGCATTTTAATGCATGTTTTTTAATATTTTATGTTACCAATTGATGTATGTATTTTTATGTTTTTTGAGACCTCCTTGTACCTTGGGTGTTCCACACTAGGAGCACCGATAGATGGCGCTGTCTCTCCTCGGGCCGTGGTATGATATATTGGGTATCTATATATCTGATATGGTATATGGGTTAATGCCCTTTTTTTGGTTGATCCCATTTATAGTATATTGCTTATTAGAAGGATGGGGGAGACATCGCAGTGTGGGGTTTTGCGAAGGGATTTTTCCTTCTATTTCCCCATTATGTTACCCTCCTCTCCCTTCCTCTTCCGGTCAGAGTGGTGGTTCCCGGTCGTTTGGAGCGCATACCTCACTTCCGGCCACTCAGTTCCGGTGGGCGGCTCTCTCCTCCGCTATAGAAAGCACTGGCGCACCCTGTAGCCACACCCCATGACGACGTCCAATCGGACGAAACGTACGTCGGGTGGCGTGCTGGGTGGCGCGTGCTACGATCCGTGGAGGAGACAGGACGGCCATAGATTCGGTGGTCCACCGCTGGGACGCCCTAAGGACATCTGGGAGGTCTCGGTGCCCATGTATTACATGCGAGATGTAGTACTTTTCTTGTGAGTACCATTCTATTTAAGAATAAAGCCTTTTAAAGCGGTCTGCGCTATGTGATGTCCCTCTTTTTCTTTGCATAACATACCACATCGAGAGCTTACTAAGACTGCATTGGAGAAGCCTTCATGATTTCCAGTTATGCGCTACTTTTGATCTCTGTGATGGAGATCAATCACTTTTGGTAAGAAGTACTGGTGTTGGAGTGCTTTCTGGTGGTGGTTTTCTGCTCGAGAATTACTTCTTTATGTGGAGACGGACACACATGGACTGCTTTTTTATTGCTTTATACACATCCTCAAGTGGGACTGTCATTTATTAAGGGTCTTAGCGCCACAGTTTTGTTTTTTATTTCTTTTAATCTGCTACATTTCAGATTAGTGTGGCTGCTGTACCCACTACTGTATATTTGCTGTTTTTACAGTTTTTTACCTTAAATGCGCAGCAATTTCATGTTTTTAGTAATACACAGGACTTGCCACTATGGCTAACAGAGGGTGAAATCAGGGAAAGGCTGGATAAACTTAACACAAACAAATCACCAGGCCCGGATGGCGTACATCCGAGAGTACAAGGAACTCAGTAAGGTTATATCCAGACCACTGTTCCTGATCTTTGCTGACAGTATTAGGACAGGAGATGTACCAGGGGAGTGGAGGAAAGCTAACGTGATTCCGATATTCAAAAAGGGTCAGAGGCATATCCTGGGAAATTATAGGCCTGTTAGTCTGACATCAGTAGTATGTAAACTTCTGGAGGGGATGATAAGGGACTATATCGTAGAGTATGCTAAAGACAACAACATCATCAGTAGTAACCAGCACGGGTTTACAAATGGGCGTTCTTGTCAAACCAATCTCTTAACATTCTACGAGGAGGTGAGCTGTGAGCTAGATAGGGGCAGACCAGTGGATGTGGTGTACTTGGATTTCGCTAAGGCGTTCGATACAGTTCCCCATAAGCGCTTAATTTATAAAATAAGGTCTGCAGGTATCGACAGCAGGGTTTGCTCTTGGATACGGAACTGGCTAAAAGGGTGTGTCCAAAGGGTGGTAATAAACAGCGCATACTCAGACTGGTCTGAGGTAGTAAGCGGGGTCCCCCAAGGCTCAGTCCTGGGACCAACCTTGTTCAATTTATTCATAAACAGCATTGAGGACGGGATCTGTAGTTCAATATCAGTTTTTGCAGATGACACAAAATTAGGCAGGGCAATAACAGCACAGCATGAAGCAGATATCCTACAGAATGACCTGGACAAAATAACGGAGTGGGCAACAACTTGGCAAATGAGGTTTAACGTGGAGAAGTGTAAGGTTTTGCACTTGGGGACTAGCAACATAAAAGCACAATACACGTTAGGAGGGGAACCCCTGGAAGAATCAAAAATGGAGAAGGATCTGGGAGTATTGGTGGAAATTAGACTAGGCAACAGCATGCAATGTCAAGCGGCAGCTGCCAAAGCCAGCAGAATATTAGCATGCATTAAGAAAGGGATGTATTCCAGAGATAAGACTATAATCCTTCCACTTTATAAAACTCTGGTCCGACCACATCTGGAGTATGCTGTC
This sequence comes from Pelophylax lessonae, assembly GCF_965119305.1. NCBI lineage: Eukaryota > Metazoa > Chordata > Amphibia > Anura > Ranidae > Pelophylax > Pelophylax lessonae. The sequence goes on from NC_138778.1 coordinate 216,549,334, forward strand.
CAGTTCTGGTCACCAGTCTTCAGAAGGGATGTGTTGGAGCTGGAGAGGGTCCAGAGAAGGGCAACTAAACTAATTAGGGGATTGGAGGACCTTGATTATGAGGAGCGTCTGCAATCGCTTGATTTATTCTCCCTGGAGAAGAGACGCCTGAGGGGGGACATGATAGCAATTTTTAAATATCTCAATGGGGATCTAGGCTTAGAAGAAAAGCTATTCAGTCGCAGGGATTGCATGAGGACTCGGGGGCATACAATGCGATTGGAGGAGAAGCGTTTTAACCTCAGGCAACGTGGGGGGTTCTTTACTGTTAGGGCTACAAGATTGTGGAATTCTCTACCACAAGAGGTGGTTTCTGCAGGTAATATGGTGGCTTTCAAAATACTTCTAGACGTACATCTCAAGGATCAGAACATTCAGGGGTATGCGAGATGATTACAGCCACACACACCTACACAGGTTGAACTGGATGGACTGTTGTCTTTATTCAACCTCACCTACTATGTAACTATGTAACTATGTGTACAACAATGCAGAGTGGCAAGCGGAGGTTATTCCGGCTTGCGCTCCAGTACTCTGAGTGTACGTCACGTCGTGCGTTCCACATACTTACGCGTTTCGTCACTTCCTGTGACATTTTCAAATAGTCCTGTTTTAGGACTATTTTTTCCACAAATTCCCCCTTTTTACTACTGCCACTGCTCCCCTTTACCAATCCTATCCATTTTACGATCATAAATATTTTTTAACTAACATATATTATATCAATATTTTATACACTTGGCGCGTGGAGTACACTTTCCCTTAAGTGTTGCTTCCTACAAATTCCAAATGATGACTGAATAGTACAAAAACAATTTAAAAAAAAAAACATGAATATAAAGAGATTCCAATGGTGAGTGATTCATAACTTCAAAGTGCTGCATGCATCCCCACTGCGCTCTGATAATAAAATGGCTGCTTACCAGACCCAAATGGGTCAATAGGCATGTGTGCTTTGAGATCAAGTCGAGCTACTGCCCATATGAAGCCCTGAATGGACTCCAGATCCGGGATATAGGGATAAAAGGAGGACTAATAGAGCATTATCGATAAAACGTAATATTTATTTAAAAATAGTAAACTTATAAACATCATAGAAATAAAAGCACAGGTACTCATGGTGGCAGCCGTGACGTCAGCACGCACAGACCGCACTGCAGGTTGCCGTGTCACCACAAGTACCTGTGCTTTTATTACTATGAAGTTTATACGTCACTTCGCGGGAACGCTAGCGGGGGGGGGGGGGGCACCCATTGGCCACAGGGGGAGCCAATCAGCGGGTCCGGCGGCCATGATTGCCGTTGGGCACCCGCGATCGCAGAATGGCGGTCTGCCATTGTAAACACAGCCGACCGCTGTTCTGTCAGTAATGAACACAGGTCTCTGTGTTCATGCAGCAAGCCCCCCCCCCCACAGTTAGAAAGCACCCCCTAGGGACACATTTAACCCTTTTATCGCACCTGGTGTTAATCCCTTCCCTGCCAGTGTCATTATTACAGTAACAGTGCATATTTTAGCACTTGTTACTGCAGTAATGTCAGTGGTCCCCCCAAAAAGTGTCAAAAATGTCAGTTGGGGGTCCGATCTGTCCACCGCAATGTCGCAGTCCCGCTAAAAATCGCTGATCGCCGCCATTACTAGTAAAAAAAAAAAAAAACAATAAAAATTGCATAAATCTTTCCCCTAGTCTGTAGACGTAATAACTTTTGAACAAACCAATAAATATACACTTATTGGGATTTTTTTTAACACAAATTTGTAGCAGAATAAAAATTGGCCTAAAATGATGAGAAAATTTGATTTAATTTTTTTTTTTTTTATTGGGAATGTTAGGCCCCTTTCACACATACGGTCCGTTTGTCAGTTTTTCATCCATCCGTTGACGGATGAAAAACGGACATCAATGCATCTCTATGTAAAAACAGATGATCATCCGTTAACATCCGTTTTCATCCGCTTCCGTCAATGTCCGTTTTTTTGGAACGGATGAATACCCTATTTTTCATCCGTCAAAAAAAAAACGGATCGGAAAAAAAACGGATGTAAACGGACAAACGGTCTGTTTTTCATCCGTTTTTGGATTGGTAGTGGATGTTAAAAAAACGGATGAAAAATGGATGAAAAACGGACGAAAAATGGATGAAAATTGACGAAAAGTGGACGAAAAATGGATGAAAAACGGATGAAAATGGACGAAAAATGGATGATCATCTGTTAACATCTGTCTTTTTCCACTTCCGTCAATGTCAATTTTTTGGAACGGATGAATACCCTATTTTTCATCCTTAAAAAAAACGGATTGGAAGAAAACGGATGTAAATGGACAAACGGTCTGTTTTTCATCCGTTTTTGCATTGGTAGTGGATGTTAAAAAAACGGATGAAAAATGGATGAAAAATGGATGAAAAACGGATGAAAATGGACGAAAAATGGATGATCATCCGTTTACATCTGTCTTCATCCGCTTCCGTCAATGTCCATTTTTTGGAATGGATAAATACCCTATTTTTCATCCAAAGAAAAACAGATGTAAACGGACAAACGTTCTGTTTTTCATCCGTTTTTGCATTGGTAGTGGATGTTAAAAAAACGGATGAAAAATGGATGAAAAACGGATGAAAATGGACAAAAAATGGATGAAAAACGGATGAAAATGGACGAAAAATAGATGATCATCCGTTAACATCTGTCTTCATCCACTTCCGTTAATGTCCGCTTTTTGGAACAGATGAATACCCTATTTTTCATCCGTCAAAAAAAAAAATGGATTGGAAAAAAACGGATGTAAACGGACAAACGGTCTGTTTTTCATCCGTTTTTGCATTGGTAGTGGATGTTAAAAAACCGGATGAAAAATGGATGAAAAACGGATGAAAATGGCCGAAAAATGGATGAAAAACGGATGAAAATGGACGAAAAATAGATGATCATCCGTTAACATCTGTCTTCATCCACTTCCGTTAATGTCCGCTTTTTGGAACGGATAAATACCCTATTTTTCATCCGTCAAAACAAAACGGATTGGAGAAAAACGGATGTAAATGGACAAACGGTCTGTTTTTCATCCGTTTTTGCATTGGAAGTGGATGATAAAAAAAAGGATGAAAAACGGACGAAAAACGGATGAAAATGGACGAAAAATGGATGAAAAATTGATGAAAAACAGATGAAAATGGACGAAAAATGGATGATCATCCGTTTACATCTGTCTTCATCCGCTTCCGTCAATGTCCATTTTTTGGAACGGATAAATACCCTATTTTTCATCCAAAGAAAAACAGATGTAAACGGACAAACGGTCTGTTTTTCATATGTTTTTGCATTGGTAGTGGATGTTAAAAAACCGGATGAAAAATGGATGAAAAACGGACGCAAAACGGATGAAAAATGGATGAAAAATGGATGAAAAACGGACGAAAAACGGATGAATAATGGATGAAAAACAGATGAAAAACAGATGGAAAACAGATGGAAAACTGATACATTTTGATGTGACTGAACTGATGAACTGAACGGACCGTATGTGTGAAAGGAAGAGAAAGCAGAAAGTAAAAAATATTGTTTTTATTTTCAGAATTGTCTTTCTTTTTTTGTTTATAGCAGAAAAAATAAAAATCGCAAAGGTGATCAAATACCACCATAAAAAAGCTCTTTTTTTGGGAAAAAAAGGACATCAATTTTATTAGGGTACAGCATTGAACGACCACGCAATTGTCAGTTAAAGTAACGCAGTGCCGTATCGCAAAAAAAATGGCCTGGTCATGAAGGGGATAAAACCTTCCGGGGCTAAAGAAATATTTCAACAAAACAGAAAAGAGTACACGTATGACAAAATGACAAAAACAAAATGTCCTAATACATATTTTTAAAAAGGTGAAACTTTCAAAGAAATACACACTATAAATAAACCTAATGACTGTTTTGTTTTACTGCTCACTCACAAATTGCTGTCACCTGAGTAACTAAGCGTAAAGTTTGACAAAAACACAAGAGGAGTTTGAAGTCTGAAGCTGGCCTGCAGGATGGGTTACATTCCTGACTCCATCCAGAGGCAGAACATAGAACTATGTCTGGCCACAGGCCTCCTGTGATACATCAACATAAATTTTCATGGCGTTCACTTTAGCAGTTAAAAAAAAAAAATAATAATTAGGTTCTTGAATTTTTGTCACACCTTTTGCTTAATGTTGAGAAGCTTATGAAAAAAAAAAAAAAAACAACTATTTTATTTCCTAAATTTTAATTGTGGGAAAACATTTTTTTTTTTTTTTCAAATTTTTGTTGTCTTTTTTGGCAGATGGAAATAAAATAATTTTAAAGATTTTAGTCAACTTGTAACATTGTAAATTTTCATGGCGTTCACTTTAGCAGTTAAAAAAAATAAATAAATTAGGTTTTTGAATTTTTGTCACACCTTTTGCTTAATGTTGAGAAGCTTATGAAAAAAAAAAAAAAAAAACTATTTTATTTCCTAAATTTTAATTGTGGGAAAACATTTTTTTTTCATTTTTGTTGTCTTTTTTGGCAGATTGAAATAAAATAATTTTAAAGATTTTAGTCAACTTGTAACATTTTGTCATTTGCCTCATATCGGCTCTTGGTAGTTTACAAACTATTGATTGGGCCCCCCCGGGATGACTACATTCCTTCATTTATTTGTAAATTAGAATCAGTTAAAAATTGAATTCACTAATCCTCAGATACGGAGGGCAACTCTACTTTGACATTGGGCTTCATTGTCGAATAGAATCCAGGAACAAAATAAGCTTCTTACATGCTGGTACCGTGTTCCTGCCCTTCTTCACAAACATTTCCCTCAGGTTCCTGGTTCCTGCTAGGCACGGGGTCCATATATTATATTTTTTGGGATTGCCCATTTTTACATATTTATATAATTACATAGTAGGTAAGGTTGAATAAAGACAATAGTCCATCAGGTTTAACGTCTGTAGGTGTACGTGTGTGTCAGTGTTGATAATTATTTCCCATATCCCACTAAAATGCACGTCCAAGAGTCTTTTAAAAATATCAATACTCCCACCACCAATTGTGGAAGAGAGATCCACCTCATTATCACCCTGACAGTGAAAAACCTCCTGTGCAGCTTTAGGTTGAATCGCTTCTCCTCCAATCTCATTGTGTGGCCCCGTGTCCTCTTTCACTCCCTGAGACTGAATATTTTTTCCTACGCTGGGATCACCCCATTGCTAAATTGCTACCATGTCCCCTCTCAAGCCTCTCTTCTCCAGAGAGAATAGATTTAGGGCTAGTAGTCGTTCCTCATAATTGAGGTCCTCTAATCCCCGTAATCATTTTGTTGCCCTTCTTTGGACTCTCTCCAGCTCCAGCACATCCCTTCTGAGGATTGGTGACCAGAACTGGACAGAATACTCCAGATGTGGCCTAACTAGAATTTTATAAAGAGGTAGGATTATAGTTTTATCCAGGGCTTTTTTTCTCAGAAAATAGGTACAGGAACTCAACCACAACCCCCAACCCCCCCCCCCCCCCCAACCTTTAAACCGCATGAAATAGTGAGTATGGTCAAATTTTACTTAAATACCAGGAGTGCATTTCGCACAAAAGTTTGGGGGGAGTGGTTACATGCAGAGTGCAGAGTTCAGGGGTGCGCTGCATACAGAGTGCTGAGTTCAGGGGTGCACTGCATACAGAGTGCAGAGTTCAGGGGTGCGCTGCACACAGAGTGCAGAGTTCCGGGGTGCGCTCCATACAGAGTGCAGAGTTCAGGGGTGCACTGCATACAGAGTGCAGAGTTCAGGGGTGCGCTCCATACAGAGTGCAGAGTTCAGGGGTGCACTGCATACAGAGTGCAGAGTTCAGGGGTGCCCTCCATACAGAGTGCAGAGTTCAGGGGTGCACTGCATACAGAGTGCAGAGTTCAGGGGTGCGCTCCATACAGAGTGCAGAGTTCAGGGGTGCACTGCATAGAGTGCAGAGTTCAGGGGTGCCCTCCATACAGAGTGCAGAGTTCAGGGGTGCTCTACACTCAGAGTGCAGAGTTCAGCCTTCTTCCACAGCTGCTTACCTCTGCATCCCCATCTACATCTCACTTTCACCCCTCTTCAGCTCTGACCTCTGCATGCAATCCCCCCTCCACTGTCTCCATTTTCTCCTGACCTCCTAAAAGCTCCACCATTTTCCACATGTCTTACTTTTGTTGCTGTATTAAGTTGAATGACCTGAGCTAGAGGTGGTGGAACTGAGTTCTACCAAGTTCCAGCTGAAAAAAGCCCTGGTTTTATCTCTGGAGTATATCCTCTTTTTTATGCATGCCGGCTTTGGTAGCTGCAGCTTGACATTGCATGCTATTGCTTAGTCTGTCTTCTACTAGGACCCCAAGATCTTTCTCCATCCTTGATTCTCCAAGATGTCCCCCCCCCCCCCCGTACCTAGTGAGCAGTTTGTCTTTTTGGCCCCCAAGTGCATTACCTTACATTTCTCCACATAGAACCTCATTTTCCATGTAGTTGCTCCCTCCATTATTTTGTCCAGGTCTTTCTGTAAAATTCCTATATCCTGATGGGAAGTAATTGCCCTGCTTATTTTTGTGTCGTCTGCAAAAACTGAGATTGGGCTATGTATCCCATTCTCATTTGTTAATAAATTAAACAGAATTGGTCCCAAGACAGAGCCTTGGGGTACCCCACTTATCACTCCAGACCATTCTGAGAACACGTTATTTATCACTTTTGAGAGGAAGAACGCAAAACAATTTGACATCTTACCTCAGTGGATCTAGGAAATAATCCTAATTACTATCTTCTGCACATTGATACTAAAACACGACAAATCTCCTTTATTTACGCAACTACTTGAATTTGTGTTCTGGCCCTTTGGAAATCAAAGATACCTCCATCCATTCCGATGTGGTTCACTGGAAGTTGAGGAAATTTTCAAGTGGAACAATTGAAAGCTATTCTTTATAATTAGGAGGGTCAATTTTAAAATACCTGCTGGACAGCTTATACCTGTTCTGCCCCATATCAGGATCTGATGCAGTTGGATAACAGTCTTTCTGTATAGCTATATACAGTGCATTGCGGAAGTATTCGGCCCCCTTGAACTTTGACCTTTTGCCACATTTCAGGCTTCAAACATAAAGATATAAAACTGTAATTTTTTGTGAAGAATCAACCACAAGTGGGACACAATCATGAAGTGGAACGAAATTTATTGGATATTTCAAAATTTTTTAACAAATAAAAAACTGAAAAATTGGGCGTGCAAAATTATTCAGCCCCCTTAAGTTAATACTTTGTAGCGCCACCTTTTGCTGCGATTACAGCTGTAAGTCACTTGGGGTATGTCTCTATCAGTTTTGCACATCAAGAGACTGAAATTTTTGCCCATTTCTCCTTGCAAAACAGCTCGAGCTCAGTAAGGTTGTTTTGAGAGCGTTTGTGAACAGCAGTTTTCAGTTCTTTCCACAGATTCTCGATTGGATTCAGGTCTGGACTTTGACTTGGCCATTCTAACACCTGGATATGTTTATTTGTGAACCATTCCATTGTAGATTTTGCTTTATGTTTTGGATCATTGTCTTGTTGGAAGACAAATCTCCGTCCCAGTCTCAGGTCTTTTGCAGACTCCATCAGGTTTTCTTCCAGAATGGTCCTGTATTTGGCTCCATCCATCTTCCCATCAATTTTAACCATCTTCCCTGTCCCTGCTGAAGAAAAGCAGGCCCAAACCATGATGCTGCCACCACCATGTTTGACAGTGGGGATGGTGTGTTCAGGGTGATGAGCTGTGTGGCTTTTACGCCAAACATAAGGTTTTGCATTGTTGCCAAAAAGTTTGATTTTGGTTTCATCTGACCAGAGCACCTTCTTCCACATGTTTGGTGTCTCCCAGGTGGCTTGTGGCAAACTTTAAACAACACTTTTTATGGATATCTTTAAGAAATGGCTTTCTTCTTGCCACTCTTCCATAAAGGCCAGATTTGTGCAGTATACGACTGATTGTTGTCCTATGGACAGAGTCTCCCACCTCAGCTGTAGATCTCTGCAGTTCATCCAGAGTGATCATGGGCCTGTTGGCTGCATCTCTGATCAGTCTTCTCCTTGTATGAGCTGAAAGTTTAGAGGGACGGCCAGGTCTTCGTAGATTTGCAGTGGTCTGATACTCCTTCCATTTCAATATTATCGCTTGCACGGTGCTCCTTGGGATGTTTAAAGCTTGGGAAATCTTTTTGTATCCAAATCTGGCTTTAAACTTCTCCACAACAGTATCCCGGACCTGCCTGGTGTGTTCCTTGTTCTTCATGATGCTCTCTGCTCTTTAAACGGACCTCTGAGACTATCACAGTGCAGGTGCATTTATACAGAGACTTGATTACACACAGGTGGATTCTATTTATCATCATTAGTCATTTAGGTCAACATTGGATCATTCAGAGATCCTCACTGAACTTCTGGAGAGAGTTTGCTGCACTGAAAGTAAAGGGGCTGAATCATTTTGCACGCCCAATTTTTCAGTTTTTTATTTGTTAAAAAAGTTTGAAATATCCAATAAATTTCGTTCCACTTCATGATTGTGTCCCACTTGTTGTTGATTCTTAAAAAAAAAATTACAGTTTTATATTTTTATGTTTGAAGCCTGAAATGTGGCAAAAGGTCGAAAAGTTCAAGGGGGCCGAATACTTTCGCAATGCACTGTATATGTAACGTCTTTGGATAGTATGTAAAGGACCTTTCTGTGGATTTTGTCTCTAGTTCAACATATGTTGGCATCCCTTCCCTTCCTTCCTTTCACTACGTTTTGTTTTATTAAACATTCTCTAATGAGTATTTTCAGGTTATCTATTTCATTTCTGATGGCTTTTCTCTATGTGTCAATTTTCTGGAACCGGCCGTTTCCAGAAAATATGTTTTATGTTTGTCAGTCTTGTCTTTTGTGTTTCATGTCACTACTTTGTTAATCTTATCTAATACCTGCATGTCAGTGTAAATTTACATGCTAATATTACATTATTAAATTCATGAAAATTATCAAAATTGTCTCTCTGCCTATATTGTATACCAACCATTTAACCTCCTTTTTCTTCCACGCTCTATATGCCTTCACATATAAAATAAAATATATGTGAAGGCATAGCAGAGCATTACTTTTGATGAGAAAATAAATTCCCTCATCTTCCCCTACTCTACACTTTTTCCATACACTCCTCAAACCTGCAGTCTGTACATAGCGCACCCATAAACCCTGCACTCTGTATGTCATACACTCCTCAAACCTGCAGTCTGTACATAGCGCACCCATAAACCCTGCACTCTGTATGTCATACACTCCACAAACCTGCAGTCTGTACATAGCGCACCCGTAAACCCTGCACTCTGTATGTCATACACTCCTCAACCCTGCAGTCTGTACATAGCGCACCCATAAACCCTGCACTCTGTATGCCATACACTCCTCAAACCTGCAGTCTGTACATAGCAAACCCATAAACCCTGCACTCTGTATGTCATACACTCCTCAAACCTGCAGTCTGTACATAGCGAACCCATAAACCCTGCACTCTGTATGTCATACACTCCTCAAACCTGCAGTCTGTACATAGCACACCCATAAACCCTGCACTCTGTATGTCATACACTCCTCAAACCTGCAGTCTGTACATAGCGCACCCAAAAACCCTGCACTCTGTATGTCATACAATCCTCAAACCTGCAGTCTGTACATAGCACACCCATAAACCCTGCACTCTGTATGTCATACACTCCTCAAACCTGCAGTCTGTACATAGCGCACCCAAAAAACCTGCACTCTGTATGTCATACACTCCTTAAACCTGCAGTCTGTACATAGCACACCCATAAACCCTGCACTCTGTATGTCATACACTCCTCAAACCTGCAGTCTGTACATAGCGCAGCCCTGAACTCTGCAATCTGTATGTAGCACACTCGTGAACTCTACACTCTGTACACTGCATACTTCCAAGTATCAAGGTAGATATACAACCGGCCCTTTGAGGACAACCCTAATGCTGATGCGGCCCACAATGAAATTGAGTTTAACACCCCTGCTTTACGGAAACAGCACCAATTATAAAGAATATATTATGAAATTATTTAATAAAGGAGGATGTATCCAGGTATCTGCTGAAAGTTTTTCCACCAAAGTTATGTCTGTACTATTTGTACTCTGAGCAAAGGGATAGCACATTTTGAACTGTTATTAGAATATCACTTTAGAGTGCAGTACTTGGTATTCCTTCAAAGTATAGTACTCCCTGTTCCTTCAGAGCACAGCACTACGTAGACATGTGCGTTTCGTTTAGTTTCAATTCATTTTTCAGATGAAAAATGTCATTTTTGAAAATTGTATACAAATCTCAGAATGGACATAGTAACAAATGTCAATGAATCCAAAAAAAATATAGAACGAAATTAATGAATGCATTTGTTTCATTCAGATTACATCATATGATGCAATAGAAGTTTGGGCCCATGGGAAAATTATTAAATTTTCAGATTTGTTCGATAATTCCAATTCAGATAATGAATGGATCAGAGTTTTGTGCCATGCCTTGATTCGGATGCACATGACGCCAGTTGATATTGTCCAATCAGCTCATGCCATGTCTCTTGTTGGGTTGGACTAGCGTCTACAAATATTGAATCCTTTTGAATTGATACTATATAGAATATATAGCAATCTTATGGGAAACTGCACGTTTTTTCCAACGAATTTATGAAACGAATGCTAAAAATAGGAAACAAATTCCAAATACGAATCAGGTCAACATAACGAATATGACAAAATGAAATTCTTCAATGACCAGACACATCCGAAACTTAACAGAAATTCCTGGCGTCCTGGCGTGCACATGTCTAGCACTTATTATTCCCTCAGAGCACAGTCTTCTGTATTCCTTGTCTTCGGTATTCCTGCAGAGCACAGTCTTCAGTATTCCTGTAGAGCACAGTCTTCGGTATTCCTTTAGATCATGGTACTCTGTATTTCTTCAGTACATATTCTTCTTTATTCCTTTAGATCATGGTACTCGGTATTCCATCGGAGCACAGTACTCCGTATTTCTTTAGAGCACAGTACTTGGTATTCCTTCAGATCATGGTACTTGGTATTTCTTTAAATCAGTCTTCGGTATTCCTTCGGAGCACAGTACTCACTATTCCATAAGAGTACAATACTCTGTATTCCTTCAGAGCACAGCACTTGGCATAGCTTCAGAGCACAGCACTGAGTATACTTTCAGAGCACGGTACTTTGTATTAGTTCCCAGCACTGTACTTGGTATACCTTCAGAGCACGGTACTTTGTATTCGTTCCCAGCACTGTACTTGGTATACCTTCAGAGCACGGTACTTTGTATTCGTTCAGAGCACAGTACTTTGTATTCGTTCAGAGCACGGTACTTTGTATTCTTTCAGAGCGCGATACTTTGTATTCGTTCACAGCATGGTCCTTGGTATTCGTTCACAGCATGGTCCTTGGTATTCGTTCAGAGCATGGTACTTTGTATTCGTTCAGAGCATGGTACTTTGTATTCGTTCAGAGCGCGGTACTTTGTATTTGTATTCGTTCAGAGCACGGTACTTTGTATTCGCTCAGAGCACGGTACTTTGTATTCGTTCAGAGCACGGTACTTTGTATTCTTTCAGAGCACGGTACTTTGTATTCGTTCAGAGCACGGTACTTTGTATTCTTTCAGAGCACGGTACTTTGTATTTGTTCAGAGCACGGTACTTTGTATTCTTTCACAGCACGGTACTTTGTATTATTTCAGAGCACAGTACTTGGTATTCGTTCAGGACCCGGTGCTTGGTATACCTTCAGAGCAGTCTTCTGTATTACTTCAGATTATGGTACTCGGTATTTCTTCAGAACACAGTACTCACTATTTCTTTGGACCACTTCTTGGGTATTCCTACAAAGCACAGTAACCGATACTTGGCATCCCATCAGAGCACCGTACTTGGCATTCCTTCAAAACAAAGTCTTTGGTATGCCTTCAGAGCACAGTACTCACTATTCCTTAAGAATACAGTACTAGGTATTCCTTCAAAGCCTTAAGTGGCGCTGTTGTCACCACCTATGGATTAAAAATTCAAGGAGTCGGGTGGAAATGTGTCAACTGCCTGAATACAATAGCTGGCAGCCGGAGATTCGCCCATCCGCATTGTGTACCGTGGTTGGAGGAAACGATTAGATTGCTCTTGTTCAGCCTGCAAGGGAAACCTTCCAATGGTGACACTTACTTACATTAGAGACTTTTACTCTCACTTTCAGGTATGACTACTGAACTGGAAGGTATGGGACCTCTCCCCAATGGGATAGAAATGGAAGAAAAGACAGGCATGTTATTCAGTCCATAGTGTACATTCCATCTATACTACAAACAGTTCTTTCAGCCACAGAGCATTATTTAGTGGTTTACAATGGACACATACACTATAATGTCAAAAGTATTGGGACGCCTGCCTTTACAGGCACATGAACTTTAATGGTATTCCAGTCTTAGTCCGTAGGGTTCAATATTGAGTTGGCCCACCCTTTGCAGCTATAACAGCTTCAACTCTTCTGGAAAGTCTGTCCACAAGGTTTAGTTGTGTGTCTATGGGAATGTCTGACCATTCTTCCAGAAGCCCATTTGTGAGGTAAGGCACTGCTGTTGGATGAGAAGGCCTGGCTCGCAGTCTCCACTCTAATTCATCCCAAAGGTGTTCTATCGGGTTGAGGTCAGGACTCTGTGCAGGCCAGTCATGTTCCTCCACCCCAAACTCGCTCATCCATGTCTTTATGGACCTTGCTTTGTGCAATGGTCCAAATCATTTGGTGGAAGGGGGATTATGGTGTGGGCTTGTTTTTCAGGGGTTGGGCTTGTCCCCTAAGTTTCAGTGAAGGGAACTTTTAAGGTGTCTGCATACAAAGACATTTTCAAAAATTTCATGCTCCCAACTTTGTGGGGATGGCGCCTTCCTGTTCCAACATGACTGCGCACCAGTGCACAAACGAAGGTCCATAAAAACATGGATGAGCAAGTTTGGGGTGGAGGAACTTGACTGGCCTGCATAGAGTCCAGACCTCAACCCAATACAACACCTTTGGGATGAATTAGAGCAGAGACTGCGAGCCAGACCTTCTCGTCCAACATAAGTGCCTGACCTCACAAATGAGCTTCTGCAAGAAAGGTCAAACATTCCCATAGACACACTCCTAAACCTTGTGGACAGCCTTCCCAGAAGAGTTGAAGCTGTTATAGCTGCAAAGGGTCGGCCAACTCCATATTGAACCCTACGGACTAAGACTGGGATGTCATTAAAGTTCATGTGCGTGTAAAGGCAGGCGTCCCAATACTTTTGACAAAGTGCATGTATCCAGAAAAATTTCCAACAAAACGACACCGTACAGTTCTTGTTTCTGTACTTATATTTAATATGATATTACTGAAAACTGCCTAAATAGGATAAAAACAAGGACAAAACTTTTGAACAGACTCGGTAAAGGTTAGACCCTTTGTAAGGATTTTCTTCTCCTATATCCTGCTTCTGTGACCCCCTGACACACACAGTGTCACCAGTACAGGCAGTATAGGTAAATCTACCCAGTGGGTGCCCATATTGTAAATCAATCAGATTCTTTCATGATGCTATGCAAAGAAACGGGACAGCCCGCTGCATTGGTTTGCTTGTGCACTAGACTGCAACATCAAGTCCAGTCCAATACATTATAAATCTAGCTTACAGCATTAGACATCTAATTAGTGAAAGTTTTTAGCCTGGAGTGTCTCAAATGTTTCCCAGTTCTCTTCCACAAGCAGTTCCCAAGACTTCTCAAGACTTGTTGATCTCCAGATTCACAGCCATTGCCCTCGAGTCTTCTGCTCCCTGACATCTTAGGTTGACCTTTTGTCTCCATGTTCTCTCTGATTGAAATGTATGGTGAGGTGAGCCTGCCCTTGAGTGTTTGTAGTCCGCACACTGTCTCACATACTGTACGTTCACGCCCCGAAGATAAAAAGTCAGTAAACCTAAAATACAAGTTCATCCATTATGAGAAGACATCTTAAAACTTTCAATAGTTTCTATGCCAATATTCAGATGTTTTCTTCCTCGCGTTTCCACCAATAAAGCATTGCCTTCTTTGTTTTTATTTTTTTATTAAAAACTTAAAATGTTGCCATCGTTCTAAAAAATGGAAAATACAATGTGGAGTATTTATTCTGATATAGTGATCCTAAAGTATACTATTTAAACTCATAAAAAAAAATCAGCTTTCATGTGTTCATGTAATTTCCAAAGTCCTTGTTTAAGGGCCTTCCCTTTATTGGGTGTCATTGCTCTGTTCCTGTCTCCCGGAGGTGGTGTTGGCACTCACATAGGGTCAATCATATCATCCTCGTCCTCACATGATAGCGTCTAGGCTAGTCGATTGGTCGCTCAGGCCTAAGCACTGCATCCTGCATGGGGGTCACATGTTCCACTATACGCAAAAGCACTGGATAGTTTGCAAGGGCCCCAACAGGAACATCTAAGTGTCAGGAGAGCTTGGTGAAGATGAGTATTTGTCACATAGCTGGTTGAAGGCGAGTTAACGAGATGGCTTCCCTTACACCTCTTGTCCTGTTTCCACTGCGGATAATCACAGGGTATGTCTTTGATAACGCCCACTGGGAGGGGTGAAATGCGTAGATGCAGATTTCGGCCCATCAGTGACGTCATTTTCTGTTTTCAGCGGAAGTGAGCACCCCGCGTTGCTATCCTCGGACACAATATTGAATACCTCCAGGGTGTCTTTATTCATACGATCTGCCATGAAACGCGATTGTCATGAAATCTGCTACATTGTAAGTGCAATTTTTTGTATATGTAATAATAAAGAAGAACGTATTACACTATTTCTATATATACAAAATGCCGCGCTAAAATTGGTATAAAAGGTTAAACGTGTTATAACATAATAGAATCGTAATAAATGCAGGGTAAATTAGTATATAAAATGACAAAAGTGCAAAAAAACTGTGCAAAAAACTGTGCAAAAGAGGTCACAGAAAAGTCCAAAAATACTTCCACCTTCCAGTAGAGGTCAAGTGCCGGTTCACACTAATCCGACTTGTCAGGCGACTTGGTCACCTGACAAGTAGCTTCCAATGCTGTGCAATGGAACCGTTCTAATCAGAGCGACTCAAGTTGCTCCGACTTAGAAAAAGGATCCTGCACTATTTATTGGCAACGTCGGAGCGACTTGCATTGACTTCTATGATGAAAAGTCATTTGCAAGCCGCTCTGAAATCGCGCAGCACGGGCGACTTCAAAGTCTCCCGAAGTCGGGGCGACTTTGAGTCGGATTAGTGTGAACTGACTCTAAGAGAATGTAAACATTACAAACTGGTTAAAAAAAGTCAAAGTGTCCAAATCCGGATATGAATATCCATATGAATGGAAAAGTTCTGTGTCCCAGGATAAAAAGAGGGGGAATGACACCACCAGTGCTCCAATCACCAAAAGGGGAAAACTTAAAAGCACTTACAAGAAGTAGTGGACTCTAATTACCATATGGCAAGAGAGCCACATAGGCTTAAAGAGTGTAGACTTGCTAAAGCAACCCTTGGGTATATAATCTCTCTCTCGTTGGTTCAGATATTCAAAAAGATAGAGAAACTCCACATAGTGTGATAACGTCCAAATTCGAGTATTTATTAAAAGGTATAAAACTTACATTTTAAATATGAATGACAAGCATAAAACACATGTATCTTGAATAGGCGCAGTATCAAGATGAAAGCTCACTATAACCCGAAATACGTTTCGTCCTCTTGGACTTCCTCTGGGTTACCCACTATCCCTATACTTGCCAGAAAGAGTCTGATAGATCCATATGCAGTATTGGAAAAAGGGAGAATTAATTTGTGCTTGGAACACACTATAAATAGAACAATTAAAGGCAGCCAACCATAAGGTAAGATTACACACCCAAAACAGAATATAAAACAAGGTAGCGCCAATATGATAAATATTATGATAATAAAAAGTCCATAATCCAACACTAAATAAAATAAAAGTCCATATAGAGGTAAAGAGAAAGTGCGTCCAACACCAGTGAATGGAGGTATATACGATGTAGCAGGTCACGTCGTGGGTATTTCAAAATGCTTACCAAATAAACATGACCCTCAGATTATAGAGTGGGTCATGCATTGGTGGCAAGTACGATACCTAGGGTTGCCACCTCATCCCTTTAAACCAGGACACACATTAATTACACAGGTTCTTTGGCTGATTAAGGTGGTAATTAAACTCACTTGGTGCATTATCTGCATTATATCAGCCTCAGAACCTGTGTAATTAATATGTGTCCTGGATTAAAGGGATGAGGTGGCAACCCTAATGATACCAGACAAGTTGTAAACGGGCGACTCCCAACAAAACTTGAAGTTAATATACCTCAAGATAAAGAAGACTTCAATAGTGCAGTACGTCCCAAAGTAAAATAAAGTTTATTATGAAATGCACTTACATAAAATCATGAAAAGCCGGCATGTAGATAAAAAAACTTAGAGTCCATGGTACAGGCGTGCGTGTCGTCCGACGTAAGCTCCCACCTTATGTGTTTCGTCATCAAATTTACGTCATCAGAGGCGTATACACACATTGGGGTGTAGAGCACAGTTTGCTGCATGATAGTCACAGATTGTCACGGACTTCCAGGCTTAGGAGCTTAAAATCTCACAGACTTTTACTGGACACTTGATTTTTGATTTATGGACTTATGTAGTATTTTAATTGTTTGTATTGATATTTTGTGGTGCTGATGCTCTTGGGGTGCATCTATTTGTACATTAGAAACACAATTTATTTCCATATAATTTTTTTATTGTTACATGTTCACAATTTGAGCACTATTTATTATACTCACCATCGGTGTAGATATATATATATATATATATATATATATATATATTTTTTTTTGGTATAACATTTATACCGTTTTTGCGCTATGGTATATTTTTGGTTTGATTTGATTTACTTTGTGATGAGCAGCAGCAACAGTCTTTCTTTGATTTAAAAGGTATACACACACAGCGAAGACGTCAACGTAATGACGAAACATGTCAAGCTGACACGCGCGCCGCCTCATTGTAGAGCATAGCCGTGGAACGCACGCCGGGTGTCGGACCGTAGTCCAGGAAGGAACAACACAGCTTGTACCTTGAAGAGCTCGGTGTTACCCCTCATCATATAGTGCTTTCGGCTGTCTAGCTGCATGATGCTGTTAGGGCAATGACACATAAATATATTGTTGGTTTTAATTTATTTTAATAAATGGAATCTGATTTTTGAAAATACTTTGTTTTTGCTCTAACACCCATCCTGAGATATGCAGGTACCCTGATACCCAGGAGAGTGGACAAGAGGGCTTTCTGGTGCCTGTAGAAGATACAGTTTAGAATATCTTGGTGGCAGATGCGAACGTGAAGACAGTGCAGCAAGTAAGCAGGCAGATGCAGGATCTTGGATGCGTAGTCAGACAGGCAGAGGACAGTAACAACCAGGCAGCAGGAGAGTCAGGCCAAGGTCAGTATATGACTTTACACATACAGCCTTCCGACCGTTGAATGTGCATTGCGTGAGCAATTTGACATGGGAACAACGCTCAAACTAGCAGGTGACATCTAACTAAAGCTGTCAGACAAAGACAAGATAAGCAAAACTAAATAAGAGCCCGAATATAAATCTTTCAAAGGAAGCCTGAAGGGTTATAATAATTTAACCCAGAATATTCAAATACTTGCAAAAGCCTCTTTGTGATCGGTTACAGTGTGGCAAAGAGAAGTGCTCACCATCATTCTAAAGTTAAAGAAAACCAGGCTGAAACATCAAATTATGTTTCGAATAAACCATCTCTTTGAAGTGCAGGGCTGAAAATGTCTGCACTCTCTTGGACATGGCTGCACCAAATTTACTAATAAATCACAGAAAACTATTAGATGGACATCAAACAGCATGGTGACAGCATAACATGATTTATTTAAAAATCATTAATTTTTTGTCTTTAATCTACAATATCCTTCAGTTTTATGTAAACTATATACATAAAAACATTTGCTTCCGTTATTTAGACTTACAAACATATGACCACTCACGGAGTGGTAAAGAATTATGTAAAAACACAAACAAGGGTCTCACACCATGATATAAAATCGGAATCTACCCAATAATGGAACTTGTATAGCCTAAAACTTTTTAATTTATTGGAATTAGCTTGCAATTTTGGTCACTGGTGCATTTATCAGTCTTGGTGGTGAGTGAGGTCATGGCAGCTTTGTCTATGATAACACGGGCGAAACGTGTCGACGTACTTCCTGCGGACGGCTTAACCACACAACGTCACTTCCGCCTACTTGTGGAACGCACGTCGGCTAGCAATCCCGGAAGTGGACGCAAGATATGTTCGGATGTGGTTTTTGCAAACGCTGTCTTATACTTCTACATTTGTGAGTAGTTTGTTTAAAGATATTTATTTAAATAAAATGTGGCGGGCTTCACTATGTCTGGCTCCTTCCCTTCCTTTTTGAGTACATAACTAAGAGGGGGCTATTATCAAAAGTTGGAGGCTTGTTTGGTGGTTTGCAGATCCATCCATTCCCCTGGGCTATCTTGGAGAATAATTGCTTCTGAGGCCTGATTATTCTTAGCATCTGGTGAGTGGATCCCCAAAAGGGTCGTTTTGGAGCACCTATCACTGTGTGGAGCACTTCAAGCACTTTTTTGTCCAGCACTTTATATGACAGTTCAGTGAACTTATATATTTTTTGGACTGCACTTTATTTTGCACAATTTGCACTTCAGCACTTGGTATTTTTTGATATATTGCAATATTTTTATATATTTATTGATATATATATTTTCTTATCATTAAGTACACTTTATATTTATGAAATAGATTGTTATGGCTGCTTTTTAGTTGGGTGGTCATTATCCCAGGGAAGATTGAGAGCAGGGTCATGAGTGCTCCTCAGTTGGGTAGTCCTAAAGTATGTCAATCCCAGTGAGGGTGGAGACTGTGCTCATAGGCTCTCCTCAGTTGGATGGTCATGATCCCAGGGAGGGTGCAGGGGCTTACCAGTCTGGACTGTCCTACTTTGGTTGTCATGAGCGTTTCATAGTTTCTGGGTGGTCATGATTCCAGGGAAGGTGGAGTTTGGGGACATAGGTGCACCTCAGTTGGATGGTCATGATCCCAGGGAGGGTGCAGGGGCTTACCAGTCTGGACTGTCCTACTTTGGTTGTCATGAGCGTTCCATCGTTTTTGGGTGGTCATGATTCCAGGGAAGGTGGAGTTCGGGGACATAGGTGCACCTCAGTTGGATGGTCATGATCCCAGGGAGGGTGCAGGGGCTTACCAGTCTGGACTGTCCTACTTTGGTTGTCATGAGCGTTCCATAGTTTTCGGGTGGTCATGATTCCAGGGAAGGTGGAGTTCGGGCACATAGGCGCTCCTCAGTTGGATGGTCATGATCCCAGGGAGGGTGCAGGGGCTTACCAGTCTAGACTGTCCTACTTTGGTTGTCATGAGCGTTCCATCGTTTTTGGGTGGTCATGATTCCAGGGAAGGTGGAGTTCGGGGACATAGGTGCACCTCAGTTGGATGGTCATGATCCCAGGGAGGGTGCAGGGGCTTACCAGTCTGGACTGTCCTACTTTGGTTGTCATGAGCGTTCCATAGTTTTTGGGTGGTCATGATTCCAGGGAAGGTGGAGTTCGGGGACATAGGTGCACCTCAGTTGGATGGTCATGATCCCAGGGAGGGTGCAGGGGCTTACCAGTCTGAACTGTCCTACTTTGGTTGTCATGAGCGTTCCATAGTTTTTGGGTGGTCATGATTCATGGGAAGGTGGAATTCGGGGACATAGGTGCACCTCAGTTGAATGTTCATGATCCCATGAAGGGTGGAGAGTGTGCTCGTACAGTAGGTATGCCACAGTAGGATGGTCATGGCTCCAGGAAAGGTGCAGGGACTAATCGGTCTGGGCTGTTGTACTTTGTTTGTCATAAATACTCCTTGGTTGCTGGGTGGTAACAATTCCAGGGAGGGTCATAGCCCTATGCAGGGGCATCACAGTCTGGGGTGTTGAATTTTTAGTTGTCATGGGTGCTCATTGGTTTCTAGGTGGTCATCACTCCAGGAAAATGCAAGAACTAGTCAGTCCAGGTTAGGGATTATTAATATGGAAGGAGGATTTAGATTGTAGCTGATGCGGGTGGTCATGTGCCCAAGGAAAAAAATAAATATATATATATATATATATATATATATATATATACACACACACACACACACACACACAGTATCTCACAAAAGTGAGTACACCCCCTCAAATTTATGTAAATATTTTATTATATCTTTTCATGTGACAACACTGAAGAAATGACACTTTGCTACAATGTAAAGTAGTGAGTGTACAGCTTGTATAACAGTGCAAATTTGCTGTCCCCTCAAAATAACTCAACAAACAGCCATTACTATCTAAACCGCTGGCAAAAAAAAGTGAGTATATATGTTGCAGTTTGCACGTGGTTTACCGGGATTATGGCTGAAGATATCAGCTTTCATTGTGTTAGCAATGAATAGAGCATGTTTTGCTGAATTTACTTACAATTGAGACATGCAAACAAAAAGCATCCGCCCGAACAGGGACTTGAACCCTGGACCCTCAGATTAAAAGTCTGATGCTCTACCGACTGAGCTATCCGGGCTCTGATGATGTCAGCAGAAGAGATTCTTTAACACTCTGAGAAGAGTGCCCTCTGCTGGAATTTACACAGAGCTACCCACAATTCTACATTGAAGGCGTTCATGAACAACTTTTTTTTTTTCTGACTCACTGGAAAATTCTACTAATTCTACGGAGAACAGAATGCTTCCTCCAAGTCGCATTGTTCTTATTTAACAAGCAATAGCAACATGCAATCATTTCATCTACATCAGCTACAACATAATTACTGTAATGACTGCTCTGAGTAAAAGTGATTGTGTCAGCACAGGGTCACCTATCGCTCACCTGCTAATAGAAGAGGGAATTTACCTACTTTCCGGCAGCCCGTGTCTTTAAATACTGCTGCTCCTCAGCTGCTGCAGCATGTATGCAGCTAGTAGGAAAGGTTGAACATCTGCCACCCCCAATGCACAGAGTGGGTCTTCCCACCAGCCGTTACGTCCAATAATGACGTACACACTGGCAAGAGAAACCACAGTGCACGGCGGGGGAGCAGGTACTCCACACACTTGGAGGCTTGGAAGCAGCAAAGTATCTGAGTTGCAAGGTACAGGCTGCTTGCTGATAAGGTGAAGCTCCAGGGCTGCTGTTGGAAATGATGGGGCCCCACACAGCCAACCTAACAGCCCCCCCCCCCCCAAAGAAATAAAAAACGGTTTACTATGCTTCAGCTATGAATGAACACATGAAGTGACCACAGAGGGAAAATGGGAATGCTTTAGGAACATATTAAACAAATGCATCTCGAAGTGCATTCCTATGGGAAATAAATTTAGAAGACACAAAGCCAAACCTGGCTGGCTAAACCGTAATGTTAAAAAACGTATTAGGGGTAAAAAAAAATGGCCTTCAAGAAGTATAAATCAGAGGGCACAGTATCGGCTTTCGAGCAATACAAGGAGGCAAATAAGAAAAGTAAACACAAAATGAAAATGGCTAAAATCAACTTTGAGAGACAAATAGCGGAGGATAGTAATAAGAACCCAATGAAATTCTTTAAATATATCAACAGCAAAAAAACTAGGGCAGAGCATATTGCACACATAATTAACGATGATGGGAGGATGGTTACAGAGGACACTGAAAAAAGCAAGCGTGCTGAATGCTTTTTTCTCGTCAGTCTTTACACAGGAAAAGGAGGGGTACACTGACCATGACTGTATGGTTAGCAGTAAAGCACAGGACTTGCCACTATGGCTAACAGAGGGTGAAATCAGGGAAAGGCTGGATAAAATGAACACAAATAAATCACCAGGCCTGGATGGCGTACATCCGAGAGTACTCAAAGAACTTATTAAGACTATATCTGGACCACTGTTCCTGATCTTTGCTGACAGTATTAGGACAGGAGATGTACCAGGGGATTGGAGGAAGGCTAACGTGATACCGATATTCAAAAAAAGGGCAGAGGCAAGTCACGGGAAATTATAGGCCTGTCAGTCTGACATCGATAGTATGTAAACTTCTGGAGGGGATGATAAGGGACTATAGCGTAGAGTTTGCTAAAGACAACAACATCATCAGCAGTAATCAGCACGGGTTTACAAATGGGCGTTCTTGTCAAACCAATCTCTTAACATTCTACGAGGAGGTGAGCTGTGAGCTAGATGGGGGGAGACCAGTGGATGTGGTGTACCTGGATTCCGCTAAGGCATTTGATACAGTTCCCCACAAGCGCTTAATTTATAAAATAAGGTCTGCAGGCATCGACCGCAAGGTTTGCTTTTGGATACGGAACTGGCTAAAAGGGCGTGTCCAAAGGGTGGTAATAAATAGCGCATACTCAGACTGGTCTGAGGTGGTAAGTGTCGTCCCCCAAGGCTCAGTCCTGGGGCCAACCTTGTTCAATTTATTCATAAACAGCATTGAGGACGAGATCAGTAGTTCTATATCAGTTTTCGTAGATGACACAAAATTGGGAAGGGCAATAACTGCACGGCATGAAGCAGATATCCTACAGAATGACCTGGACAAAATAACAGAGTGGGCAACGACATGGCAAATGAGGTTTAACGTGGAGAAGTGTGCGGTTTTGCACTTGGGGACTAAAAACATAAAAGCACAATACACTTTAGGGGGGGAACCCTTGGGGGAATCAAAAATGGAGAAAGATCTGGGAGTCTTGGTAGAGGATAGACTAAGCAATAGCATGCAATGTCAAGCGGCAGCTGCCAAAGCCGGCAGAATATTAGCATGCATAAAGAAAGGGATGTATTCCAGAGATAAGACTATAATCCTACCACTTTATAAAACTCTGGTCCGACCGCATCTGGAGTATTCTGTCCAGTTCTGGTCGCCAGTCCTCAGGAGGGATGTGTTGGAGCTGGAGAGAGTCCAGAGAAGGGCAACTAATCTAATTAGGGGATTGGAGGACCTTAATTATGAAGAGCGTCTGCAATCATTTGATTTATTCTCCCTGTAGAAGAGACGCCTGAGAGGGGACATGATAGCAATTTATAAATACCTCAACGGTGATCTCAGCATAGAAAAAAAGCTATTCAGTCAAAAGGATTGCATGAGGACTCGAGGGCATACAATGCGATTAGAGGAAAAGCGTTTTAACCTCAGGCAACGCAGGGGGTTCTTTACTGTTAGGGCTACAAGATTGTGGACTTCTCTACCACAAGAGGTGGTTTCTGTGGGAAGTATGGTTGCTTTCAAAAGACTCTTGGACATACATCTCAAGGATCAGAACATTCAGGGGTATGAGAGATGATTACGGCCACACACACCTACACAGGTTGAACTGGATGGACTATTGTCTTTATTCAACCTCAACTACTATGTAAGTGATTGGTACAGATCACTCAATGTGTTCATTCAGAAATAAAAGGGGGCTGGTAATTGTGACATTTACCGGACCCTTTCCCCACTCTAGATCCTGAAGGATCCTGTTGTGTGCTTGCAACTGCCAGTGGGAAGGAAAGCAGGGAAGCCAGCAGCACTGTGGGGGTGGGGAGGGCACAACGCAGGTGTGGGCAGCAGGGGGAAACTTATGGTGTGCAGGGAGGCAATTACTGAAACCGATTCTCCTGTATGGCTCTCTGCTGCAGCTGAAAACTAGCGAGAAGAAGAGGAGAAGAAGTCAGTAGGGGGGTAGGAAAAAAAAAATGTAAAAAAATAATGTAGTTGCATAAGTGTGCACACCCTCTTATAACTGGGGATGTAGCTGTGTTCAGAATTAAGCAATGACATTCAAACTCACGTTGAATAGGAGTCAGTAAACACCTGCCATCATTTAACCACTAGCCGACCGCCTGCCGCAGCTGCGCGAATTGACGTAAGGGTACGTCGGTTTGCGGAAGTGGTGCTTGGAGGTGAGCCCACACTAGGCAGCGGGGATGCTGATCTATGGGACCGGCGGTCGCGATTGCCGCCGGGCACCCCCACTGAGAGAGAAGGACGGTCAGCTGTTGTAAACACAGCCGTCCGTTGTTCTCTCTGAAATGATCACACAGTGCCTGTGATCCTTCTATATAGGATCACAGGTCTCTATGATCATTTCACAAGTCCCTCCCCCCACAGATAGAAAACACCCCTTAGGCTCACAATTCACCCTTTGATCACCCCTAGCTTAACCCCTTCCCTGCCAGTGTCAGTACAGTAACAGTGCATATTTTTAGCACTGATTACTGTAGTAATGTCACTGGTACCACCAAAAGTGTCAAAAATGTCAGTTAGGGGTCTGATCTGTCGGCCGCAATGTCGCAGTCCCGCTAAAAATCGTTGATCGCCGCCATTACTAGAAGAAAAAATAAATAAATAAAAATGTCATACAGTGGGTACGGAAAGTATTCAGACCCCCTTAAATTTTTCACTCTTTGTTATATTGCAGCCATTTGCTAAAATCATTTAAGTTCATTCTTCTTCCTCATGAATGTACACATAGCACCCCATACTGACAGAAAAACACAGAATTGTTGACATTGTTGCAGATTTATTAAAAAAGAAAAACTGAAATATCACATGGTCCTAAGTATTCAGACCCTTTGCTGTGACACTCATATATTTAACTCAGGTGCTTTCCATTTCTTCTGATCATCCTTGAGATGGTTCTACACCTTCATTTGAGTCCAGCTGTGTTTGATTATACTGATTGGACTTGATTAGGAAAGCCACACACCTGTCTATATAAGACCTTCCAGATCACAATGCATGTCAGAGCAAATGAGAATCATGAGGTCAAAGGAACTGCCTGAAGAGCTCAGAGACAGAATTGTGGCAAGGCACAGATCTGGCCAAGGTTACAAAAAGATTTCTGCTGCACTTAAGGTTACTAAGAGCACAGTGGCCACCATAATCCTCAAATGGAAGACGTTTGGGATGACCAGAACCCTTCCTAGAGCTGGCCGTCCAGCCAAACTGAGCTATCAGGGGAGAAGAGCCTTGGTGAGAGAGGTAAAGAAGAACCCAAAGATCACTGTGGCTGAGCTCCAGAGATGCAGTCAGGAGATGGGAGAAAGTTGTAGAAAGTCAACCATCACTGCAGCCCTCCACCAGTCGGGGCTTTATGGCAGAGTGGCCCGACGGAAGCCTCTCCTCAGTGTAAGACACATGAAAGCCCGCATGGAGTTTGCTAAAAAAACACCTGAAGGACTCCAAGATGGTGAGAAATAAGATTCTCTGGTCTGATGAGACCAAAATAGAACTTTTTGGCCTTAATTCTAAGCGGTATGTGTGGAGAAAACCAGGCACTGCTCATCACCTGTCCAATACAGTCCCAACAGTGAAGCATGGTGGTGGCAGCATCATGCTGTGGGGGTGTTTTTCAGCTGCAGGGACAGGACGACTGGTTGCAATCGAGGGAAAGATGAATGCGGCCAAGTACAGGGATATCCTGGACAAAAACCTTCTCCAGAGTGCTCTGGACCTCAGACTGGGCCGAAGGTTTACCTTCCAACAAGACAATGACCCTAAGCACACAGCTAAAATAACGAAGGAGTGGCTTCACAACAACTCCATGACTGTTCTTGAATGGCCCAGCCAGAGCCCTGACTTAAACCCAATTGAGCATCTCTGGAGAGACCTAAAAATGGCTGTCCACCAACGTTTACCATCTAACCTGACAGAACTGGGGAGGATCTGCAAGGAGGAATGGCAGAGGACCCCCAAATCCAGGTGTGAAAGACTTGTTGCATCTTTCCCAAAAAGACTCCTGGCTGTATTAGATCAAAAGGGGGCTTCTACTAAATACTGAGCAAAGGGTCTGAATACTTAGGACCATGTGATATTTCAGTTTTTCTTTTTTAATAAATCTGCAACAATGTCAACAATTCTGTGTTTTTCTGTCAGTATGGGGTGCTATGTGTACATTCATGAGGAAGAAGAATGAACTTAAATGATTTGAGCAAATGGCTGCAATATAACAAAGAGTGAAAAATTTAAGGGGGTCTAAATACTATCCTTACCCACTGTAAATCTTTCCCCTAGTTTGTAGACGCGATAACTTTTGCGCAAACCAATCAAAATACGCTTATTGCAATTTTTTTCCCCAAAAATATGTAGCAGAATATAAATTGGCCTA
Source organism: Pelophylax lessonae (assembly GCF_965119305.1). Taxonomy (NCBI): domain Eukaryota; kingdom Metazoa; phylum Chordata; class Amphibia; order Anura; family Ranidae; genus Pelophylax; species Pelophylax lessonae. The sequence continues at coordinate 216,575,664 of NC_138778.1, forward strand.
AAAGGATGAAAAATTTAGATTTTTACATTTTCTTTTTTTTTTTGGGAATGTTATATAGCAGAATGTGAAAAATATATATTTTTTTTCAGAATTGTCGCTCTCACTTTGTTTATAGCGCAAAAAATAAAGATCGCACAGCTGATCAAATACCACCAAAAGAAAGCTCTATTTGTGGGAAAAAAAGGACATTCATTTTATTTTGGTACAGCGTCGCATGACTGCGCAATTTTTCATAAAAATAAAGCAGTGCCAAATCGCAAAAAATGGCCTGCTCATTAAGGGGGCAAATCCCTCCAGGACTGGTTAAAGTGCCTCTGAATAACCCCAAATAAAGTTCAGCTGTTCTAGTAGGTCTTTCCTGACATTTTCTTAGTCCCATCCTACAGCAAAAGCCATGGCCTGCAGAGAGCTTCCAAAGCATCAGAGGGATCTCATTGTTAAAAGGACATGTATATCAGGCGCATAAGTCGCACAGTTTATCAAAGGTCCATAAAAAGTCCATATTAGGAGAGAAAGTCCAACATAGGGCAGCCATCTAGAAACCAATAAGCCAGGGGTCCCAACAGAGCTAGGGATAAACAAGGAAAAGAGGCGCCTCAAAGTGTAGACTTTATAAAAACATTTATTAGTGTATAGTAAACACTCACATAAGTTAAGGGTAGCAGATACAAGTGGGCACCCTCCTGGGCGTATCCTGGGTAGGGATGTGCATCATCCGGTCAGCGCCGCAGTGGCAAGGAAGCACGTCCCCTCTTCACCGTAGCCGGCAATAACGGTGGAGCAGGAGCGGGAACGAGGCTTGGAGTCCGTCGGTTGAAACCAAGGCTTGGTAAGCAGTTGTGGGTGGATGATGTCACTAAGGTGCGACGCGTTTCTGAGCGTGCGTGCTGCTGAGGGGCAGGCAGCCGCACTCCTTCTTCAAAGCAACGGTTTCAGTCAGAAGGGTACAAAAGAATTTCCAAGGTATTAGATATACCATGGAACACAGTGAAGGCAGTTATTGTGACGTGAGTCACTTTGGTTGGGGGGGCTTGTGGAACCCAGATTGCTTTAGGGAGGTTGGGAGACTCCTTGTCCAGCTTCCCCAGCCCCTCTCATGTGTAAGTCACCCTGTGTCTATTAGGGGCACAGGGTGACCAAGAACCCCAGTTGGGTCTGCACTAATCAGACTCGCTGTACAACCACACTGGACTCAGCCTTTCGTGTTACCCAGGTTATCCTGGGTTCTATATGTGTGGTTTGTGTTGAAAGAGTGAGGAGCTTTCACTTGGGACAATAATATTTCTGAACAATATACCTCAGGAAATATATTAAGATGAACGTTTTGACTTTTCAGATTTCTAGAATATTGCAGGAGTGCCTCATAGACCCTTGCTAGATAGTGAGGTGGGGTGGGGTTTGTTATTGTTAAGTACCTGTATTCCATTGTTCTATTGTTTGGATTACTGATTGGAAAAAAGCCAACGTGGTACCAATATTTAAAAAGGGGCCGAGGTGTATCCCGGGGAACTATAGGCCGGTCAGCCTAACATCTGTAGTCTGCAAGGTTTTGGAGGGGATGTTAAGGGACCACATACAAGACTTTAGTAATGAAAACAGTATAATTAGTAGTAATCAGCATGGATTTATGAAAAATCGTTCTTGCCAAACCAATCTATTAACCTTCTACGATGAAGTGAGCTGCCACCTAGATAAAGGAAAGCCTGTGGATGTGGTGTATCTGGAATTTGCAAAGGCCTTTGACACCGTTCCCCACAAACGCTTACTGTACAAACTAAGAAAGGTAGGTATGGACCATAAGGTGAGTACCTGGATAGAGAACTGGCTCCAGGGGAGAGTCCAGAGGGTGATGATTAATGGGGAGTACTTGGATTGGGCGGGTGTGGAAAGTGGGGTCCCCCAGGGTTCGGTCCTGGGACCAATCCTGTTTAATTTATTCATAAATGATCTAGAGGAGGGGATATCTAGTACAATCTCAGTATTTGCAGATGACACCAAACTAGGCATGCCGATATCTTCTATGCAGGATGTAGAAACCTTGCAAACGGACCTGAACAAAATAACGGGGTGGGCAACTACATGGCAGATGAGGTTTAATGTTGATAAATGTAAAGTAATGCACTTGGGGGCCAAAAAACAGAAAGCAAGCTACTCACTAGGGGGGGAACGTCTGGGTGAGTCTAGGATGGAAAAGGACTTGGGGGTACTGGTAGACAACAGGCTTGGCATTGGCATGCAATGCCAAGCCGCTGCAAGTAAAGCCAACAGAATACTGGGATGTATAAAAAAGGGGATTCACTCCAGAAATAAAGAGATTATTCTTCCACTCTACAAGACTCTGGTCCAGCCACATCTGGAGTATGCTGTCCAGTTCTGGGCACCGGTCCTCAGGAAGGATGTGCTGGAACTGGAAAGAGTCCAGAGAAGGGCAACAAAAATAATTAGGGGAATGGAGAACATCAGCTATGAGGAGAGGCTACAGGCACTGAACCTGTTCTCTCTGGAGAAGAGAAGATTGAGGGGGATATGATATCAATGTACAAATACTGTACTGGCGACCCGAGCATAAGGAACAAACTATTCAGAGTAAGGGAATACAATAAGACACGTGGCCACTCACTAAAAGTAGAGGAAGGGCGGTTTAACCTTAAAATGCGTAAGGGGTTCTTCACTGTGAGAGCGGTAAGGATGTGGAATTCTCTTCCACAAGCAGTCGTATCAGCAGGGAGCATCGATAGTTTCAAAAAACTGTTAGATGGACACCTTAGAGACCACAACATACAGGGGTATACAATGTACGGTTAAAAGCAAACACACACACACACATCATAGGTTGAACTGGATGGACTGTTGTCTTTTTTCAACCTCACTAACTATGTAATTGTTTCTGTCTGCCTTAAGATCAACTTATTATGAGATGTATATGTGTATGTGTATTGGCTGCTAAGGGGGAGGGGGGATTGTCCCACAGTGTATATCTCTTTGTGCCTGTGTTTCAATAAACAGTTTGATTCTGGTTGACTCCCAAAACTTGTTCTGTCGAGTTCTTGGAGTAACTATAGCCAGATTCACGGATCTTGTGTTCCAGAGCTTCGGAAGCAGCTTCTTGGCGGAGATACCCAGTCGGGGTGCCCGGATACCGTTACAGTTATCATCAAGTGTCGAAAATATGGCACAACAGTGACATTACCAAGAACTGGACGACCCCCCAAAATTGATGAAAAAACAAGAAGAAAACTGGTCAGGGAGGCTGCCAAGAGACCTACAGCAACATTAAAGGAGCTTCAGGAATATCTGGCAAGTACTGGCTGTGTGGTACATGTGACAACAATCTCCCGTATTCTTCATATGTCTGGGCTATGGAGGTAGAGTGGCAAGACGGAAGCCTTTTCTTACCAAGAAAAACATCCAAGCCCGGCTAAATTTAGCAAAAACACACCTGAAGTCTCCCAAAAGCATGTGGGAAAATGTGTTCTGGTCTGATGAAACCCAGGTTTGTCCATAATGCCAAAAGATAGGTTTGGCCAGTGGCCACCCAATAAGTAGCCTGCTCCTGTCAGCGCTTTCCCTCCAACTGTGTGCTTTTCCCATATAGCCCCTTTCCCAAGGGGTCTCTCTCACAGCAGCTCAGGATAAGTCAGGCACTTCATCCCTCACCATCACCAATCGGTAAGCGCCGGATCTTTTATGTGTGTTTTGGTTCGGCCAGTGGCGGCCCGTCCATTAGAGGCTCAGGGGCGCAGCTCCCCCTATCCATGAATCCGGCCCCCTAATCTACATGCAGGGCACCGGATGCATGGATTCCAATAGGGGATTTTTTTTTTATTTGAAGCACATGATTAGAGTCAGAGGCTCTAATAGGCTTCAAAAAAGGGTGGGCTCGGGGCGCAGAGCACTGCACCCTGAACCCACCCAGTTGTATGGCAATGGCGAATAAATATTCACTATTGTGACAATGATTCTCCTACCGGGCAATCAGGAAGAGGGATGTGGGACCCCGTTCCCGATTAGCCAAAAGGAGAAGCGACCTTACTGGCCACTGGCCAGGAAGAGGGAGGTGACACAAGGGAGCGGCTGAGCCATTCAGCACTCCACGGCTCGGACAGGTGAAGGTAAGGAGGCAGGCCAGCCAGCCGGTTGGCCGCTCAGGAGCGGATCCCCTGAATTACCCCCCAAATTAGTTTGCCACCCCCCCCGAATTACCGAGCACCAGCCGCCACTGGGTTTGGCGCAAAAACACCACATCACCAAAAATACACCATAACCACTGTGAAGCATGGTGGTGGCAGCATCATGCTTTGGGGCTGTTTTCCTTCAGCTGGAACAAGGGCTAAGCCAAGGTAGAGGGAATTATGAACAGTTCCAAATAGTGGTCAATATTGGAACAAAACCTTCAGGCTTCTGCTAGAAAGCTGAACATGAAGAGGAACTTCATCTTTCAGCATGACAACCACCCAAAGCATACATCCAAATCAACAAAGGAATGGCTTCACCACAAAAAGATTAAAGTTTTGGAATGGCCCAGCCAGAGCCCAGACCTGAATCCCATTGAAAATCTGTGGGGTGATCTGAAGAGGGCTGTGCGCAGAAGATGCCCTCACAATCTGAGGAGTGTTTTTTTTTAAAGAAGAGTGGGCACATATTGCCAAGTCAGGATGTGCCATGCTGATAGACTAGTACCCAAAAAGACTGAGTGCTGTAATAAAATCAAAAGGTGCTTCAACAAAGTATTAGTTTAAGGGTGTGTACACTTATGCAACCATATTATTTTAGTGTTTTTATTTTTACTTCCCTCCACCTAAAAGATTTTAGTTTGTTTGTTGTACAGTTTACAGGTCACATGAAAGGTGGAAAAAGTTCTGAAATTATCTTTGTCTCATTTATTTTCATACATATAATTATATATCACATATATATTGTTTATATATATATATATATATATATATATATATATATATATATATATATATATACACACACACACACACACACACACACACACACACACACACAGACACACACTCTTACAAATAAATGTAAACAAACATTTTAAGATGTATTAAAACATGGACAGTGTTAGTAGGGTATTGGATCGTGTCAGTCAGTAGAGCAATGGACGATGTCAGTAGGACAGAGGTTGGTGTCAGTAGGGCAGTGGACGGTGTCAGTAGGGCCGAGGTTGGTGTCAGTAGGGCCGAGGTTGGTGTCAGTAGGGCAGAGGTTGGTTTTTAGTAGGGCAGAGGTTGGTTTTTAGTAGGGCAGAGGTTGGTGTCAATAGGGCAGAGGTTGGGGTCAGTAGGACAGAGGTTGGTGTCAGTAGAGCAGAGGTTGGGGTCAGTAGGGCCGAGGTTGGGGTCAGTAGGGCCGAGGTCAGTAGGACCGAGGTTGGTGTCAGTAGGACAGAGGTTGGTGTCAGTAGGGCAGAGGTTGGTGCCAGTAGGGCAGAGGTTGGTGGCAGTAGGGCAGAGGTTGGTGTCAGTAGGGCAGTGGACGGTGTCAGTAGGGCAGTGGACGGTGTCAGTAGGGCCGAGGTTGGTGTCAGTAGGGCCGAGGTTGGGGTCAGTAGGGCCGAGGTTGGGGTCAATAGGACAGAGGTTGGGGTCAATAGGACAGAGGTTGGGGTCAGTAGGGCCGAGGTTGGGGTCAGTAGGGCCGAGGTTGGGGTCAGTAGGGCCAAGGTTGGTGTCAGTAGGGTAGAGGTTGGTGTCAGTAGGGCAGAGGTTGGGGTCAGTAGGACAGAGGTGGATGTCAGTAGGACAGAGGTTGGTGTCAGTAGGACAGTGGATGGTGTCCACGAGTAGAGCAGTGGACATGTCAGGAGGGCAGAGGTTGGGGTCAGTAGGGCCGAGGTTGGGGTCAGTAGGGCCGAGGTCAGTAGGACCGAGGTTGGTGTCAGTAGGACAGAGGTTGGTGTCAGTAGGGCAGAGGTTGGTGTCAGTAGGGCAGTGGACGGTGTCAGTAGGGCAGTGGACGGTGTCAGTAGGGCCGAGGTTGGTGTCAGTAGGGCGGAGGTTGGTGTCAGTAGGGCGGAGGTTGGTGTCAGTAGGGCCGAGGTTGGTGTCAGTAGGGCCGAGGTTGGGGTCAATAGGACAGAGGTTGGTGTCAGTAGGGCCGAGGTTGGGGTCAGTAGGGCCGAGGTTGGGGTCAGTAGGGCCAAGGTTGGTGTCAGTAGGGTAGAGGTTGGTGTCAGTAGGGCAGAGGTTGGGGTCAGTAGGACAGAGGTGGATGTCAGTAGGACAGAGTTTGGTGTCAGTAGGACAGTGGATGGTGTCCACGAGTAGAGCAGTGGACATGTCAGGAGGGCAGTGGACTTTGTCAGTAGGGTAGAGGTTGGTGTCAGTAGGACAGAGGTTGGTGTCAGTAGGGCAGAGGTTGGTGTCAGTAGGGCAGAGGTTGGTGCCAGTAGGGCAGAGGTTGGTGTCAGTAGGGCAGAGGTTGGTGTCAGTAGGGCAGAGGTTGGTGTCAGTAGGGCAGAGGTTGGTGTCAGTAGGACAGAGGTTGGTGTCAGTAGGACAGAGGTTGGCGTCAGTAGGACAGTGGATAGAGTCAGCAAGTAGAGCAGTGGACTTTGTCAGTAGGGCAGAGGTTGGTGCCAGTAGGGCAGTGGGTGGTGTCAGTGTGGACATGTCAGCACTGGACTTTGTAAGTTAATTAGAAACAAATTATATACATCAGTAACTGAATAATTACACATAATACAAGAGATAAAAAAATATGCTTTAACCTATTTGTCATGTACTAATCTGGCACCCTGAAAATCCCGAAATGTTCTAACTGTGTAAATGGTGGGTTGTGCACAAGCTATAATAAAAAATTTTACATTTTTTTTTTAACAGAAAAAATTGAGACCGCCATCATCGACAAATATATAATTATAAAACAATCATCTTTATCAATACCTAAATATTTATAATTCAGGTACGTTTTGGCTATGTGTGATGCCATTAGACAAAGTCATTTTGCTCTGTTTATTTTTAATTTTGTTTCATTTAAACAGAATTTTAGCATTTTTTTAAATTTGTTCTACTAAATACTACACTTAACCATAAAACAAATAGTGCCTTTCCAGGCTGAACTAAGTAAACAGTGAGATATGCGCAAAGTATAATAAAAATAAAATTAGACTTTGAATAGAAAAAATTCAGAGCACAAAGCATCTATCCAGTCTCTAGCAAACCATCAATGTCAAATATATAAATATAAAATAATCATCATTATCAATACCTAAATACCTTTAATTCAGATAAGTTTCAGCTGTTATGTATAATGCCATCGTACAAAGTTTTATTGCGCAATTTATTTTTTTATTTAGTTTCATTAAAACAGAATTTTAGCTTTTTTATGTTTGTTTGTTCTACTAAATACTACACCTAACCATTCTAAAATAAAATAAAAAAAGGGCGTTTCCAGGCTGAACTAAGTAAACAGTATTATATGCGCAATGTATAATTAAAACAAAATTTGCCTTTGAATAGAAAAAAAAATTTAGACCACAAAATAAGTATCCAGTCTCTAACACACCATAAATGACAAATATATAAATATAATAAAAATATAAATATAAAATAAAAATGATCTCTATCCATACTTAATATCTATAGAGGCAGTCCCTGAATTGCAAACATCGGACTTCCATATTTAAAAAAAGGAGGCTGCGCGAAGTCCCACTGGTCCTGGAAACCGCCGGGCCGCCATCTTGCTGCTCACCGCATGCTACATACTGCCCAGTGGACCTGTCAGCAGGCGCACATCACTGCATGACCAGTTTACCCTTCCTTATGCCAACTAAAAAAATTAAAAATAATTTTTTTGGCTGGGGTTACACTTAAAAAATATACCTCGGGTTCGTTCCCCGTACGGGCCACCAAAAAAAAAAAAATATATATATATATATATATATATATATATATATATATCTGTTCCAACTTGCATACAAATCCAACTCAAGAACAAACCTACAGAACCTATCTTGTTTGTAATCTGGGGACTGTCGGTAATTCAGGTAAGTATCAGCTGTTATGTATAATGCCATTGGACAATGTTTAACTGCTTTATTTATTTTTAATTTTGTTTCATTTAAACATAAGTTTCACTTTTTTTTTTTGTTTGTTCTACTAAATACTATGCCTAAGGCTACATTCACACCTGAGCGTAGCGTTTTCGCGCGTTTTTACCGCAATTTTTACAGCGATTTTTACCGCGATTTTTACCGCGATTTACAGGCGTTTTTACAGGCGTTTTTTGTGCAGGCGTTTTTAGATTGAATAGAAACCAATGGAAAACGCCTGTAATCTGCCCAAAAAGAAGCTCATGTACTTTGAGCGTTGGGCGTTTTGCTTACAGCGTCAAAAACGCTCAGATATGAACAGGGGACATTGAAATGAATAGGATTTGTCTTGTTGGGCGTTTTGAGAGCTGATCCTAGAGCAGAAAAACTCCCCAAAAACGCCCAAAAACGCCTAGATGTGAACGGAGCCTAAACCATACTATAAAACAAATAGTGCCTTTCCAGGCCCAACTAAGTAAACAGTGAGATGTGCAAAGTATAATAAAAATAAAATTTGTCTTTGAATAGAAAAAAAAAAAAAAGACCACAAAAAACATTTATCCAGTGTCTAGCACTCCATCAAGGACAAATATATAAATATAAAATAATAACCATTATCAATACCTAAATATATTTTATTCAGGTAAGTTTCAGCTGTTATGCATAATGCCATTGGACAACGTTTTATTGCTCTATTTATATAAAATTTTGTTTCTTTTAAAGTATTTATTTATTATTTTAGAGTATTTTAGCTAATTTTACTAAATATTACACATAACCATTAAACAAAATAGTGTTTTATATCTGCAACTGAAGACAATAGTGCCTTTCCAGGCCAAACTAATGGCACTTTTCCACTGCAAGTACCGGCTCGGCTCTACTCGGCCCTGCTTGGCCCGGTTTGTGTCGGAACGGTTCGGTACGGTACAGTATAGGTTTGCTTTTCCACTAAAGTAGTACTAAAGTTAAGTGGGTGGAATAACAACGGGGTGGGTGGGATTCTCTGACCAATCAGTGGCTAGTAGTGACTGCATGCAAAGGATTGTGGGATATGGTACTAGTTTGGTACCTGTTGGAACCACAATCGAGTAGGTACTGTTTTTTCAGAGCCGTACCGTACCGTACCGTTCGGTTCCATGCAGTGGAAAAGCAAACCTATACCGTACCGAACCGTTCCGACACTATACCAAGCGGTACCAGCAGTGGAAAAGCACAAAAGCGTGCCGAAAAGCGCCATTAGTAAGCAGTGAAATATGCGCAAAGTATAATAAAAATAAAAATTGTCTTTGAATGGAAAAAAAATTCAGAGCACAAATCATCTCATTTTAAACAGAATTTTAGTTTGTTTTTTTTTGGTTGGTTTTACTAAATGCTACACCTGGCCATACTATAAAACAAAAATAGTGCCTTTCCAGGCCTAAGTAAACAGTAAGGTATGCGCAAAAGTATAAAAGAAAAAAGTTCAGATCACAAAACATGTATTCTGTCTCTAGCACATCATCATGTCAAACATATAAATATAAAATAATCATCATTATCAATACCTAAATATCTATAATTCAGGTACGTTTCAGCTGCTATGTGAAATTCCACTGAATAAAGTTTTATTGTTCTATTTAATTTAAAAAAAAAATTCTTTTAAAAATGATTTTAGCTTGTTCTTTTTTTTTTTTTTTTTTACTTCTACTAAAAATTACATCTAACTATAAAACAAATAGTGCCTTTCCAGGCTGAACTAAGTAAACAGTGAGATATGCGCAAATAATAAATAAAATTTGTCTTTGAACAGAAAAAAATTCAGAGCACAAAGCATCGATCCAGCCTCTAGCACACTATCCATGACAAATATATAAATATAAAATAATTATCAATACCTAAATATCTATAATTCAGGTAAGTTTCAGTTGTTATGTATAATGGACAAAGTTTTATTGCTCCATTTATTTTAATTTTGTTTATTTTAAAGAGTATTTTAGCTTCTTTTACTAAATATTACACATAACCATGAAACATAATAGTGTTTTATATCTCTAACTGAAGACAATAGAGCCTTTCCAGGCCAAACTAATTAAACCGTGAGATATGTGCAAAGTGTAATAAAAATAAATTTTGTCTTTGAACAGAAAAAAATTTAGCACACAAAGCATCTATCCAGTCTTTAACAAATTATTAATGACAAATCTATAAATATAAAATCATTATCAATAACTAAATATCTATAATTCAGGTAAGTTTCAGCTGTTCTGTATAATTCCATTAGACAAAGTTTTATTGTTCTATTTTTTTTAATGTAGTTTTTTTTTTTAAAGTGTATTTTAACTTCTTTTTTTTTCCTTTTAATAAATATTACACCTAACCATAAAACATAATAGTGTTTTATATTTGTAACTGAAGACAATAGTGCCTTTCCAAGCCAAACTAATTAAACCGTGAGATATGCACAAAGTATAATAAAAAATAAAATTGGTCTTTGAACAGAAAAAAATTCAGCACACAAAGCATCTATCCAGTTTGTGGCACATTATCAATGACAAAAATATAAAAATATAAAATAATAATCATTATCAATACCTAAATATCTATAATTCAGGTTAAGTTTCAGCTGTTATGTATGATTCCATTGGACAAAGTTTTAATGTTCTATTTTTTTTTTTTAGCTTCTTTTTTTCCCCTTTTACTAAATATTACACCTAACCATAATACATAATAGAGTTTTATATCCGTTATATATAATGCCATTGGACAAAGATTTATTGCTCTATTTTTATTATTTTATTTTTTTTTTTTTTAAAGAGTATTTTAGCTTCTTTCTTTTTTCTTTTACTAAATATTACATGTTAACCATGTTTTATATCTGTAACTGAAGACAATAATGCCTTTCCAGGCCAAACTAATTAAACTGTTGAGATATGTGCAAAGTATAATAAAAATAAAATTTTTCTTTGAATAGAAAAAAAAAAATTCAGAGCACAAAAAAAAAATTTTAAAATATTTTAATAATTTAAAACAAATTTAGTTTTATTTAAAGAGTATTTTAGCTTCTTTTTTTTTTCTTTTACTAAATATTACACCTAACCATAATACATAATAGAGTTTTATATCTGTTATATATAATGCCATTGGACAAAGATTTATTGCTCTATTTTTTTTTTTTTTTTTTTACTTTTTTTTTTTTTTTAAGAGTATTTTAGCTTCTTTCTTTTTTCTTTTACTAGATATTACATGTTAACCATGTTTTATATCTGTAACTGAAGACAATAGTGCCTTTCCAGGCCAAACTAATTAAACTGTTGAGATATGTGCAAAGTATAATAAAAATAAAATTTGTCTTTGAATAGAAAAAAAAATTTTTTTTAAATATTTTAATAATTTAAAACAAATTTAGTTTTATTTAAAGAGTATTTTAGCTTCTTTTTTTTTTCTTTTACTAAATATTACACCTAACCATAATACATAATAGTGTTTTATATCGGTTATGTATAATGCCATTGGACAAAGTTTTATTGCTCTATTTTTTTTTTTTTTAAAGAGTATTTTAGCTTCTTTCTTTTACTAATTATTACATGTTAACCACGTTTTATATCTGTAACTGAAGACAATAGTGCCTTTCCGGGCCAAACTAATTAAATCGTGAGATATGTGCAAAGTATAAAAAAATAAAATTGGTCTTTGAACAGAAAAAAATTCAGAGCACAAACCATCTATCCAGTTTGTAGCACATTATCAATGACAAAAATATAAATAAATATAAAATAATAATCATTATCAATACCTAAATATCTATAATTCAGGTGAGTTTTAGCGGTTATGTATGATTTAATTGGACAAAGTTTTATTGCCCTTTTTTTTTTTAAAGAGTATTTTAGCTTCTTCTTTTTTCTTTTTCTAAATATTACATGATAACTATGTTTTATATCTGTAACTGAAGACAATAATGCCTTTCCAGGCCAAACTAATTAAACTGTTGAGATATGTGCAAAGTATAATAAAAATAAAATTTGTCTTTGAATAGAAAAAAAAAAAATTCAGAGCACAAAAAAAAAAAAAATTTTAAATATTTTAATAATTTAAAACAAATTTAGTTTTATTTAAAGAGTATTTTAGCTTCTTTTTTTTTTTCTTTTACTAAATATTACACCTAACCATAATACATAATAGTGTTTTATATCGGTTATGTATAATGCCATTGGACAAAGTTTTATTGCTCTATTTTTTTTTTTTTTTTTAAAGAGTATTTTAGCTTCTTTCTTTTACTAATTATTACATGTTAACCACGTTTTATATCTGTAACTGAAGACAATAGTGCCTTTCCAGGCCAAACTAATTAAACCGTGAGATATGTGCAAAGTATAAAAAAATAAAAATGGTCTTTGAACAGAAAAAAATTCAGAGCACAAAGCATCTATCCAGTTTGTAGCACATTATCAATGACAAAAATATAAATAAATATAAAATAATAATCATTATCAATACCTAAATATCTATAATTCAGGTACGTTTCAGTGGTTATGTATGATTTCATTGGATAAAGTTTTATTGTTCTATTTTTTTTTTAAGTTTTTTTTTAAGTGTATTTTAGCTTCTTTTTTTATTTTATTTTTTTTTTTTACTAAATATTACACCTAACTATAATACATAATAGTGTTTTATATTTGTTATGTATAATGCCATTGGACAAAGATTTATTGTTCTATTTTTTTTTTTTTAAGAGTATTTTAGCTTCTTTCTTTTTTCTTTTACTAAATATTACATGTTAACCATGTTTTATACCTGTAACTGAAGACAATATTGCTTTTCCAGGCCAAACTAATTAAACTGTGAGATATGTGCAAAGTATAATAAAAATACATTTTTTTTGCTCATTTTAGCTTCTTTTACTACATTTTTTAATAATTTGAAACAAATTTAGTTTTTATTTAAAGAGTAAATTTAGCTTCTTTCTTTCTTTTTCTTTTACTAAATATTACACCTAACCAGAATACATAATAGTGTTTTATATCTGTTATATATAATGCCATTGGACAAAGTTTTATTGCTCTATTTCTTTTTTTTTTTTAAAGAGTATTATAGCTTCTTTCTTTTTTCTTTTACTAAACATTACATGTTAACCATGTTTTATACCTGTAACTGAAGACAATAGTGCCTTTCCAGGCCAAACTAATTGAACTGTTGAGATATGTGCAAAGTATAATAATTTTTTTTTTTTTTTTGGCGCATTTTAGCTTCTTTTACTAAATTTTTAATAATTTGAAACTAATTTAGTTTTATTTAAAAAGAGTATTTTAGCTTCTTTTTCTTTTTTTTTTCTTTTACTAAATATTACACCTAACCATAATACATAATAGTGTTTTATATCTGTTATGTAGAATGCCATTGGACAAAGTTTTATTGCTCTATTTTTTTTTTTTAAAGAGTATTTTAGCTTCTTTTTTCTTTTACTAAATAATAATTTTTGCGTATTTTAGCTTCTTTTACTAAATTTTCTAATAATTTTAAACTAATTTAGTTTTATTTAAAGAGTATTTTAGCTTCTTCTTCTTTTTTCTTTTACTAAATATTACATGTTAACCATGTTTTATACCTGTAACTGAAGACAATAGTGCCTTTCCAGGCCAAACTAATTGAACTGTTGAGATATGTGCAAAGTATAATAAAATTTTTTTTTTTTTTTGCGCATTTTAGCTTCTTTTACTAAATTTTTAATAATTTGAAACTAATTTAGTTTTATTTAAAGAGTATTTTAGCTTCTTTTTCTTTTTTTTTTTTTTTACTAAATATTACACCTAACCATAATACATAATAGTGTTTTATATCTGTTATGTAGAATGCCATTGGACAAAGTTTTATTGCTCTATTTTTTTTTTTACTTTTTTTTTTTTTTTTTAAAGAGTATTTTAGCTTCTTCTTTTTTCTTTTACTAAATAATAATTTTTGCGTATTTTAGCTTCTTTTACTAAATTTTCTAATAATTTTAAACTAATTTAGTTTAAAGAGTATTTTAGCTTCTTCTTTTTTCTTTTACTAAATATTACATGTTAACCATGTTTTATACCTGTAACTGAAGACAATAATGCCTTTCCAGGCCAAACTAATTAAATCGTGAGATATGTGCAAAGTATAATAAAAATAAAATTTGTCTTTGAATAGAAAAAAAAAAAAAAAATTCAGAGCACAAAAAAAAAAAAAATTCAGAGCACAAAAAAAAAAAAAAAATTCAGAGCAAAAAAAAAAAAAAAGTATCCAGTCTCTAGTATGCTATCAATGGCTGATTTAATTGAATGTGTTACTTTCAGAGGGCGGAGGAAAAGGAGCGTAAAATGATAATAATAAGGTACACAAACAAGTTTAAGTGTTACTGCACGGCTGTTTACAATAGACTAGGCCCGGGGGCAGACGACTGTACATTCTATCTCTTCAGAAGGTGGTGCTTAGTCAAGGGGGGGTTTAAAGCACGAGTTTTGGAAGGCGCATAGCGTGAGATGCAGCTAAACAATGGGGAGGGTGGACACAAGCGGTCCATAAGCCAGCAGAGGGGCACACAGCTGTAGTACACAGGAACCGTCTTTCGTGACGTACCATGAAACAGATGGCAGTGTTGTTGTTGGCGGTTTCTTTCTTTTTTTTTTTCTTCTTTTCTTTGGCCTGTTCACAATTTAGATGAAACATGCAAGGCAGATCAACATAAATCAACGCTGAACATTAGGATTTGTATACGGTCGTGTTACAAAACAGGAAAATACAAGGACGTTGTTTGTATCATCGGAGAATTCATTTTCTAGTTGTAGAATCTATGTGAAAGTAGGAGCAGCATGTGCGCAGCACCGGTTATCCTCGCTTCCTTTCTGAAGTCAGCAGAGAGATTCTTATATGGCCTTGGAAGGGTGAATGTCGATTTTTCTCCTTTGCGTAGATCTCCTTCAGGTGTTCTCCATTTTACAACAACATTCTAAAACTGACGCAAGTGTAAAAAAAAAAAAAAAGCTCGTACACAGTATAAGAAAAATCGGGCAAATATTTTCGTACAAAGAATTTTCGTACGATTTTTGGTATGGTGTGTACAGAACTTTTCACAGTCGATTTTGAATTTTTTTTGTACGAAAATGGGAAAAAAAACTCCAAAATTTTTCTCATAGAAAAAAAAAACAAAAAACGAATGATTTTCGTTTAATGCGTACCGTTTTCGTACAAGAAAAATCTGAAGAGAAAGATTGCGCAGGATCAGAAACAATTAACAAAAAAAAAAAGCCTTTGTCATACGAGAATTTATAGTGTGTACACAACTTTCCACAGTCGGTTCTGAAGTTTTTATACGAAAGGGACAAACTCCAAAATTGTTACTCGTAGAGAAAAAAAAACAAACGATTTTCGTTTAACCACTTTAGCACTGCTCACATTGCTGCTACTGCAGCAATGTGGCTCGTTATCGTCCAGCGACGTAGACCTACGTCGCTGGACTCCGCCCCATGTGGGCGGCGCGCACGCCGCCGGAGGTTCGCTCCTGCTGTTTTCAGTCACAGCGGCAGTCGGGCCAGGGGAGGAGAGGCGGTGATCACCGCTGCTCTTCCCCGATCGTCGGGGAATCGAGTGTGGAGATCCGCCCGCTTGTGTAAACAAAGCGGGCGGATCTCCTAAGTGACAGGCAGGGACAGATTGCAGGGTTCAGCATAGCTGAACATGTGATCTGTCCCTGTGTCACTCAGTCACCTCCCCCCACACACGTTAGTAAGCACCAGGCATACATTAACCCCTCCCTCTCCAATAAAATTAACCCCTTCCCTGCCAGTGTCATTTTTACAGTAACAGTGCATATGTATAGCACTGATTACTGTAGTAATGTCACTGGTACCCCCCAAAAGTGTCAAAAATGTCAGTCAGGGGTCCAATCTGTCCGCCGCAATGTCGCAGTCCCGCAAAAAAAAAAAAAAAAAAAAATCGCACATCGCCGCCATTACTTGTTAAAAAAAAAAAACACCAAAAATTACAGAAATCTTTCCCTTAGTTAGTAAACGCAATAACTTTTGCTCAAACCAATCATAATACGCTTATTGCGATTTTTTTTTTACCAAAAATATGTAGCAGAAAACAAATTGGCCAAAAATGATAAAAAATTTTGATTTTTTACATTTTTTGGGGGGAATTTTATATAAAAAAATGTGAAAAATAGTTATTTTTTCAAAATGTTTGCTCTTTTTTTGTTTATAGCGCAAAAAGTAAAAATCGCACAGGTGATCAAATACCACCAAAAGAAAGCTCTGTTTAAAGGGAAAAAAAGGACGTAAATTTAGTTTGGGTACGGCGTTGCATGACCGCGTAATTGTCAGTTAAAGTCGCACAGTGCCGAATTGCAAAAAGTGGCCTGGACGTAAGACAGCAAAATCCTCCGGTGGTAAAGTGGTTAATGCGTACGAATTTTTGTATGGTGTGTACACAACTTTCCACAGTCGCTTCTGAAGTTTTTATACGAAAGGGACAAACTCCAAAATTTTTGCTCGTAAAGAAAAAAAAACGAACGATTTTCGTTTAATGTGTACTGAAGAGAAAGATTGCGTATGATCAGAAACAATAAACAAAAAAAAAAAAAAAAAAAAAAACCTGTCGTACGAGAATTATTCGCACAAATTTTCGTATGGTGTGTACACAACTTTCCACAGTCGATTCTGAATTTTTTTGTACGAAAGGGACAAACTCCAAAATTCTTTTCGTAGAAAAAAAAAAAACAAAAAAAGATTTTCGTTATAATGCGTATATGCGTTTAGTGCGTAAATGATCCTTACCCACTTCTATACCGGGTACTTTCACCCCCTTCCTGCCCAGGCCAATTTTAAGCTTTTAGGGCTGTTGCATTTTGAATGACAATTGCACGGTCATGCAACGCTGTACCTAAACCAAATTTATGTCATTTTTTTCCCCCACAAATTGAGCTTTCTTTTGGTGGTATTTGATCACCGCAAGGTTTTTTCATTTTTGCTAAACAAATAAAAAAAGACTGAAAAGTTTGAAAAAACAAAAACGTTTTTTTTGTTTACGTTATAAAATTTTGTAAATTAATATGTTTTTTCATGCACTGACAAGCACTGATGAGGCCGCACTGGCAGGCACTGATGGGTGGCACTGATGATGAGACACTAATATGCAGCACTGACAGGTGACACTGATATGCAGCACTGATAGGTAGCACTGATATGCAGCATTGATGGGCACTGATAGGCGGCACTGATAGGCAGCACTGATGGGCACTGATAGGCAGCACTGATAGATGGCAATGATGGGCACTGGGGGGTGGCACTAATAGATTGCAATGATGGGCACTGGTGGGTGGCACTGATAGATGGCAATGATGGGCAGCACTGATGAGGAGGGCACTGACTGATTGGCATCCCTGGTGGCCATGGGTGGGCAATCCCTGGTGGCTCTAGTGGCATCCCCGAAGGGTCTGCATTAGTAATCAATGCTCTGATTACCAGCACAGACCCCACCCCCCCCCCCCCCCCGCCGATCGGCTCTCCTCTACTCGCGAACTGAGAAAAGCTCTGTTTTTTTGATTGGACACAGCTGATCACATGGTAAAGAGCCTACATCATTCGCTCTTTACCAGGATCAGAGATGCGGTGTGTCTGAGTGACACACCGCACCACCGATCGCCGCTCTGCGTGCCCCCCCCAGGGGCGTGCAGAGCTGCCTATCCCGCTGGACGTCATATGACGCCCGGCCGGGATGGGTCAACCACTTTGCGGCCATCATTGCACTCCGCTTTAAAATATAGGTGTGCCATCTGTATGATCAGGCAAATTCACAGCGCAACTTGGCTTCTTTTATCTAAACTGCCCATCTCAACCAGGGCTCCATGAAACCCTAGAGTTCCTCCAGAGATCGCTAGGGATTCCATGAGCTGTGGCTAATAGACCTCCCATTTGATTGAAACTTCATAGCTCTTGGGCAGTGATGGCGAACCTTGGCACCCCAGATGTTTTGGAACTACATTTCCCATGATGCTCATGCACTCTGCACTGTAGTGGAGCCTCATTGGAAATGTAGTTCCAAAACATCTGGGGTGGCAAGGTTCGCCATCACTGCTCTAGGACCATGGCCACCTGGTGACACCAATGATCATAATAGCTGGCTGTAAGGGTAATATTCTGATCACCTCTGGGCATTCTTCCCAATGACCACAAATATAGGGGACATTTTCCTAATGCCTCCTGATGGACTAATTTAGGCAAGGGTTCCCTGCGACTTGAAAATTAAATCAAGGGTTCCTCTGGGGTCCATAAGGTTTAGAAAGGCTGCAGTAGAGGTTTAACCTGAATACCTCTATTATTCTGAAGGTGAACATTCATTCCACTATATCTAGCACCAACAGCATTGCAAGTCATCAAGGTGGACTGGATCTTCAAAGGTTTTGGTGAAGGTGGGTATCTTACGTAGAAGGGAGTCGAAAGTACAGTGACAGTTGGTGAGGCGGCTCACATACATTAAGGTGTACAGGTGGTCCCACTGAGCGGAAACCCACATAAAAAAGGATGCCAAACAAATTTTTAGGTCCAAAAGAGACAATACATTTATTTTTCAAAAAAGCCAATGTTTTTTGGGCAGAAACACACACATACTATGAATCCAGAAAGTATTCACAGTGCTTCACTTTTTCCACATTTTGTTATGTAACAGCCTTATTCCAAAATGGAATAAATTCATTATTTTCCTCAAAATTCTACAAACAATCCCCCATAATGACAACACGAAAAAAGTTGGTTTGAAATCTTTGCAAATTTGTTAAAAATTAAAAAAAGGAAAATAACCCATGTACATAAGTATGCACAGGCTTTGCCATGACTCTCAAAATTGAGCTCCTGTTTCCACTGATCATCCTTGAGATGTTTCTACGACTTGAATGGAGTCTACTTGATTGGACATGATTTGGAAAGGTACACACCTGTCTATATAAGGTACCAAAGTAAAGCCCTGTACACACGCACCGATTGTCGGCCGTAAATCTTCGGCCAACGTCCGATCGGCCAACGTCCGATCGGCCGATTGTAGGCTTGTTAGTATGATGCTTCCGACAACTGACTGCAACTTTTCGGCCAAACAAAATCTGGTGTGCAGGCTATAAAATGTTTGTTGGCCAACAACAGAACGGCCGATTTTCCGTCAGTCAGTACAGATTTCGGCCGACAAAAATCAGATGAGCAAGACTGGGCATGCTGAGAGAAGAAAAAACACACGGAAAGTTAACCAGCACATGACATCACTTCTGAAGTTGGTTGTTGTTGGCCGAAAAAATGTGTGTGCAGTCTAGAGCACATTCCAACCAACACAACAACACTGGACAAAAGACGGCCGATCGGTCGGCCAACAATCGGTGCGTGTGTACGAGGCTTTAGTCAGAGCACAAGCCAACCCATGAAGACCAAGGAATTGTCTGTAGATGTCCAAGACATTATATGAAGGCACAGATCTGGGGAAGGGTACAGAAAAATTTCTGAAGCATTGAAGGTCCCAATGAGCACAGTGGCCTCCATCATCTGTAAATGGAAGTAGTATGGAACCCCGAGTACTCTTCTTGACACCAGTGGCAGAACTACCAGGGTCGCAAAGATCGCACTTGCGTTCTGTCAATGTGGGGGGGGGGACCCCAAGACAGCAGGAAATCAAATCTGAGAAGTAATAGTTTAAACGAGTCAGTTGTAGTATGGGGGCCGCAAAATAAATTCTTTGTGACCAGGCACTGATCTGTTAAGCCATCAGCCAATTGAAAGCCAACGTTGTAGAAGCTAGTAGTGCACTAATACCACCGAATCAATGCAAGCAGCACATTAGCAG
Source organism: Pelophylax lessonae (assembly GCF_965119305.1). Taxonomy (NCBI): domain Eukaryota; kingdom Metazoa; phylum Chordata; class Amphibia; order Anura; family Ranidae; genus Pelophylax; species Pelophylax lessonae. The sequence goes on from NC_138778.1 coordinate 216,595,531, forward strand.
GTATACAGGAGCTTTACAACCTCAAAAATACTTAAATATTGTATATATTTATATAAATTATTACATCCGGGTATGTGACTTTTTAGTTTTATTAACTAGAGAGCCAAGACCAACAAATTATACAGACAGAAAAAAAGCAGGGATTAAATACATTAGCCTCAAGGCACCCAACCTACTTGTAGGGTTTTGGTACTTTTAGTTCCACCCCATTTAATAAGCAAGGTAGAAACTTTTTTTTTTACCTGTTTGAGTTATTGTAAGCTGAGGACTCCTCTTCAATAGATCTCTGCATTAAATTCTGGTCGGAACCATTAAGACTCATTAAACAGTCACAGCTGAGAAAAAAAAAGTAATAATCACAAGTTACATTTGGCTCGGAGATATTTATTTGCCGTTAGCAAAATGTACCGACCGAGTACCTGAAAATCACTATACAAGCAGGATTATTATGGGAAAAGGTTCTGTCTACATTTCACTGGGATCGCCATGCAATCTTTATAAGAAGTGTTTTTATGTACTGTATTTTTTTTACATGTTACGTGTGTATTTATATTAATATTTAATTACTAAATACTTTTAGGCTATTTATTTTTAAGGAAATACATTCCTGACTTTAAAAGATCATTTTATTTAAGTGAAAAAAAACAATTGTTATTTTACGTGGTCTTTTTTTTATTTTATTTTTTTTATTTGGGGATCTGCTGTGTCTTCTATAGTTAAAATATGCTCTTTTTAAACACCAATAAAATACTTCCATCTAGTGGCTACAAAAGTAAAAAAAAAAAAAAAAAAGTTTACAACGGTGTATCTTCGCCCAAATTATAACGTATGTTACAGTTGTTAGTTACATTTTTTTAACAAAAGCTTAAAATATTAATTCTAAAATAGTTGAAGACGTGACACTTTTGTTTGAACAGCTATTGATAGATTTGGTGCTGGGATACATAAATAAATGTGATGAAATTGAGAAAAAAACTTTAACATAAAACCAAATAGGGACAACAAATTTACCATATTATAGATCTGTTGGGGAGGTCCACAAATCTATTTTTTGACTGTTTTTATTTTTTTTATTTTCAGGATTACAATTCAAAAAGGTTTTAAAAATCACAAAAAACTTTTACCCTTTCAAAAATATTAATGCAAATAATTTTAGAATGCAGAAAATAATGAATGTTACACAAATCTATTTTTCGACTGTTTTTATTTTCAGGATTACGATTCAAAAAGGTTTTAAAAATCACAAAAAAAACTTTTACCCTTTCAAAATATTAATGCAAATAATTTTAGAATGCAGAAAACAATGAATGTTACACAAATCTATTTTTCGACTGTTTTTATCTTTTTTTATTTTCAGGATTACAATTCAAAAAGTTTTTAAAAAAAATAAAAAAATCACAAAAAAATTTTTACCCTTTCAAAATATTAATGCAAATAATTTTAGAATGCAGAAAATAATGAATGTTACACAAATCTATTTTTCAACTGTTTTTATTTTTTTATTCTCATTTTAGATGACCACAATTATGGAAAATAAAACATAAGGGGCTCCATACTGCATACCATCACAGCTGTTTTTATTAAAAATAGAAAGACACTTCCATAAATAACGTGTATACAGCATAAAAACAGAGCCACCGGCCGGCTAGAAGATCCGCCCGTCCTTCTGGGTTCACCGTGGGTGACGTCAGCACGCCGTGACCCGACGCGTTTCATCACAACTGACGTCCTCCTGGGGTACGGGCGGCGTGCTGACGTCACCTAATATATAACAGTGGTTCTCAAATCCGGTCCTCGGGACCCACCAACAGGCCAGGTTTGCAAGATAACTAAATTACATCACAGGTGATCTCATTTGCTTCTCAGTGATTGCAGTATTCTAGTCTGCATCCCCCAAGGTAATACTTAAAATCTGGGTCCCGAGGACCGGATTTGAGAACCACTGATATATAAGAAGAGGAGAGGAAGTTCCGCTTCAGTGTGAACCGAAGCAACCCGGCAAAACCGCCATCTTGGAAACTGAAGGTTTGCCAATAGCGGTATAGACTAGTGATCGACCGATTATCGGTGGCCGATATGCACTTTCCCAGATATATCGGAATCGGCCTTTGGATTTACCGATATTGCCGATATTTCGGGAAAGTGCTTGTACCTGAGTAATGCCTGCAGCTAGAGGCATCACCCCGGTACCGGCGTCCATAGCTGACGGTCGGCTGACTTGTAATGACAACCAATGCGGCTAAGAAGCAACTCGGCTGTCATTACAAGGAGCGGGACGGGACCTCCCCCCCTTCCCGCCCACTTCAGCGGCTCCCGTCCCACCGGGAGACCCGGCATCCTACCTGTAGGGCCGCCGAAGAGAAGACACCGCATTCAGCTCTGACCGGGTCTCCATTTTTTTTTAATTCAGTGCCGCCGAGTACCCGGAAGTGATGTCATATGACATCACTTCCGGGTACTGGCGGCGCCGAATTAAAAAAAACTTACAGCATTCAAAACAGCTAAACTTGGCGTTATGAATGCTTTTAAGTGCAGAGGAGGGGTTTGGGGTCTTTTAGACCCCCAGATCCCTCCACCACAGTACCTGTAAACATTAAAAAAAAAGAAATTTATTTTTAATGTCCGAAAACATCGGATGACCAAAATATCGGTATCGGTGTTAAAAAAACGATATCAGTCGATCAATAGTATAGACCATAACTAAATAAATCCATGGCATTGAATATGGACCAGAACTATAAAATTACCAGATACCATTAATAATTGAGGGAAAAAGACAAGAAAGATATTCCACCTTGGTCTGAGCCGCAGGAACAAAACAAGCCACCATCTTGAAAATGGGAATCTTGCCAATAGCCATATTTAACAGAAAATATATTTTTTTAGAAATATTATTAGGGGAAAAAAAAGAACCATATAGGATTGCAAGAGAAGGTTGTTGAATTACATGATAAATTATTACCCTTATGACATTATGAGGACTACTTAAAATTCTTTTAAAATGTCCAGGAAAATGTTTAACTTTTGTGATAAATATATATATTTTTTTTCATATTTTCAGAATTTGAAGCTAGTTCAGATATTCCTAAAAAGTAATGTTGCTCACTTTGTGGGTATTTTTGGGCTTCCATGGGCTGCTTTGCCCAAACTCAGCGGAGTTGTGATAAAACCAGGGCTTTTTTTCAGCAGGAACGTGGTGGAATGCAGTTCCGGCACCTCCAGCAATGAATGTATGTAATAGCAAGGGGTGTGGGGTGTATTGGAGGGTCTCTTGATGCTGAATGCTTGGGGGATCTATTGTCACTGGTAAGCATCTGTTATTGTGTGAGGGTCTATTGTTGCTGCTAGTGGATCTATTGTTGCTGGGGGGTCTTATGTTGTTGGTAGGGATCTCCTGTTGAGGTAGAGGTCTATTGTTGGCTGATCTATTGATACTGGTTGCTGGGAGAGCCATTGTTGCTACTGGAGGGGATTCTAATGTTGCTGGGGTGGATCTTTTATTGCTAGGTGAGGTATTTTGTTGTGCGTTGGAGGTGGGTAGTGGGTGGAACCTAGGGACAGTGCTCAGAGGTGGGTAGGGGGTGGAACCTAGGGACAGTGCTCAGAGGTGAGTAGCAGGTGGAACCTAGGGACAGTGCTCAGAGGTGAGTAGCAGGTGGAACCTAGGGACAGTGCTCAGAGGTGAGTAGCGGGTGGAACCTAGGGACAGTGCTCAGAGGTTGGTAGTGGGTGGAACCTAGGGACAGTGCTCAGAGGTTGGTAGTGGGTGGAACCTAGGGACAGTGCTCAGAGATGGGTAGTGGGTGGAACCTAGGGACAGTGCTCAGAGGTAGGTAGTGGGTGGAACCTAGGGACAGTGCTCAGAGGTGTGTAGCGGGTGGAACCTAGGGACAGTGCTCAGAGGTGGGTAGCGGGTGGAACCTAGGGACAGTGCTCAGAGGTTGGTAGTGGGTGGAACCTAGGGACAGTGCTCAGAGATGGGTAGCGGGTGGAACCTAGGGACAGTGCTCAGAGGTGGGTAGCGGGTGGAACCTAGGGACAGTGCTCAGAGGTGGGTAGCGGGTGGAACCTAGGGACAGTGCTCAGAGGTGGGTAGCGGGTGGAACCTAGGGACAGTGCTCAGAGGTGGGCAGTGGGTGGAACCTAGGGACAGTGCTCAGAGGTGGGCAGTGGGTGGAACCTAGGGACAGTGCTCAGAGGTGGGTAGCGGGTGGAACCTAGAGACAGTGCTCAGAGGTGGGCAGTGGGTGGAACCTAGGGACAGTGCTCAGAGGTGGGTAGCGGGTGGAAACTAGGGACAGTGCTCAGAGGTGGGTAGCGGGTGGAAACTAGGGACAGTGCTCAGAGGTAGGTATTGGGTGGAGACAAGGGGTGACTCAGAAGGGGGGAGTTCCAGCACCTATTCTCCGAGGAAAAAAAGCCCTGGATCATAAATAAATGAAGGTTACAGTAGAATTACACTCTACCGCCGGAGCAAGCATGCTTTATCATGCCGTTTGTATCCTCCCTGTCTGTCCTTCAGACTCTATTTGTCCAGGATATAATACAATGAATGTTTCCGCAGTGAAAGCGTGCGGCAGCCAAGACTTTCTAGGACACGTCACTGTGGTCAATATCAGTTCTCAGTTTTATAAAACAATGAGTAACATCTTATAAGACATGTGAGTAAACACTCGCTCAGATGACAACCTGAGTCATTGGCTGCGTCAGACAAGTCTTATGTAAAGAACCATTTCAGCAATTCAGTGATTCATCGCTTAATAATCGTCGGGAATCTTCTGCAACTTAAAGCAAACCTGTGCTGTATGGAAACCCCAACAAGGAACCTTTATTTGCTCCCTTTCGGTCTGGTAAAAAAAAAACATTTTATTATATCTGTTCCATAAGTGCCACCTGGTGATCCTGCCAGAAATCTAGTGCTGTCTTGTACACTCTGCAGTCTCTTTGAACTACAGAACATATGTTTCCAATGTTATGAACAAGAGAGGGGGAAGGTGTCCTGTAGCTCTTTTCTAGGGTGACAACACTGCTCCTCAATTGAGTCACCGTGGAACAGGAAGTGTGTTACGATTAGGGTCACCAAAAAAAATATGCTCCTCAATTTTATACAACGCATCGAGCGTTGTCACCCTGAGACCGGAAGTGTTTTGCTGCTGGAGGGAGCAAGAAAAAGAGAAAAAAAAATGCTCTTCAATTAATACAATGCACTGAGCGTTGTCACCCTAGGTCAGGAATTGTGTTGCTGTTAAGGTGTCCAGGTAAAAAAAAAAAAAAGTTCCTCAATTTTACCACGCATTGAGCGTTGTCACCCTGGGACAGGAAGTGTTTTGCTGCTGGAGGGAGCAAGAAAAAAAAAAAAAAATGCTCCTCTATTACAATGCATTGAGTGTTGTCACCCTGGGACAGGAAATGTTTTGCTGCTGGAGGGATCAAGAAAAAGAAAAAAATAAATAAATGCTCCTCTTATTACAATGCATTGAGTGTAGTCACCCTGGGACAGGAAGCGTTTTGTTGCTGGAGGGGTCAAGAAGAAGATAAAAAAATGCTACTCAATTGATACAATGCATTGAGCGTTGTCACCCTGGGACAGGAAGTGTGTTGCTGTTAGGGTGACCAAGTAAAAAAAACGCTCATTCAGTGATAAATGCATTGAGTGTTGTCACCCTGGAACAGGAAGTGTTTTGCTGCTGGAGGGACCAAGTAAAAGAAAAAAAAAAAAAAGTTCCTCAACTCTATACAGTGCATTGAGCGTAATGCATTAATGTAGTGATATGTAAATACCCCCAGGGGGCGGGTCAATAACAGCCCGGGCTCAGACAGAGTGGGATTCATAACACTGGTCATCAGTTAAGGCAGAGCACTGGTGACATCTACTGGAAGAATGGTATTAATGCATGGGATAGTTCCAAGTTGCTGCTTTGTCCCAGTTGCAGGAGCTACAGTAGACCCTCTGTGAAAGTTATTTGGAATGAAATGCGTCAAGGCGGGGCCTAGCCCTGACATCATCACGCCAGTCTGGTCCGGCATTATTGTTTGTATTTTATACCCAAGTTACTTCTACTCCGGTAAGTATATTATAGTCATTGTTCCCATCATTGGATGTTATACGAGGACTTCACATTTGTGACATATTTGTGATTTGCATGTTTTATGTAAATATAACAGCTCAGCACACTATACATACCGTGTATATATATATATATATATATATATATATATATATAATAGAGCAGTGCTCTCCAAACTGCAGCCCTTTGCTTAACTTTATCCGGCTCTTCAGGCACTATTCCTCCCACTGACACCAACGATGGGGCACTATTCCTCTCACTCACACCAACGATGGGGCACTATTCCTCTCACTGACACCAACGCTGGGGCACTATTCCTCCCACTGACACCAATGATGGGACACTATTCCTCCCCCTGACGCCAATGATGGGGCATTATTCCTCCCCTTGACGCCAATGATGGGGCACCATTCCTCCCCCTGACGCCAATGATGGGGCACCATTCCTTCCCCTGACGCCAATGATGGGGCATTATTCCTCCCCTTGACTCCAATGATGGGGCACCATTCCTCCCCCTGACGCCAATGATGGGGCACCATTCCTTCCCCTGACGCCAATGATGGGGCATTATTCCTCCCCTTGACTCCAATGATGGGGCACCATTCCTTCCCCTGACGCCAATGATGGGGCACTATTTATCCCACTGACACCAATGATGGAGCACTATTCCTCCCACTGACACCAATGATGGGGCATTATTCCTCCCACTGACACCAATGATGGGGCACTGTTCCTCCTACTGATACCAATGATGGGGCACTATTCTTCCCACAGAGGCCAACTATTTCTCCCCCTAATACCAAAGATGGGACATGGTTTACTCCCGCTGGCCACAGTCCGGTCCCATTAAAGTCTGAAGTTCAGTAAACCGACCCTTTGTTTAGAAAGGTATCGCCCCTTGTTGGTTGACCTTCATTCCATTTTTTTTTTTTCTTATTACATTATCAGAAAACAATGTTAGAGCAGAAGATGATCAATTTACTTTTTTTCTTTTTCTCCACACCCCCAATTGTCATCCACGGAGCTCACAGCTTTTTCCTGTTCTCTGTTGGTGGCAGCAGAGGCGGCCATTACTGTAGCAGTATAATGCACTCATGTAATGATGTGTGAGTGCCCCCAGGGGATGGGCCCATGACAGTCTCAGCTCAGACAAAGTGAGTTGAATAACACTGTTCATCACTGAACCCAGAGGACCGGTGACATCTAGTGGCAAAAAGCTATTACTGCAGGGGACAATTCCAGGTTGCTGATTTTTTTTTTTAACGCTCCTTCACTGCCACTTAGTTTTAAAAAAATATGAAAATAACTTTAAAATTAAAAGGATAACTCCACTTTCGTGGGGAAAAAATAGCAAGAAAGAAAAAAATAATATAGGTTATACAACTGCGACACAAGTCATATTGTAATTGAGTGTTATTAACCACTTCCATACCGGGCCAATTCTGACACTCCATTCCTACATGTAAAAATCATAATTTTTTTGCTAGAAAATTACTCAGAACCCTAAAACATTAGATATGGGGTTTTTTTTTTTTTTTTAGCAGAGACCTTAGGGAATAAAATGGTGGTCATTGTAACTTTTATGTCAGACGGTATTTGTGCAACAATTTTTCAAATGTCTTTTTTTTTTTTTGTTTTTTTAAATAAAAAATAAATAAATAAATAAATTAGTTTTATGAATAATAATAAAAAAAAAAAAATTAAAGCACACTAAGTGCCGGTTCACACATATGCGATGTAAGACATTGCATGCGATTTGCACCGCACTGATATGCAAATCACATGCGATGTCTGTGCGTTGCGAATTAAGCTGTACAGATTGTTTGGCTGAATTTGCATTGCATTCGGACCAAAGTCGCACAGGAATCTTGTTTAGTATGCACCAGAATTGGATCACAATAGTGTTCACACCTATGCGATCCGATTCAGGTCCAAATTGACAGTTTGCACTGCGATTTGCAAACTGATCTGGGGGTGTCATTAACTTTGTATTGACACCCCCCCCCCCCCAGCGATTTGCATATGACAATGTGAACTAGTGATCGACCGCTATCGGATTTTCGTTGCAGATACCAATATTTTGGCCATTGGATATCGTTATCGGCCGATAATTTTGTACATTTAAAAAAAAAAAAAAAAAAAATTTTATTTATTATTTTTACACATGACAGGTATGGTTTTGGAGGGATCTGATGGTCTAAAAGACCCCAAACCCCTCCTCGGCACTTAAAAGCATTCAGCCGCATCGGTTGTCATTACAAGATGGCTGACCGTCAGCTATGGACGCCGGTACCGGGGTGATGCCTCTAGCTGCAGGCATCACTCCGGCACAGCACTTTCCGAAATATCGGCAATATCGGTCACCTCAGGGGCCGATTCTGATATATCGGGGAAAGTGCATATCGGCCGTCGATATATCGGCTTTGGTCGATCACTAGTGTGAACTGCCTGAGAGTCGAGTGCAATGCGGGAATCCGCAGTGGAGATTCGCAGAGTTCCCGCATTTTTTTGTATAATGTGAAAGATGATGTTACATCGAGTAAATAGATACCCAACATGTCACGCTTTAAAATTGCGCACGCTCGTGGAATGGCGCCAAACTTTGGTACTTAAAAATCTCCATAGGCGACGCTTTAAAATGTTTAATGGTTACCAGTTTAGGAGTTACTGAGGAGGTCTAGTGCTACAATTATTGCTCTCGCTCCAACGATCGCGGCAATACCTCACGTCTGGATTGAATGCGGTTTACATATGTGGGCGCTCCTGCTGCCTTCTGGGATATGTCTGTTTCATATCCCTGGGGGGGTCACAGGGGAAATGCATTCACCTAGGCAAGGTGAGAGGACGAAGGGGTGGGGACAAAAATTCAACCCAAAAAAAAAACTGATATTTTTGTAGTGGATTTGGGGGGGGGGGGATAGGGAAGAGGAGGAAAACTTTATGATCAGGCTAAAGATATTTTAACATGTTTATTATTTTTCTTCCAGGTGATCAAATAATGAAGAAAAGACTAATAGCTGTATAAATCAATTCAACACAGGGAAGAAACGAAATGAAATCTTACCTTTCTATGTGTGTGGAACTACACTGCCACCTTGTGGACATTCAGTAGTATAGCTCACTAATACACAGGCCTTGAAATTGAACTCCTAAATATTTCTCATATGAAAGCTGCAAAGGGGTGAAGCTTTGGTTATAACTCTGCAATGCTTTATTATTTCATCTCTTTTTTTTTTTTTCTTCCAGTCTTCTATTTCGTCACGAAGCTTGTTTAAGAAAACATCGTCCCTTTTCATAATGTGCTGGTATTATTATTCTGAAACGTCCTGTTATGTGGTTTCCTGTTTTCAGTGGTAACAAAAAAAGAAGACATTATGACAAACAAACTGAGCAGACATGGTCCGGTCATCCCCATGGGATCCCCTGCAGATCAATACAGTCTGCCCCGCATAAAAGGGGCCTAAAGCAGGGATCTGCCCTGCTTAGCAATTGTATTCTGACAGGGGATGGGGGGACTCTCCCGCAGTCATTGGCTGCAAGCGCTGATCGAATGCTGGTTTTCCAGCATGACCATTCCACAGACTGTTGAACAGACAGCAGTACATAGTAGTGGTGAACGGGAATTAAAATTCCTGTGCCCAAACCGAAAATTCAGGATGCATTTGGCTGAAAACTGAAACGGGCAGTTTTAAAAAAAAAAAGGTTTTTAAATGTAAAATTTGTGTGGCTGGCGTATTTGCACTGAAATCAATGGAACGCGATTGTGCACTGAAGTCAATAGGCGTAGCTTTTGCATTTAGGTCAATGGGAATGCGATCTTGCATTAAAATCAATAGGGGGCGTTTTTGCACTGAAGTCAATGGGAGAAGATTTTGTACGGACGTCAATGGGAGGCATTTTTGCAATGAAGTCAATAAAGGGGCATTTTTGCACTAAAGTCAATGGGACGCGTTTTTATATTAAAGTCAACGGGGCGCGATCTTGCACCGAAGTCAACGGGGCGCGATCTTGCACCGAAGTCAACGGGGCGCGATCTTGCACCGAAGTCAACGGGGCGCGATCTTGCACCGAAGTCAACGGGGCGCGATCTTGCACCGAAGTCAACGGGGCGCGATCTTGCACCGAAGTCAACGGGGCGCGATCTTGCACCGAAGTCAACGGGGCGCGATCTTGCACCGAAGTCAACGGGGCGCGAACTTGCACCGAAGTCAACGGGGCGCGAACTTGCACCGAAGTCAACGGGGCGCGATCTTGCACCGAAGTCAACGGGGCGCGATCTTGCACCGAAGTCAACGGGGCGCGATCTTGCACCGAAGTCAACGGGGCGTGATCTAGCACTGAAGTCAACGGGATGCAATTTTGCACTGAAGTCAACGGGGCACGATCTTGCACTGAAGTCAACGGGGCACGATCTTGCACCGAAGTCAACGGGGCGCGATCTTGCACCGAAGTCAACGGGGCGCGATCTTGCACCGAAGTCAACGGGGCGCGATCTTGCACCGAAGTCAACGGGGCGCGATCTTGCACCGAAGTCAACGGGGCGCGATCTTGCACCGAAGTCAACGGGGCGTGATCTAGCACTGAAGTCAACGGGATGCAATTTTGCACTGAAGTCAACGGGGCGCGATCTTGCACTGAAGTTGATGGGGGCGCAATCTTGCACTGAAGTTGATGGGGCGCAATCTTGCACTGAAGTTGATGGGGCGCAATCTTGCACTGAAGTTGATGGGGGCGCAATCTTGCACTGAAGTTGATGGGGCGCAATCTTGCACTGAAGTTGATGGGGCGCAATCTTGCACTGAAGTCAACGGGGCACGATCTTGCACTGAAGTCAACAGGGCACGATATTGCACTGAAGTCAACAGGGCACGATATTGCACTGAAGTCAACAGGGCACGATATTGCACTGAAGTCAACAGGGCACGATATTGCACTGAAGTCAACAGGGCACGATATTGCACTGAAGTCAACAGGGCACGATATTGCACTGAAGTCAACAGGGCACGATATTGCACTGAAGTCAACAGGGCACGATATTGCACTGAAGTCAACGGGGCGCGATATTGCACTGAAGTCAACGGGGCGCGATATTGCACTGAAGTCAACAGGGCGCGATATTGCACTGAAGTCGACAGGGCGCGATATTGCACTGCAGTCAACAGGGTGCGATCTTGCACTGCAGTCAACAGGGTGCGATCTTGCACTGCAGTCAACAGGGTGCGATCTTGCACTGCAGTCAACAGGGTGCGATCTTGCACTGCAGTCAACAGGGTGCGATCTTGCACTGCAGTCAACAGGGTGCGATCTTGCACTGCAGTCAACGGGGCGCGATCTTGCACCGAAGTCAATCGGACTTAGCATGCAATTATCAGCACTTTTTTTTTTTCCTGGCTTTCCTGGCAAAATGGCGATAATCCCATTTTTGGCCGATAGATCAGTGCTTTCTTAGTACACACGGACAGAAAGACGACTGGTTCCTGCTGAACCAGCTGATTTTGGATCTGTGTATACCCTTCTGCTTTAGGATTAAAAAAAAAAAAATTGTCTATGATACACATTGCTTGTGCATGGCAGCCAATCAGCTTCTAACTTTGGCTTGTTTAAAGCAAAATAATGCCCACCCCCCACCACTTCCCAAAAATAAAAATTCAGCAGCCACACATACTTTACACATACTGTAGCTGCTGACTTTTAATATTAGGACACTTACCTGTCCTGGAACCCAGCGATGTTTCCATCGTCTATTGGGTGCTGCTGCCGCCATTGCCAGTAAGGGAGCCCTACGGCTTCACGGCCGGGTCCCTACTGCGCAAGCGTGAAGCCCGTTGTCCTCAGCAATTAGCCTGGAAGCAGAGGGAGAAGTAGGGGGCGGAGCCTCTGATGTACCTCAAGGTCCAATCAATGCAAGTGGGGACAGGGTATCTGTCAAAAACAGGTATCCACTCCCCCCCCTCCCCCCTGAAAGGTGCCAAATGTGGCACCAGAGGGGAGGAGGTGACAGATAAGCGGAAGTTCCACTTTTGAGTGGAACTCCGCTTTAATTAAGCTTTGACAAAAAAAAAACCTGGAAGCTGGAGCCCAGTTTCTATGCAGAACTGCAGCAGATTTTGCACTCTTGTTTTAGTAAATCCCCCCCCCCCCCCACAGTCAATTTATCACTGTTTTTACCCAAGATTCACCCTTTTCCAACCAAGATTCAGTTGGAAAGAGGAGAGAATTTGGGGTAAAACACATTGATAAATAGAGCCCTGATTCGCTTACATTGTTCTTTAGGAAGTAGGAATTTCTATCTCATTGCTCCTGACTAGCATTGCCTGGCTGGGTGATAGAGATAAATCTCCCCCCCCCCATGACAATTTAGTGAGAACATGCAACAAAGTCACTCCATAGCATTAGGAAAACCAGGATTTATTGACATCAATGCAACATTGTTTCAAAATGAACTTGTTTGCTAGTTTAACAAAGGAACATAAAGATAAAGAAAACATTTTATGACCAATCAGAACCCCGGAGACCGATCACATGACCTTATGTCCCCCCCCTCTATATATCTCCTCTGTCTGATCAGGATCTTATCCCCGGAACACAAATATCCTGACCCCGATAAATAAAATATGCAGTCCTGTATCTATCATTGTGTTTTGACCTGCATCTGATCTGCATGACATGTGACCCGGACTGGCATTCTTCACGTGTCCGGGCCGGACGCAGTCGTTTTTAAAATGAGTCTTGTATGCATTTCAGGTGCGATTTCAAGTTAAAATTCACACCTGAACTGGTGAACAAAACCACACCGGACTCTTTTTAAAAAGAAAAAAAAAAAAAAAACACACAAACTGAGGGCGGACATGTGTGATCCTGAGCCTAACTGTATAATGAAAACAGTCTTAAGATGGCCATAGATGGTTCCAATCTCAGCTGGTTCAGCAGGGACCGCCCAAGATTTGAACCATGTATGGGCAGGCTGATGGTATCCAAGCTGATCAATCGAGTACAATCTGCCTGCCAAATTTAACGTACGATTATTGCTAGAGACTATTATAGCTGCTAACAGTAATCACTGTGTCCTACCAGCAGGGGGCGTCTTCTCCAGCCAGAAGAACACAATAGCGGGAGCGATTTTCTTTCCTGCAAACCATAATTGGGTACAAATAACTATGGGAACAAACACTAAGAGGGTGACACTTCAGCTATGCGATTCTGGAGCTGGGGAACCCTGTTACTAGAGACCCCAAAAATCTGGTGATTCAACCCATTACTAACAGGCTTCTGTTTGAAATGTTACAGGAAGAACAGACCTACTTCTTCCTCTGTATAAGCTGCACCATCTGATCCATCATACACTTCAGTGGAGCTGAGAAAAGTGAAGATTTGCAAGACCTCACCTATATGTCACAGCAGCAAGAACCCCCCCCCCCCCCAAAAAAAAAAAAAAAAAAAACTTTTTTTGTTGTAATGACCTCTGTAGTTCAATTACATCCATACAAGCTATTGAAATAAAGGCTCTCCTACAAATATGGGCAACTGCAGACATCACTGTGTACAATAAAGGGGAGCTTTCTAATGGAGGTCTGCTGACACAACAGGTTTTAATACTGCAAAAAAAAAAAAAAAAATTATATATATATATATATATATATATATATATATATATATATATAAAATGTTATACTTTTTTTTATTAATTAAAACCTGTTGTGTCTGCAGACCTCCATTAGACTGCTACTGTATTTTCTGGCGTATAAGACTACTTTTGAACATCAAAAAAATCCCCCAAAATTGGGGGTCGTCTTATACGCCGAGTATAATATCTCCAAGGTAACCGAAGTATAAGTATTACCGGTAGATGAAAATTAGGGGGTCGTCTAATACGCCCAGTCGTCTTATACGCCGGAAAATACGGTATATACATATACACACACACATTTTCTTTTTTTAATACTGCTTTAAAAATTATACCATATTAAAAACATTTTTTTTGTCTATTAATATTGTTTAATATAATATTATATATATATTTTTTTTTTTTTTGGGTTTGAATACTGGTAATAAAAAAAGTGTGTGTATAATATATATATATTATACACACACACTTTTTATTACCAGTATTCAAACCCAAAAAAAAAATTATATATATATATATATATATATATATATATATATATATTTATTTTAAACAATATTAAAAGACAAAAAAAAAAGTTTTTAATATGATATAATTTTTAAAGCACTATTAAAAAAAGAAAAAAAAAAAAAAAAAAAAAAAAAAAATATATATATATATATATATATATATATATATATATATATATATATATATATATATATATATATATATATATATATATATATATATATATATATATATATATATATATATATATATATATATATATATATAGCAGTCTAATGGAGGTCTGCAGACACAACAGGTTTTAATACTGCTAAGAAAAAAAATTCAAACAAAAAAAAAAAAAATTATATATATATATATATATATATATATATATATATATATTTATTTTTTTTGGTTTGAATACTGGTAATAAAAAAAAAATAAAAAAAAAGTGTGTATATTTTATAAAATATTAAAAGACAAAAAGAATGTTTTTAATATGATATAATTTTTAAAGCAGTATTAAAAAAAAGAAAAAAAAAAAAAAAAATATATATATATATATATATATATATATATATATATATATATATATATATATATATATATATATAAAAATAATATAGACACCTTTTTTTTCCTCATTACCAGTATGCAATCCAAAACGATGAAATTAATTTTATATATATATATATATATACACTACACACATCCAGGGAATGTTGTGTCAGCAGACCTCCATCAGACCGCTCTCCTTTAATATATACAGTGATGTCTGCAGTTGTAATTATCAATTATTTTTTTTTTGCAGCTTACCAATCATTAGATGTGGTGGCTGCATTCGTTTTCTTTTTTTCGTCTTTTTTTTTCCCCCCTCTGTTTTCACCTGGTGATCTAGCCAGTAACACACCTGTTAGAGTGCCCCCACTTTGGTTGAAGGAGCAGCGGAGGCACAGCTGGCAGCAGTATTTTCAGTCTAGGGGGAGGGGGGGGGGGGGGGGTAGTGTTATAGCTGTACTAGTAGACTTAAATACACTAAAGCTGGATACACTCTATACCAGTGATGATGAACCTTGGCACCCCAGATGTTTTGGAACTACATTTCCCATGATAATCATGCACTCTGCAGTGTAGTGGAGCATCATGGGAAATGTAGTTCCAAAACATCTGGGGGTGCCAAGGTTCACCATCACTGCATATACAATCGTCTATAGATTTTTTCCTTTAGATTTACCAATACCATATGACAGAGATGGTGAACCTTGGCACCCCAGATGTTTTGGAACTACATTTCCCATGATGCTCCACTACACTGCAGAGTACAGGAGCATCATGGGAAATATAGTTCCAAAATCTCT